>NW_009953309.1:184522-188800 GCF_000747805.2 Chaetura pelagica
ACTTCACACCCATCCTCTTCATCATCACAAGTATCTTCATTGTTTCCAAGTGGTTAAAACTGCTCCCTTCCTTTAAAGAGCTGTGAGGAGAAAAGGTGATAACCAGCTATTTTATCATATCAGCAATTAATTATTTTCTCTCTACTGTTTTACTCTGTTTGTTTCTTTTAAAAATCAGATGTTGGTTTCACTTAAACTGGTGCAAAATCAGGAGTTGCCTCCATTAATGCCAGCAGGAAAGTTTGAGATGGAAGCAAGAACCTACGTGGCATTTCTCATGCAATCAGTGGGGTGCTGTTCAGCTTTGTTTCTCTTCTGTATTGAACTGAAAAGCATGAGGACAACTTGCCTTCAATAATTTCTAAAGGCATTTTTTAAGAGAATGCAGAAGAGGGAAGCAGCCCTACTCTGAGTCTATTTGCAATTCAAGGATGTCAGCAGCCAACCAACCTTGTTTTATAACTTAAAGCTAGAAGTGCTAAGAAGAGAATTACTTTGAATATTTTAAGTACAGCTGACCAGCTTCTGGTTTTTATATCTAAGCTCTTTTTTGTATCACTTTGGTGACACAAGGGTGTTTTAAAGGAAAAGCAAATGGTTTGGATGCTCACTGTGGGGGTTTCTTGAGCCACTAGAGTGAAATTTCAGTGTTTTCAGTCTCAGGCAGTTAAAACTCACAAGCCCCCCAAAAATGAACAAGAGACTAAAAATCATGACTTTCACAAGCAAATCTTCAGATGTCTTCATTTTTGTCTGGAGTCATGAGGGTGCTTCCAAGTCCGCCCTCTAGTTTCTTTTCCCTGCAATCTAAAAATCCACAAACCTAGTGAGGGTTGCTTTATTTCTCTGTGAAAACAGAACATTTCAGATCATGTGGCTTCCAGAAATGTAACATAAATATCCACCCTTAGCTCTGGGTTTCATGATAAGAGGTATGTTAGTTTGACATTACAGCTGCCTAAAAGCAAATTATTTTCACACTTCTTGCCTTGCTAATCAAGTTCTCTCTCAAGGTGGGATGTCTCCATAAAAATACACTTTGCAAGGCTCCTTGTCCTGCCGGGAGGAGCAAAATAACCATCTCCAAGCTTGAGATTTTAAGAAGGCTGCTCTGTAATATTTAGAAGATGTGTAGGTGTGGTCCTTGGGAATGTGTTTTAAACACTGGACTTGGTAGAGTTGGGTTGGTAGAATTGGGTTATGATTAGTAGAGTTGGGTTATGGTTGGTACAGCTGGATTAGGGTTGGACTTGATGGTCTTAAAAGGTCTTTTCCAACCAGAATGGTTCTGTAAGGCTGTGATATTCCCACTCTCAGCAATGTTTTGAAAGAACAAATGAGGAGGATTTTTTCAGAGCTCTTCACACTTTGTGGTTTCTCTCATGGAGCCTCCCTGGTCTTTTTGTCTTTTATAACAAAAGTCTTGCAAATCTGAAAGGCTTTTTCCAGATCTCTTAGCCTGAGCTGCAGAATAGTTAGCAGAAAATTCAGGTTGTGGTTAGCTGGGTTTTCAATCAGGAGCTGGCTCAGCAGTTCAGAGACCCCGTGTGTCCAATGGTTGATGTCTGGGGCAGTCAGAGAGCCCTGGAGAAGGCCCCTGGGTCCACAGCTGTTGAAAAACATTCCCAAGGAGAGCTGGAGGGGTTTTTCTGGGATGTGCTAAAGGCCACCTCCCAGCCAGCATGGATGCAGATGGGCACTCAGGTTGGGGAGGAGAAAGCAGATGGATGTGACACTTCTTGCACGGCTCCCTAACACGGAGCTGATTGTGAATCTGCAGCATCTGAGCCATCCTAGTCTGGTGAGTCTGCCCTGGCAGTGCTTTTTCTTTCACAGAATCCCAGAATCCCAGGGGTTGGAAGGGACCTGGAAAGCTCCCCCAGCCCAACCCCCCTGCCAGAGCAGGGGCACCCAGAGCACATCACACAGGAACGTGGCCAGGGGGGTTGGAATGTCTCCA
Source organism: Chaetura pelagica (assembly GCF_000747805.2). Taxonomy (NCBI): domain Eukaryota; kingdom Metazoa; phylum Chordata; class Aves; order Apodiformes; family Apodidae; genus Chaetura; species Chaetura pelagica. The sequence goes on from NW_009953309.1 coordinate 186,483, forward strand.
GAGAAGGAGACTCCACAGCCTCTCTGGGCAGCCTGGCCCAGGGCTCTGGCACTGGTGATTGACGAAATTAAACTTAATTTAAAAAAAAACCAAAACCAAAACACAACCCCAGCCCCACATCTAGTATCAGTGTAAAAACACATGTACTCGTGTGCTAACAGCTCAGGCTGGAGGCAACTGCAGGGAAAGGAACAGACATCAGAGGCTGGAGGCAGAGGAGATAAAGCTTCTGCAGAAAGTGATATATATATATATAAAGTGGATTTATTTATTGCCACCCCCTGATGCCCAAAGAGATTAAAATGAGAACAGGAAGTGAATCCAGGCAGGAGAGTGACTGTGCTGAAACATGATGATGATGGGGACAGGTGGAGAGCAAATCTGTAACAGCAATGACAAGGGATGTGAGTGCAAGCACGGCCTGTGCAGGGGGGGATGGGGAGGACACAGAGGGGTCGAGGGCACCCTCAGCAAGGTTGCAGGTAACACCAAGCTGGGTGGTGCAGTCAACCCACCAGAGGGAGGAGATGTTATCCAGAAGGACCTGGACAAGCTAGAGAAGTGGGTCCATGTGAACCTCATGAGGTTCAATAACACCAAGTGCAAGGTCCTGTACCTGGGGGGGAGCAATCCTGGTTACCAGTACAAGCTGGGGCATGATGTGTTTGAGAGCAGCCCTGCAGGGAAGGACCTGGGGACACAAGTGGATGAAAAGTTGGACATGAGCAAACAATGTGCAGTTGCAGCCCAGAGAGCCAGTCCCATCCTGGGCTGCATCCCCAGCAGCTTGGGCAGCTGGGAGGTGATTCTGCACCTCTACTCAGCTCTTGAGAGATCCCACCTGGAGTGCTGTGTCCAGTTCTGAAGTCCTCAGCACAAGGGGGACATGGAGCTGTTGGAACGAGTCCAGAATAGGGCCACAAAAATGATCAGAAGGCTGGGGCACATCTCCTAGAGAGACAGGCTGGGAGAGCTGGGGTGTTCAGCCTGGAGAAGAGAAGGCTCCAGGGAGACCTTAGAGCACCTTCCAGTGCCTGAAGGGGCTCCAGGAAAGCTGGGGAGGGACTTGGGACAAGGGCAGGGAGGGAGAGGACAAGGGGGATGGATGAGAAGTGGGAGAGGGAAGATTGAGGTTGGACATGAGGAGGAAATTCTTGAGTCTGAGGGTGGTGAGAGCCTGGCCCAGGTTGCCCAGAGAGGTGCTGGAGGCCCCATCCTTGGAAACATTCAAGGTCAGGCTTAACCAGGCTCTGAGCAACCTGATCTAGTTAACAAGGTCCCTCTGCACTGCAGGAGGGGCTGGACTAAATGACCTCTAAAGGTCCCTTCCAACCCCACACAATTTATGATTCTATGACAGTGCCCAGAGGGACATGACCAACCTGAGTCTCCTGGAGAGAGAAGTGCAGTGAGACATGAGGTGGCTCTGCTGTCTGGGTTTGTAAGGACAGGATAAAGTGAGGGGAAAGAGATAAAAAGGAGGGGGGGTCTGTGAATACATGTGCATGTGTTCAGGGATGATTTTTTTCACTATCTAGTTCTTGTGATTACAGAGAAGAGCTTGGTAATATCACCCAAAGTGCTTGAGACAGTGCATGTTCTTATCTCCTGGCTTGGGAATTCAGAGCTTTGAAAGACTCAATTTAAGAAATTACTCGAGGACTGAAGGAACTTTTTTTCCCCACAGACAAGGGCACTTGGAGCTGTGTCATAAGCTGAACACTCTGCTTTGGGGGATAGGCTGCTGTTGTGCTGCTGTTAAATATTATATTCTTTTTCAGGTGATTTTGGAGTTCTAGAGATTGTAGTCCCAGTAATACAGTAGGAGATGAATGGTTTATTCATTATACAGCCCTGTGTAATTCTAGACCTGGGGACACAGTCTCCCTGGAATACATTATAGCTCTTCACAGCACAGGGAGAGAGCTCCAGCCTTGCTGATATCCCTATTTCATCCACTCTGTGAGATTCAGGTCTTCGTGGCAGCTGATTCACACATAATGAATCTCAGGAGATTCAGATGTAACTTTGGCAAGGGTGATGTGTAGGATCACTCTGAAGGCTTCCTTGGAAACTCATTCTTTGAGAGAAATTAAGGAGGAACATCAAATCTGGGGGAAAAAAAATTGCCCACCTTCCACTCTAGGTGGAACATTTGACTTTGGGCAGGCAAGGCTGCAATAAATGGGCTTCATGTTCCTTTTATTTAAAGATCAGGTTTCCTAGTTGGTTTTCCTGGGGTGCATGGATCCTGTGATGGGATCTGTGGCCTGGAAGCTCAGCCTCTGGAAAGAAATGAGTCTGTAAATCATAGAATC
>NW_009953309.1:189951-192895 GCF_000747805.2 Chaetura pelagica
CCAACCCCCTGCATGGGCAGGGACACCTCCCACCAGCCCAGGCTGCTCCAAGCCCCATCCAACCTGCCCTTCAACACTGCCAGGGATGGGGCAGCCACAGCTTCCCTGGGCAACCTGGGCCAGGCTCTCACCACCCTCACACCCAACAATTTCCTCCTCATCTCCAACCTCCATCTCCCCTCTGCCAGTTTTCATCCATCCCCCTTGTCCTCTCACTAAACCCTTGTGCCAAGTCCCTCCCCAGCTTTCCTGGAGCCCCTTCAAGCACTGGATCCTGGCAGGTCCAAACTAAAAGATTTAATATGACAAAGTTTTGGGTCCTGTGATGACCAAATCTCAGGACACAATTGGTTGATTTTTCTCTGGGTTGCACATGGGGCCAAAATTCTTCCAATATCTGTTGATATTTCAGGGCACCTCAAGATAATTCAGCACATTCTGTCAGATGAGAACCAGACTTGGGAGGGGAAAAGTGCTTGTAGTGTTCAGTTATATCCCAGGGAAAGGGTCATGGAGGGGGACTTTGCATCACAGAAGAATATTTTAGTGATACAGAAGGCAAATATTCCCTGGGTATAAGGACCCCAGCTGCTCTCAACACATTCCAGCCCAGTGATTATCCAAGATGCAATCTTGCATCTTCAAGATAAGATGTAGTTCCCATGCTTTCAATTCCCTGTTTCAAATATTATCACTCCCACTTGACAGAATTACTGACCCAGGTTAATAGCAGAGCTGCTGAGATAAAGAGCAAAACAATGAGATTATGACAAATTCTGACTGTTGGATGAGCAATGAAAATTCATCCCTGCCCTAATAAAACTTGGGGGGAAACACAATTAAGTTTAATATCTCTAGCATGTGAGAATCAAAGTTATGAAGGACTATTTGTCACAGGGATCCTGACAGTAAATAGAAAATGAAATAATATCCATGCTCCATAAGAATGGGGCACTTTATCTGTTTGTTTGTTATTTAAACACTCCTCCTCAACCTTGTTCTTTGCTTACCCGTGATTTTGATGGATGATGACCCATAAACTGCCATTCAAGGTGCTGTGAAATTCTTTCAGCCTTTTCAAATACAGGGAGGTTTACATTTAAAAGCCCTGGGTTCAATCCCTCACTGGAGACTCCATCCCTGCAACCTTGCTCTGTGTTGGCTTCATCATTCTACACTCAGGTAGCTTAATGCTTCCCAGGTACCTGGAATGTTGGATTTAATCCAGTCCAACCACACTGTAAGTTTAATGAAGTGGGCTCCTGGTAGTGAGGATTTAGAGGCAGAATCTCAATTCTCTTTCTCAGCATCCAGGACTTCCTTTGATCAGGTGAAGGTGTCTCCACTACTCCCTGGTCTCATAGAATGGTTTGGGTTGGAAAGGACCTTAAAGATCATCAGGTTCCAGCCTCCTTGCCATGAGCAGGGACACCTCACACAGAACCACAGAATCACCAAGGCTGGAAAAGATCTTTAGGATCATCCAGCCCAGCCTATGACCTGACACCACCACATCTCCAGCCCATGGCACCAAGTGCCACCTCCAGCCTTTCCTTGAGCACCTCCAGGGATGGTGCCTCCACCACTTCCGGAAAAGATTTTAAGAACCTCCCCCCCCAGCCTATGACCTGACACCACCACATCTCCAGCCCATGGCACCAAGTGCCACCTCCAGCCTTTCCTTGAGCACCTCCAGGGATGGTGCCTCCACCACTTCCCTGGGCAGCCCATCCCAATGTCTGATCACCCTCTCTGTGAGGAAGAGCTGCTCCAGCCCTTTGTGGCCTCCTCTGGACCCTTTCCAACAGGCCCATCCAGAGCAGTGACTGGAGAAGCTGTGTCCCCTCCCCAGGCTTTGATGGGATCAGACCATGTAGAAAACCTGAGCATTTACATCCTGCCTTTAAAACCTCTCACCTGCAGAACAATTCCATTCTCTGCTGTTAGCCCCATGCTTCTGTAAAGGGACCACTTGGTCTTTGCTCTTCATTGGCACCTTCTTGCAGCTCCTGGGGACTTGCTGCACCTCCTGCCCCTGGCCCAGGCCATCAGCCTTGCTGCCTCCAGGTGACTGTGCCAGTTTGTCCTTGCTGCTGTGCCTGGACAGGGAGCAGCCCCTCCTGCAGCACCAGGGAGCAACCAGAAATGCAGAGCAACCCTGCCCTGCCATGGAGAGAGGCACTGGGCTGTCAGAGCAAGGCAGAGGTGCTGGGAACCAGGAGGAGGTTCTGTATTCATACTGTTCCTTCTGCTTTCAGATCCCCCCCAGTGCCTTTGCACCAGCCCTGACTGGTGTTGCAGCTTGCCAGGTCCCAGTCACCACTGAACATGGAAAAGCAAATGTCCCTTCATCCTCGAGCAGAGGAGGGAATCTGCCTCTGAATAAAGTTTCCCTTGAACTCTGTTTCCCCTCTTTTCTATTTTATCTCATGTTTTTGGTGTTGATTTGTTTGCCTTTTTATCCTCCCCACACCCCCACCCCCTCTTCATGCACTAAATGTTTAACGAGTGCTCTAAGCATTTGGGCATCGTGAGGTTTCCAAAGTTCTAATGTGTTTGATGGATTTAAAACCCAAATCAAATGGAAAATAAATAAAGAAAGAAATAAACCCAATGACTGCTGGAAGGCAAATCCATTTCACTCCGTCATAAATGGGCAGCGTGACAAAGGGGCTTGGTGAGTGGAGCAGCTGAGAAAACAGCAGCAGGGAGAACTTATTTGTGGGAGTCACAGATGGAAGAAAGAATTGACTTGTGTTCTGATGAACAGCAACAGGAACCAAAGCTGCACACGCAGCCCTTGGAGGGCCTGCCCTCCCCTCCCTGGGTCCGGGAACTCCTGCTCATCCCTCACTGCCTCCCCAGCAGTTCCTGGAAGCTGCACCTTCTCATCCCTCACCCTGGAGGGCTTCAGACCTGCCTGCAACCCAGGGAGAGGGAAAGA
>NW_009953309.1:193175-195784 GCF_000747805.2 Chaetura pelagica
GCTGCAGACTTTTACATCTTCCCACTTCTGGGCAGTGGCAGATTTATTGGAGTGAGGTTGCTCTCTGTCATAGGTGGGTAAGACGTGTAGGTGGGTAAATGGAGGAGAAAGTCACAGCTTAGACTTGGCTTGCAGGAGCCTGACTGGCTCCACATGGAAAATATCTCCTTAAAAAGATGAGGGATTTGATACAGGACAGTGTGTTGGGAGCAGCCAGAGCTCTCAGTCTCATACTGACTTTTCTGGGGCTCATCAGCCTGTCAGAGGGGGCAGTGATAAAGCTGGGGGGTCAGACCTTTCTTTTCTTGGTTCCTCTTCCCAGCCATGCAGAGCAGGAGCTCTGCTCCACTGTGCCTCTCAGCCATCTCCAGGGCTGAACTGGCCTCTGTTGTCCTTCCAGGATCATGTGTTGCCTTTCATTTCTCTTTGCACCACATCTCACCTGTGTTTGGCTTCACCTCCCCCAGCCTGAGGGCTGCTCTTCTGAGCAGTGTCCTTGGTTTGCAGGAGCTTCGGGTCCCTTTGCAGAACCACCTGGTGGCAGAAGCCATCTGGGGACACAGGAAACCCTCCTCAGAAGCAACAACTGATGAGGGTGGGAGCCTAAACACAGTTGTGAATATGATCCTTTGCTCTGAGCAGCTCTTTAATGCTTGCTGGTCTTGTCACATGGACTCAAATTGATTGCCAAACATGCAGCTGTCATAGCTGGGGTAAATATCCTGCATCACTTTCTTCTCAGCAACTGGAGCTCTTTCCTCAGGCAAGAGATCTTGATTGTTGGAGATATTTTGTCTGGCTCCACATACCTCAATTGATGGATATCTCTGGATATTACCTCTGCTTGCCTTTGTAGCAATTTCTTTCATGCTTCTTTGCAAATAAGGACTGTGTATTTATGTCCTAATAGCCTTGCTTGACTTGGGAGACTATTGAGAAGTGACATCCTCTTTCATTTTTGATCTCTTGCTCCTGTCAAAGAAGCAAGTGAGGTGGGGGCAAGTCCTTGAGTTTCATGGTGCTAGAAATCAGTAATGATTTGTCCAGGTTCCCTCTGCTGTCTCTGCATCTCTTAGGAGGACAGGGTAAGAGCATGTCTGATGTGACAGTGAGATGAGTTGTGGACTGCTGCAGAGACTCCTCTGCACAGGTTTCAGCCCAGAAACCACCCATGTTCTGGGCTGCATCCCCAGCAGTGTGATCAAGGGAGAGGATTGTTCCCCTTTCCTCTGCTCTGGGGAGACCCCCTAGAGAGCTGTGTCCAGGTCTGGAGCCCCCAGCACAGGAAGGACATGGAGCTGCTGGAGAGAGTCCAGAGGAGCCACAGAGATGATCCAAGGGCTGGAGCAGCTCTGCTCTGGGGACAGGCTGGGAGAGTTGGGGTGTTCAGCCTGGAGAAGAGAAGGCTCCAGGGAGACCTTAGAGCAGCTTCCAGTGCCTGAAGGGGCTCCAGGAAAGCTGGGGAGGGGCTTGGGACAAGGGCAGGGAGGGAGAGGACAAGGGGGGATGGATGAAAACTGGCAGAGGGGAGATTGAGGTTGGACATGAGGAGGAAATGGTTGGGTGTGAGGGGCTTAGAGCAACCTGGGCTGGTGGGAGGTGTCCCTGCCCATGCAGGGGGTTGGGACTGGATGATCTTTAAGGTTCTTCCAACCCAAACCAGTCAAGGATTCTATAAACATCCAGGCATTACCAGTGCACTAGCTGGAAAACTTTTGTGCTGCTTAAAAGAGAGTTCACTGAAGAAAAAAACCAACAGCCAGTAAAAAGAAAATGAGCTCCATCCTGGCTCAAACCAGGACAGACTCATGTTCAGATGTTTTACACTTGATCCATTTCTTCATGCCTGAGATCAGTAGTAATTATTATCTTTTTCCTCTGAACCTTGGTTTCTTTCTCCTCATCCCCTGTGACTAATCGATGAACCATGTCTTGCATAGCACAGACCTTCAGGAGGGAGGGTACAGAAGCCTCTGGTGGTAGCACTGGGGGCTACAAGTCAGCAGAGGATCCTTTTCCTCCATTGTTAATATTGCTGCAGGTCAGTTCCCATGCTGACAACCCACTGGCTGCCAGGAGGCTGGAAAACCTTGGCTCATAAATGTCAAATCTGAGGAGTTTGTGTAGCTGGGCAAGGTGGCCCATGGACCTGCAAGTCCTGGGGCTCTGCTGGGAGGTGTGTGATGTGGCCTCTGCAGCTTCCCTCTCTCAGCAGCTGCCTTTGACATCCAGAAAAACAGCAGGGCTGCTGGTTTCAAAGGTTTGTTTCAAGCCATGTTGTACAAAGTCCTTTCTCCTCTAAATCTGACAGTGTTTTCACCCTCCCTTTTGTCCATGGTTGCTCAGTGGAGCTTTCTCTCTCCTTTTCTCATTCAGAGGGTCTGGAAGTTGTTCAGGAGTGAACCACAGACAGAAAAGAAAGTCAAGACAAACTATTCTAACTGTAGGATTTCAGAAATGCCAAATGATTTGATAAAGCAGCACCCAGACCCCAAAACTAACTGTCCATTTGGACATATTGTGGGTTGGATTTTCCATATCAACCTCTTTCATGCTTAGTAAAACAAGTGTAATACAAAGGTCAGTGAATGAAATAGAAAGTGTAGCAG
>NW_009953309.1:195862-281149 GCF_000747805.2 Chaetura pelagica
AGGAATGAACTGACCCAAATAGAGATGATAAAGCAGAAACACATGAAATAACTGAAGTGCCCTCTGATTCCAAGCAATGCTTGCAGTTCTGCCTGGTTCTGTGGGATCACCATTATCAGCCACAGCAAAGGGACTGGGAATTTCCAGTGAAAAGTCTGCTCAAAACAATTTTTGATTGCCTGTCCACATAGCTGGGGTGGGAGGGGACAGTCAGAACTGCAGTGTTTTCAGAAAGTTCTTGGCAAACTTAAGGCAAATAAAGGAAGAGTTGCAGAGAAGCAGCAGAGCTGTGAAGGCACAGAAGTGTAACCAAGGTGGGCAGGATTGTCTCCCAGATAACACAACCTCCTCTGGGGCAGCATCTATAGAGTGACACCAACAGCTTTGGAGTCACTGGAGTTCTGCTCAGAGGATCCACCCCTCTCCCAGCTCAGGTGCTTCTCCAAGGGAAGCAGAAAGCCAGGAGCAGTTCTGGAGAAGCAGGCAACCTTTCCAAACACGTTGCTACCTACAAGGTATTGAACAAAGGGAACATCCCTGCAGTAAAGCTGAATCGAGGCCAGAATCAAGGTAAAACAGCCTGCTGGCTCTGTTCCCTTAACACCCACCCTGGTGTTTTGTCCTTCCTGGATCAGCTGAAGAGAAAATCTTCATCTTCACATCTTGTTGAAGGTTCTAGCTGTGGTTCCAGACTTTGGGATGTCTGCCCTTTTGCCCAGGTCCCACTCCCACAGGCAGATAACAACCAAGCTGTGGAGGGAGCCCTTCTGTGTTTTCTGCTGCCATGTGCTGGTGGCCACTGGGCACAGCACTGGGATGCTCAGCATGAGCTCACTGGCCTTTGTTCCCTCAGGTTCTTGGGGTGAGTTGGAAATTTTGCTGAATGTTGTGATGTTGCAGCCTTAGAATTCACCTTCCCAAAGCAAGTCCCCATCTTTATCAGCCATGTCTGTCTGAGCTGCAGCCAGGGCAGAGGGTCAGGAGTGTAGGTTCATTATAGGAGCACTTGGGGCAAGGTGGAGGTGACTGCAGCATCCCATGGCAAGGAGGAGGGTGGGGAAACCTCAGCCACTATTCATCTAGGTAATTTTAAACCAAATTTTAACAAGGATTATAGTACAGAAACCCTCAGGCACCCTTTTGCTTTGTGTCATCTCAGGAGACAAGCACAAGCCCCTGCTGGGTGCATTGCAGGAAACCAGGGGCCACGTTGTCATTTCCTTTATGTGTCTTTTCCCTCCCTTCCTCAAATCAGAATTATCCAGAGAAGCTGTAACCTTAAGCAAAAAGTAAGCATTTAAGTGCTTCATCAGACAGCAAAATGGTGTCCCAGAGGATGCCACAAGGAATCTTATTAAAGCAAATAGTCTATCCCTACAAGAGTGTTTGCTCTGTAGGAAATTCCTCTCCCAAGAACACTAGTGAGCTCGTGCTTGTTTCCTAATTATCCATTAGAAACTTTCCTTTACCTCCCATTTTTATACACCCACAGCTTTTTAATCAAATGCCTCTCATTGTTCTTCCTTTTTTTAAGTCTTTAGGATGTGTTTAGATTCCTTCCAACTATTTTTTTTATAGCCCCAGTAACTAGGAATTTAACTCTTTGGCTGTGCTATGGCTTGTATGGAATCACAGGACTCTGAAAGGTGAGGTTTTAAAGGCCTCAACAGGGATTACAGAGAAGGTAAAACCTGGTTGTGTTTTTAATATTGTTGTTGATTAACCACAGCATCCCTGCATCTTAATTAGTTCTGCCATCTCCTCCTAGATGACTCCTGAAAATGGGCTGGTTTGGGGGCACATCACTTAGAGCACCTTGACCCACCTGAAACCAGAGAGAGGGAAGGTTGCAGATGTCAGAGCTGGTTCCCACCTCCTAGAATGTAGAGGGAAATAACAGGAAATATTATTTAGGGCCTTATTTTTACCCTTGTTTGGATCATGCTGAGTGAAATTATTGAAGCCATGTGAAAATGTCTTTATTCTACTCCATGCATGGAGGACAACAGCAACTCAACCCATTAACTCTCAAAGCCTCTGCTAACTTTTCAGAACAGCTTCTCTATTTTTCAATCATTTTTTTCCAATTTCTCATGATTGTTTCATCCCTTCAATAAAGGAGGATGAAAATTAAAACACATGAGCACTTGAATTCCTGCAGTGTGGATGAGGTGGTAGATAAAAAAATGCCACAAATGATTAATTCGAGATGCAATTTGAGATCCTGTTGTGGAGGTGCCTTGGTGAGATGGTGGGATGTTCTGTCTAGCACAGATAACTAGATACCAGCTAACCAGCTGTCTAGCCAGGTCTGGGTGTATCACAAGACAGCTGAATACTCTGACATTCCTGAAGGGCTTCTATTTATGAAGTGAAGATGAGACAAAAATCCTGCTCAGAGAAACCTCCAAGGGCCCTTGGTCCCTCCAGCTAAATTCCCTCATCTTCTTCCTTGTCTGTGACCTGACCAGAAAGTTTCTGGTAGCACCTGGTTGCCCTTTTTTTTATTTTGAGAATGTTTTAAAATCTCCAGCAGAATTGTTCTGAAGTGTAGAAATACATCCTCTGGGTGATCTGACTTCTTAAAAAGCAGGAAAACTTGCATTTAACTTGATTTTTCCCCCTCATCCACACACCTTTCTCCATGTACTGAAGTTTTCCTGCCTTCATCTTCCTGAACCTTTTCCCAGCATCATTTCTTTCCCTGGTCTGATTTGTATATGGAGGCTCTACAGGGGGAGTTGATGGCTCTTTTGAGAGAGAAAAGAGGCATTTTATAATGATGGGTGCTGTGATTGGCAGGGTGTGCTTCAGTGTTCTGCAATATTGACTCTAATCTCTTCTTTGATTTCATCCTCCTCCTTCAAATAACAGAAAATCATAGAAACCACTCAACTTTAACTGCAGAACAGCCAGACATCTCTCCAATCAAGACACACACCCAGGACCTGCACTGGGTGGCTCTCTTAACACTCACTACCCCAGCTTTTAAATTGTGGGCTTTTTTTTTTTTTTTGGTCTTAGTTATGCTGTTTAACTGAAATGGTGCCCAAAAATGCCCTGTTCTAAGTGTGTGTCTAAATATCTCACCATAATGGTCATATTTAGGGAGAATGAATGAAGGAGAAGACCCTCTGAAGCCCTTTGCTGCCACATCAACCCTGTGATGAGTGTTACAGCTGTGGATGCATCACACTTGGCAGGTCCCAGAGTCACTGATGTGCAAAAAACCAAAGCAAACCTTCTGCAGAGGGTGGTCACACCTCCCCACTCCTGCTGAGTGGCCACTCGATGGGCACAGCTTGGACAGGGCTCCCTGGGGCTCCAGTCCCCAGGTGGGCAGAGGTAGAAACTGGTGCTTTGCAAAGCAACACTGGGAGCTGCTTCTGGAGCAAAGGTAAGAGGCTGGGGAGCTCTCTTACATGGCCAGCTGCTGGCAGGGGCTGGCAGCAGCAGCTTCTACCCAATGTGTCTTTTAGCTGTGTTAGCTCAACATTAGTGGTGCTGAATATAACCTGAATAGAAATAATTCTTCCCTGGGAGGGTGGTGAGAGCCTGGCCCAGGGTGCCCAGGGAAGCTGTGGCTGCCCCATCCCTGGCAGTGTTGAAGGGCAGGTTGGATGGGGCTTGGAGCAACCTGGGCTGGTGGGAGGTGTCCCTGCCCATGCAGGGGGTGGGACTGGGTGATCTTTAAGGTCCCTTCCAGCACCACTTGGTTATTCTATGATAACAGGGGATCCTGGATTGCTGGTCCTAGTGTGGATAAACTGTAGGAGAGAGCTGGTACCTGCAGGAGCTTGGACTTCAACCAGCAAGACAGCAAAAGCCAGGAGGAGGGGAGGTGATGGTCCCAGGTGCCACAGCAGGGCAGTGGCAGGGCTGCCTTTTGAACCCACCTCCCTTTGCCACCAGCAACTGTTTCACTGGGGCTGATCCTGCCACTGTCACCTGGCAGATGGAGTCTGTCTGGAGGAGCTCAGAGCAGCATCATAAGGGGACGTGAGCATCTGGAGCTGACATTCATTCTTGCTGAAGTCTGTGAATTTCTCTCTCTGCAACCTGTAAATGCCACGTTGTGCCCTTCCAGGCTGTCATGAAGCTCCCCAGCATCACAAAAAGTCCTCCAGTTCACAAGGCCTGCACTGGCACAGGTGCACACAACTCATTTTGGAACAATTCACTTCAATAGAACACAGTCACAATGATTGTTACCAAACCCAGGTACAATACAAGCAGGATTTCCATGACTCCTGTGAGCTACAAAGCCAAGCAGTGAGAATGAAGAGTGGGACAACTTCAGTAACCTCCCTGCTGATAAAAATAAGGGATTAGCTTGCATTTCTACTTCCCATTCTCTTAAAAAAAAAAAAAAAATGCCCAAATTGAGCTGAGACACTCCTCTGAATCCTGCAAAAAATGTAGGAAATAGGCAAATATCAGAAGTTTCATACCCTGGCTCTGTTCCCTGCTATGAGAGCTGCCTGGATTTGGAGGCCCAGGCTTTCTCTGTCTGTATCCAAAGAGAAAAAAACCACTTTCTTCAGCATCTGACTCAGAGTATTTGGTTAAATCATATGTGGATCTGATATTGCCAGCCAAGATTTGTAGACTTCAGTGGTTTGGGGCAATTACATAGAAGTGAAAAAAACAAAACCCAACAAAAAACAACAAACCCCTACTTATTTAGTAATTCTTTTATTCAATTGAACCACCAACTGTTTGAGGTCCATCCATCACAGCAGCATGCTCCATCCAGGTAATCATGCAACACTAGAAGAAACCATTTGAGATATAAATCTGAAAGTGTGGGCTAGGTAATATAATCTGCAGGTAAATTAAACTTGCTTTGAATAGCTGAGCTGTACATAATAATAAATGCTGGGTAAGGGCACTTGGAACAATGAGAAATAAGCAGGCAAAGCTCTTTCTGGAAATTCCTGTGCAAGGTTTCTGCCTTATTTCTGAGCTAAGCAGCCAATTAAAACAGGGCAAATTCAGGTGTTGCTGATGAGCAGGTGTGAGCTCTGGTTGGAGGGGAGGGTGTAAGTGCCTCCAGCTGGGGCCCCCAGGGGCTCTGAGCTGGAGAAAGGGGGTCAGGATGTTTCTCAGGGTTTTGGGGCAGTGTGTGTTGCAGCCCCTTCCTGGTAAGGCAACCAGGATTTTTCTTCTGACTGTGGAGCTGTTTATATACCATAGAGAAAGGAGCTAAAACCTGCTTCCAGAGACCCAAAACCTGCTTGCAGAGACCCAAAAATCTGCTTCCAGAGACACAAGGTAAGAGCAGAGCTACTGGCCTGTCTGGGCTCTGGGCTTGGGTCCTTCAGGCTTTAAGAAAGCTTCTAGATGACTCCTGCTGTTGGGACAAATCCAGGATTTAAGTCCTCTTAGGGAGGCCAGTTGTTTTAAAAGCAGAAGAACCTTGATTAGAGGTGTCAGGAGGGGCCAATTGCTGTAGAACTACTTCAAGTTGCAATTGCTGAAGAGTTGAAAATAGCTGCAGCAGATGGTGAGGGTGCAGATCTAAGTACTGAGTCTGGCAGGCAGTTTCAGAGCTAAAACACTTTCTGGTCACCCAGCTAAAAATGGCCTCAAAGGAAAAAAAAGCTTCCAGGAAGCACCAGCACCTGGGAATAGCAAAAGGCTGCTCCCCAGCCAGGCTGGGGTGCTGGGGTGAATGCAGCTGTGTGAGCTGCTTGTCCCTTCATCACCTGCCCCCAGGATGTGGTTTCTGTTCAGTCTGGCTGGGGAGAGGGATGTGTGAGGATGGGAAATGTACAGAAGTCCCAGCTTTCATGGGGTTTTGAAATTTAGGGTCACCTAAGTTTAGGGCCACTTAGCTCCCAGTAGCTGTGCAGCTCTCTGGGGGTACCACTGTGATGTAGCCTCAGTGCAAAGTGCAGAGCTGCACCCCTAAAATAGTGCCATATATCTTGAACTCCTGGGGCTCCTGGCACCAGAGGAGCTTTGCTGCTCGTGGGGGTCAAGCTTGGAGCAAACCCAGCCAAAATGCAGGAGCACAAAACCCTTTTCACTGAGTGTGTTTTACCTGGTGTTTGCTCAGGGTGTTAACACACAGGAAACCATTTTATTTTCCAGATCAGCTGATGCCTGGTGACTTGTTAAGCTGCAGCAACTTTATTTCATATCTGAGTCTTTGTAGAGGACTTGAATGTTTTTTCCAGACCTACAGCAGGTCGTGGGGAAGTGATAACAACACTCACATGGTGCAGAGCACACTCTGCAAGTGTGGAGTTCAGATGCAGCAGCTGTAACCCTAATCTTGTAATAAAAGGCACCTGGACATTAAGCAATCCTCTGGCTTCAAATTGCAGGGCTGCAAGAAAGATGCCAATTTAACCCTGGTGAAACAGTTTTGCTTATCACAATAGTTATAGTATTCCCTGCAGCTACTTACAGAAAACAGCAAGTGAATGGGTAACATTATTGTGTGAAGATAACTGGCAATTTAACAAAGGTTCTCTCTGGAGAACTTGAACAGCTCTGTGGGATTTGGGGTCTTTTTATCCTGTGGAATTGTCCCTAAAAACATGTGTCATCTGTTCATATCCTTTATGTGGGAGGAAACAAACAGCCTGACATATACAATGTGGTGCTGCCAACTCCATTTTCCCACTTCTTTTGGGTGAGGTAGAGATAAGAAGGTTATTTCTCCCTGCTGATTTCCTAGCCAGAGTGTGGGTATCAGATGTAGCAACCACTTGAGGTGTGGTGTCTTTGGTAGGTTTAAAGTCCTCTGGCTGGCCCTTGGATTTGTCATTTCCCTGGAAAATATTGATGAGCAAGTCTGAAGTCAGGCAGGAAGTCCAGATTCCCTGGCAAGTTTTTCTCAAGTTGCTTTCAGAATTCCTGAGTTAGGGGAAAATGGAGTGTGGCAGTTGGTGCACAAATAGCAAGCAATTTGGATGTGAGCTGCTGTGATAACTCGTGAGCTGCTTGAAGACAAACCAGCCTTCCTGCTCTGAGGCTGAAAAGGAGGAGGAATAAACTTCATTACCAATAGAAGCAAGGGCAGCAAGGAACCAGTCTGACCCCTAAAGGGGCCTTGAACTGGGAGTGGGTGGTGGGTCTGACCCACTGTGCTGCTCTGCTCCCCAGAAGAGCCTGGATGTAAATGTAGGGTTTGGAGACAAACTTGTGTGTTGAAGGAAAGCTCAGGTCTATTTAGCCTGGATCCAGGTGTTAAAAAGCATCAGAGAAAGGAGAGTGGGCAAGTGGCAGGGGATGGGGAGGGAGAAGTAAAACCTTTTCCAGCTCAGGGTTGGAGGATGCAGGGATTCCCACAGCATGGAGATTCTCTCATGAGGTGTCTCAGGGCAAACTGCTCAATATCAGCAGGTTTCTTTCCCTTGCAGCAGGAAAGTGGGAAACTGTCCCTGTATCTGGGCTTTCCAGTTGCTGCTGAACAGAGCAGAGGGAGAGATACTGACCCTGCTGGGAAACACTTTCCATATGCAAACACTCATTGCCTGAATTTCCATTTATTTCACACCCTTAGGACACCCAGTTGGTTGCAATTTGTAGGCACTGCCAAGATCCTGCTTGGGAGGAGCTGTCTGAGTTTGCTGGGCTGTCCCAGGCTGGCAGTGGCCAGGAGGGGTGTGGGACATGCCCAGAGGGGTGACCCCACCAGCTCAGGACATCCTGACACTGTGCAAGGTGAGGCTGGGCAGCCCAGAGGTGTGTTCTCCTGCTTAGGTGGGGGAGGAAGCAGCTCTTGGAGTAACCTGTGCTTTTTTTTTCATTAAAGCAAAGGTAATAAAGAAAATTAGCAGCCTGAAGTGGCTTTTTGTTGTAGGGTGGTTTTTTTATTAATTGAAGATTTCTTAAGAAGTCAAGTGTCAGAAAAGCTTAAAGGAGATTGTATCAAAGCTTGAGTTTCAAGTGCCACTTCAGATGGAGAAGTGATGGGTAAGCATTTCCTGTGGCTCTTTGCTGAAGGCAGCAGGAACCTTATTCAGGGTAACAGGATTTGTGGAGATAAGCTCCCAGAGTGTATCTGCTGGTGCTTCAGCTGCATGGAAACTACTGGGGCATTTCAACATAAAGCAGTGGTGGAACCTGTGACTGGGTATGGCTGTAAGTCCATCTTCCTTTGGAAATCATGAAGGACACCAATGTGGCAAGACATGGGATTCCCTTCCCCTCATACTGCTCATGGCCTCAGCTGACAAGTGATTGACAATAAGAGTTATTCTTTTTCCTCTCCAGATTGGTGTTAAGTGGTACATATAGAGTGGGGAGTATGGAAGAAGCAGGACATGGAGCCTTCTGTCTGTGGAGCAAACCTCTTGTTCTGGTTGTGGGCTCCTGTGCATGGGCTGCCCAAGATCTGACTCCAAAGCACAAGGCTGATTGTTGGGCTTGAGGGTGTTTGGTTAAAAGAGTGATTCCAGGAGTTCCATAATGTTAGAATTCAGCCTTAAGGATGTAAGCTGGGTTTGATTCTTAATCCAGAGGGCTGGAGCAGCTCTGCTCTGGAGCCAGGCTGGGAGAGCTGGGGTATTCAGCCTGGAGAAGAGAAGGCTCCAGGGAGACCTTAGAGCACCTTCCAGGGCCTGAAGGGGCTCCAGGAAAGCTGGGGAGGGGCTTGGGACAAGGGCAGGGAGGGAGAGGACAAGGGGGGATAGATTAAAAGTGGCAGAGGGGAGACTGAGGCTGGAGATGAGGAGGGAATTGTTGGGCGCGAGGGTGGTGAGAGCCTGGCCCAGGGAAGCTGTGGCTGCCCCATCCCTGGCAGTGTTGAAGGGCAGGTTGGATGGGGCTTGGAGCAGCCTGGGCTGGTGGGAGGTGTCCCTGCCCATGCAGGGGGTGGGACTGGATGGGCTTTAAGGTTCTTCCAACCCAAACCTGTCTGGGATTGCATGACCAGGGAGTGAATGTGGTCTAAATACCTTTAACTACATAGATGCAGCAGGTGAACGATGATTTTTTTGTGGAAAGAATATTTTCCTGTCTTGGTCTCAGTATCCATTTTTCAGACATTAGGGCTAAAATGGAAGGAATTTGGTGTCTAACTCTGGCCTGTCCTCTAGTGCTGAGCACCCCTTCCCTAGTGCTGTATCTGAGGGTGACAAGGCAGAGCATGTTCAGCTTTCAGCTGTCCTGCAGCCTTGGGGTTAAGTTGCCTTGGAGAAGATGAGTCTCCATGACCAAGTCTTTTTTTGGAGGAGAACTGGAACAACAAACTCCCTCTGTGGAGCTGCTGCAGGGGTGAGTGTCGTGCCCAATTTATGTCTTGCCTTTCTGGTTGCCATTTGAGCTACAGTGCTAAGGGGGGGGGGTGTCATCACTGCAGGGGTTTTTTTATACTGAACCCTAAATCCTTTCTGTGGCCATCATCATGCTGCATGACTGCTCCATTTGAGCTGCACTTGCCTGTCTAACATTTGTCCCTCTGGGCTCAGCATTTTACACTTGCCTGCATTAAATTGCATTTACTGGCTGAGTCACCAAAAGATGCAAATCCTCTGAAATCTGAGTGTATTGTCCTTGCTCTCAGGGGGAGGAGCAGGAGAGGGTGATACAAACATTATTTCCCAGCTGTTATGAATCTCTTTTAACCTAAACTATGAAAATACATCTAAAGGTGTCATTTTTATTTTTTTCTTACATGTAGTTGAATGTGAACAAACCCACAGCATCTCCTGGGGTGTAGATCCCTCTCAGACCCCAGTTATAAATCCTGTCTGGGTGCCAGTCTTTGCTAGGGATTGGTTTTGCTTCTATCACAGTACCCAGGAGAGGAACCTGTTGCACCAGTCTCTGTTTGTACTCACTGTAAGCAGCTCCTCAGCCTCAGGGGACACTAATCTGGCTAAACCTGGAAGGATTAGCCTTGCTCTGCAGGTGGAAATGTGAGGCTAAGCAAAGCAGCAGCTCACCTGGGGCTGTGTGGCAGCTTTGCAGGATTGTTAGTTTAATCCTTGTGCAGCAACACAGAGCTACCCAGGCTGCAAACCAGCTTGAGGAGCAGGGAGTTCACCTGGAGTCCACCAGGTGTCCCTGCCCATGCAGGGGGGTTGGATCTAGGTGATCTGTGAGGTCCCTCCCAACCATTCTATGATGCTCTGCATTTGGAGGGAGGTACATTTAGGATCCCCTTAGCCCAGACTTTCTGCCTCAGCCTTCCCTGGAGTCCTGCAATGGGGACAACATGTGGATGTGGGTTTGACAGGTCTGCCCTCCCCCAGGGCACCCTGTGAGCTGCTGGGCTGGGTCTGTTCCTGCTGCCCAGCAATGTTAGCAGGTCTGTTAAATAACCTTTTCCAGACCCAACTCCCTCCCCTCCAACTGTGCTGATGTTCTTCCTGTCTCACGAGGGTTGCATGGCACAGCTCTGCACTTTGTGACAATAACTTGCAATAACTTAATCCCTCCTAGTAATTACAACTTTCTCTGGTTTATGGCTCCTCAACTCTAGCTGAGAACAGGAGCTGGTTCATATTTAAATAGTATTATAGCTGGATTGCTCTCCTGGGGAGCTCTTGGTCTTGGAGGCTGAGGTTTAATTCTCTGCACCACTAATTAGACCAGGAAAACAACTGGGAGGATGGAAGCAGAAGGTTTGTGGGGTTGCTTTAACAAACTTGTCTCCTCTTGCTACAAGGGCAGCACAGTGGGCCTGCTGTGATGCAGAAGCATTGGGGTTTTGGGAGATAAAGAGGAGGAAGAGCAAGAATTTTGGTTTTATCCCTACATGTTGCTTCTACAGTAGCACAGCAAGAGAAGGGAGTGGGAAGTAGGAGTCCAAAGATTATCCTTGAATTAAAAGCAGCAAAGTTCCTTGGCTGGGAGAGACCTGAGGGAGCTGGCAGGGCAGGAGGTGGTGACTGCAGGATCATCAAGCTTTTACTCTAAAAGTGCTCTCAGTGATAGGAGACTTCAGATTGCCCCAGGTAGGCTGATTAAATGTCATGACAGTTTGTTTAAATGTGTTTAGGAGCTGGGATTGACAGCTCCTTGGAGCAGGCAAGCAGAAAACCCACCAGAGACATGTAGCTGCTGGTTGGAAGCTTTGGACAGGACTGAGCTCAAGAGGGGCTTGTGAAACAACCACTTCAGTTCCAGAGACTCAATGTACTCAATTTCCATGTGTTACTTTAATGAAACAGCCAAAAAAAATCACCATTAAGGCATCCCAGTTGATGTTTTTCTTTTTGGAGTGGGGAAAGCTTGTTAGCAGGGAGAGAGGAGGGAGGGCAGAGGGTAAAAAGCTTGCAGGGGGCTTGGAGGTTGCTTAGAGATGTTCTGTGAGCAGCTCAGAGTAAATGTCTTGCCATGTATCAAACCCAGAGCTAAAATACTTTCAAGAGAAGCAGCAGTGTGGTTAAACAGCAAAGTGATGGATGTTTTCAGAAGGGGAGGGAAAACTATGGCCCTTAAAGAGGCTGAACTTCATCATTAGATAGTGTCAGGGGGTTAACAGCTAGAGAACAGGCTAGAAGCAATGATAGAAAGCTTTTTGTAAGGTTGTTAAAATGCAAACTGAGAGGACTTATGGAAGGTGCCCCAAGATTGAATGATTAGAGAGAAAATACCCAGTGGTTATGAAGTTGCTTTTGTGCCCATTTATATTAGTTCTCTGTAATGTGTGGGTGTGTTAAACAGTCCTCATCAGCATGGGGCAAAAGGATGGTGATGTTTAGTGGAGGGCAGGTGATGGGGATCTGAACCATCTTTTAAACTGGGGAGAGGAAACCCTTGGTGAGAAGCAGGCTGGGGGGGGTGTTCTGTTGAAGCTTTTTACATTCCATGGAAGTAGTTGCACTTAGATGATTTGATCTGCCCATTGGGCTCCTTGTGACAATGCTTGTGGTCCTTATGGCCATCAGCCTCTTGTGAAGTTACTGAAGAGCTGTCAGAAAGCTGTTGCTGAGGTGTGACCCTGTTCCCTGCTGCCCTACTGCTGATTGTTTCCCTTGTGTGAAGTAACACATCCTTGTTTGGCTACTGGAGGTCTTCCTCTCTGCCCATTTGATATCTTAAATCCAGCCTGTTTTAAGCCATCTCAGAAGATGGAGTGAGCTGGTGCTGAAAACTTGTCTGGTTCTGGACCTGTCCAGGCTCAGAGAATCCTAGAGTAGGGAGCCTTCACTTCTCCAGGTTGAACCACCCCAGCTCTCTCAGCCTGATCCAGGTGATCTTTAAGGTCCCTTCCAACCCAAACCATTCTATGATAGAACCAAGAGTTCATCTGCTCCAGCTTGGACATCTGAAAGTTATTTAAATCTCTTCTCAGTCAACAAACAACACCCAGTTCAGCCAGATTTTATGTCGTGCTTTTTCCAGCAGATTTTCCAAGTTCTTTTTCAAGAGAAAAGAAAGACTTCAGGCTTAACTTAAGAACTGCAAGTTCCTGTAGAGAAGCCTGATGGCAGATGTAGTTTTGCACGAGTCCATAAGAGTTTGTGTTTTTCAGAAAAGATCTTTTACTTGCTAGGACCTTTACTGTGAATGGAAGGTAAAATATAAATCACTCCTTTCATGTGGTGCAATTTGAAACACTTGTCTTTTCAAACTGGGACAAATGGGAAATTTATGTTTGGGACACTTAGGGCTCCATTTGCTGAGTGTCACAGCAGGACAAAATCTGCTGGAGACTCCAAAATGCCCACCTGAGCTGAAAAGTCTAATGTCAAGTTTAATATTTTTACCATTCTGCAGCACAGAAGTTGCTTTGAGCCCTTTTTACTTCCGACTTGCAAGGCAAGCAAATTGGGTACCTGTTTTTATTCAGTCATTTGTAAAGATTATTTCTGCCCCCTCTGCTTTTTACTTTTTCCTCTCGAGGGTGTAAAGTTTTATTCTGTACTCAAATAGGCTTCAGACTGAGATGAAAAGAGGGCAATTTTGATCAGAATGTGTAAGAGGGAAAACAAAGACGTTGAGTGTTTAACAGTAAAAGCAAAGAGGCAGATTTTTATTTAATAACCCTGAAATGAGTTATGTAAAAGCTCTGGAAATGCTCGTGGAAAATTATGGGTGGAAAAAGGTCACAGTTCTTGTCCTTAAAATCTCTGCTTGGCAGAGTGGACACCTTTATGGAAAACTCTCCTTTCCTGTAAGGTTTCATTATAAAAATGTAGCCTGTTAGGATGGTGGTGCTGAAGTATCTGCAAGTGTTTCTGTCTGGCAAGGGTGACTGGTCGTTCAGAATCTTGTTACTCCGTTTCTTTTACTGTCCTGTTTCCACATCAGCTGCAAATGTGCTCAGAAAGAGGGTGGCCAAGGCTGCAGGTAGAGCCTGAAGTTGAGTCACTTCTCTTGCACATTTTTGGCCAGGGCAGCTGGTCAGTTCTTGCTGTGCCTCGTGGTCCCAAGGCACCCATGGGAGCCAGGGAAGCCTGAATTCCCAAGCAGGCACCTGGTGCCCTCAGAGGATTCAGCTTTCTGGGCCTCAGGAAGCTGTAGCTGTGTCCCTGGTCTCCCCAGTCTGATTTCAGACAAATTAAATCATCTTGTCCTTTCTCCACAGCTTGAGTTGTCCTTGAGCACCTGGGGCCTGTTTGGCCCTTCTGGAAAGGGACCACGTGCCTTAGATGAAACATATTCTGCTCCTTCATGTTTCTTGTGCTCTCTTTACAAGCTAAAGCCTGGAGTTTTGAGCTGTATTATTAACTATCAAACCCAAACATTAAATGTAGCAAAGTTTATTATTATTATATCAGGACACTTGCTCCATCCTCTCAGTGAGAGGAGGAACCAACAGAGAGCTAAGCTCAACAGTGACAATTCTCCTTTCCCTGCTAATCATTTTTCCACTGAATTACAGATCTTGCACCTTTTATGAGAGAGAGATGGTGGGAAAAGGATACAAACATTTTAGCAACTTATTTCTATTATCTCTCTGCTGCAGAAGTTCCTTCTCCATAGCAAGATGGTTAATGATACCTGGACTCTTGATGGTCTCTGTGAAGGGATTAATCTCATTTTCTAGTCCTTCTTGCTAAGGATGAAGTCAAGGGTGGAGCTGAATACTTTGATGGGTGGTAGATAAGCTCCTGAGCTCTGTTCTCCTTACCAAGCAGGAATCCAGTGAAGGTTATCTAAGAATAAAAATGGTCCTGTGCTGCCTTGGGTTGGGTTGTATTCCTGACAGCCTTGTCTGCACTCTAGAAGATAATAGGTTTCATTTGGTGCCTTTCTTTGCCACTCTTCTTGACAAATTGCTTAAGAGAGAAACTGCATCAAAAGAATGTCCTCTTAGCCATTTTAATCTTGGAGTGGGGAGGCCCTGGGCAGGATCAGTGCAGTCACTGTGCCAGGACTGGAGGCTGCAGCTCCTACTGCCAGAGCTCCAGCAATTCCTGGGTCCCTCCTCTTGACTGAGGAATATCCAATATATTTGTCATCCACCTCCATGTGGATGGGCAGTGGCAAGTCCATGTCTGAAACTCAGCACAGGATCAGTTCTGGATATTAAAACAACAGCACAGGTCTGAATAGCTCTGGATATTATTTTTAATAAGTAGTGGTTTCATGTCCATCTTGGCCTTTCCTAACCTGAGGAGTGACCCTTCATCACAGTCTCTCTCTGAATAATGGATATGGCTCAGCTGGGAGAAGCACCTTTACCTCTTGACCCTGCTGAAATAATCATGGGGTGGAAATGATGGTTCCCCAGGAAGCTGGAGCCAACGTGGCCCTTCCTGACTTGGAGGACCTGCAACCCCTGAACCTTGAGTCAAAGGCACAGTAATTTAAAGGTACCACGAGTGGGTCCTGGTGCCAAAAGTGGCTTTGCAGAAAGGATGGTGCTGTGTGGAGGTGAACTCCAAAGCTAACAGTGGAGAGGAGGAGGAGGCTGCAGGGCTGGGGGCTTTGGCTGGTGCACAAGATGATCAGTTTATTATTAATGCTGCTGCTTTCTGTGAAAGGGCTGAGCTCCTCCAGCCTCACTGGCCTGAGCAGTCACTGATCCCAATGGATCACATTTCCCAGCTTTTCTGTCTGGGGTGGATGGGAGGTGGTTGGAGCTGCTAAATACCAGTATTGAGTTTTGCAGCTTGGCTTCTTAGCTTTAGCAATTTCTTGTGCTCATCTGTCTCTCCAACCCAGCCTTTCAACACTCCACCTTATTTCCTCCAGCAATCAGATCCCAATAAGCTCTGTGGCAATAGACAGGGTGAGAAGAGAGACCTTACATATTCCCCAGCTAAGAAAAGGGTGTATGAAAGCTCAGTCCCACACCTGAAGCACTGCATTAATTCCATCTATATCCCTTCCACAGGGGAAGAAATCAAAATTGTTTTACACACTCAAAGCACCAATAGCAACCAACCCTGAGAGAAGATCTATAAGGAACCAGCATTTTTTTTTGTGCTCCCATAAACTCACCTCCCTGAACTTACAGAGACCTGGAAGTTGCTGGATGTTCCAAAGAGGTAATTATTCCCCTTTTTTTCCTTGTTGCTGCTTCAGCATTAGAAAGACTATTTTATTTTGTCACCATTTTATAAAAATGTCACAGGCTGGAACACTTACAGTGAAACTTAGCAGTGTTATTGCAGAAGTGTTTAAAATGTTCTGAGGTGCTTGAAGGTGTCAAAAAAATGGAGTTGACAAAATAATCATCCCAATCTAGCTAAGGGTTTTAATGAACATCAAAATGACATGACTGAAATTACCTTTACTTCTCTGCTCACCCCTCTGATGCCTCTTTCCTTTCTGCTTTCTTCCATACTGAAGAAGTGGAGAAGATCTGAATCTCAATCATGGCTTGTCCTTTGTAGGTGAGCTATGGTGCAAAAATCCAATAAAAGCCTAGATGTTCTAATTTACAGCAAAGCTCCTGCACACCACTCTGGGAATGTAAAGCAGCCCTGACATGACCATTAATTACCTGTGTCGTTACTGTAAAATAGTCTCATCCTAAGAGAACTAGAGTGAAAGTCTTTTTTTTCTTAGTGGTGGGGAACTTGCCCAGTGCAGGGTCCTGCAGCTGGGTCAGGGCAATGCCAAGCACAAATGCAGGCTGGGTGGAGGATGGATGGAAAACAGCCCCAAGGAGAAGGACTTGAGGGTGATGGTGGATGAGAAGCTCAACATGACCCAGCACCGTGTGCTGGAGCCCAGAAACCACCCGTGTCCTGGGCTGCATCCCCAGCAGTGTGGGCAGCAGGGCCAGGGAGGGGATTGTCCCCTCTGGTCTGCTCTGGGGAGACCCCCTGGAGAGCTGTGTCCAGGTCTGGAGCCCCCAACACAGGAAGGACATGGAGCTCTTGGAGAGAGTCCAGAGGAGCCACAGAGATGATCCAAGGGCTGGAGCAGCTCTGCTCTGGGGACAGGCTGGGAGAGCTGGGGGGTTCAGCCTGGAGAAGAGAAGGCTCCAGGGAGACCCTAGAGGACCTTCCAGTGCCTGAAGGGGCTCCAGGAAAGCCGGGGAGGGGCTTGGGACAAGGGCAGGGAGGGAGAGGACAAGGGGGGATGGATTAAAAGTGGGAGAGGAGACATGGAGTTTGGAGATGAGGAGGAAATTGTTGGGTGTGAGGGTGGTGAGAGCCTGGCCCAGGGTGCCCAGGGAAGCTGTGGCTGCCCCATCCCTGGCAGTGTTGAAGGGCAGGTTGGATGGGGCTTGGAGCAGCCTGGGCTGGTGGGAGGTGTCCCTGCCCATGCAGGGGGTGGGAATGGATGGTCTTTAAGGTACTTCCAACCCAAACCAGTCTGGGATTGTATGATCAGCTTTAAGCTGGAATCCAGCTCTCCCAGCCTGGTCTCTAATCTGCTGAAGCTTTAACATCTGGAGTCCTTTGCTTAAATATGTTCCATGAGGGGATGTGCTATGAGGCAGAGCAGTCACACCTGAGCTGTAACAAAAGAAACCAGTGCAGAGCACTCGAGTGTCATCTTGAACTTGGGGCCAGCAGCTCCAGAGCCATTTCACTGACTGCTGTGAGAGGCTCAGAATTACATCTCCAAAAGTTAGAAGAACATAGAGCTTTTTAATTGTTCTTATACAGTGTGATTAATGACTCTAGGAACAAGCCTTAAAGCTTGATCTCCAGATGGAAGAATATTAAAAATATTGATTTATTGTGACTTCTTGTGTGAACTTTGCTAAAATTGGACTGCTGAGCTGCTTGAGCCAATTTTGCTGTCAGTGTGGTCACTTGGTCCACAAGGCTCAGAGCTGCTCCTGGGAGTTGTTTCCCTGTAGCACTTTGGGGGGAAAATATCCCTTCTTTGCCATTTCTGAGGATTTAAAGAATAATAAGAAGGAAAATCCCATTCACACGTGGGAGCTGCCAGTCACTGTCTGAAATCCAGCCACAAGGACACCAGCTTTGACTTCTTAACTAACATATCTTTCTTTGCTTGGAAGAAAGTCAGAAAAACTATCTAGAGCCTAAATCACTGTCACTTGTTAAATGTGCTCAGGGCTGAGCCCTCAGCTGTTGCCAGTTAAAGTCCTGTGCACCCAGATTAAGTTGCAGTAATTCAAGAGGAGGATCTTTAATTAAGCAGAAAATCATTATCATAAAACTGTTATATGTACCTGTTTTATCCTGGGCTCATCTGCACATTTGATGGTGTCCTAGAAAGTCTGAGTCCCTAAAATAAAACTTAAGAAAACCCAATTCCATTAGCTCTTTTTAATGAGCTTTAAATGCTGCTGTAAAAACTTCTGCACTAATCAGCATCTTTTGTTCTCAGGACTGTGTTATGTTGGGGACCTTAGGAAGATTAGTAGAATCCCAGACTGGTTTGGGTTGGAAGGGACCTTAAAGCTCACCCAGTCCCAACCCCCTGCATGGGCAGGGACACCTCCCACCAGCCCAGGTTGCTCCAAGCCCCATCCAACCTGCCCTTCAACACTGCCAGGGATGGGGCAGCCACAGCTTCCCTGGGCACCCTAGGCCAGGCTCTCACCACCCTCACACTGCCTGATCCCCTCTCCTGCACCACCAGCCCCTGCACCCTGGGCCAGGGAAGTCTGCTGCCTTTCTGGAAACCAGATCTTGGTTCCCCCATCTGCAGCCTTCAGAAAATTTTCCCATGTCTGAGCTGATTTTCTCCCTGCAGTCTCAGCACATTCTTGCTGTTTCTTCCCTGGGCATCAGAAACACTTTATTACCTTGTTCTGATTAATCCCCTGAAGTTGGTGGTGTCAGAATGTCAGGAAACCTCCCAGGGGATTTGCAGATGGAGAGCAGCAGCAACAGGGTCTGACTGAGCCCCAGCTCAGGACCCAGGGGTGATTATGAAGAGCAGCTCAGGACTGAAACACTTGTAGTTCCTGGTGGGAGGTGAAAAGCAACAGTGTCCTCCTTGCTGAATCTCTGCAGCTTCTCCTTTCTCTTCTCGGGAGCATTTTGGTGCTAATTCATCCAATATGTTGTTCCTCTCTGCCTCAGAGCAGTGTCTTTCCTCTGCTGTCTTCATTTTCCTTCAGTCCTTCACTCAGCCTGGTGTGAGTGCTCAGAATTCATCACCTGAGCCTCTTGGGGTGCTGGGGTGAAGCCCTTCCCTCTGAAAGAGAATAAACCCCATAAAAGCAGTGGAGATAAATGAGGGAACTAACCAGCAGTGGCCCTGGGTGCCCATGTGGGGACCTGGAAGCCCCACTGTGGTGGTGGATGATGCTGGAGCCAGCAGCCCAAAGTCTGGTGAAGCCTGACCCAGCCTGGAGGGAGGCAGGAGAATCCAGGTTTGGGTCTCATGTGTTTCTCATCTGGCTGCCCCATCCCCTGGGACCTTGGTGGCAAGTGGTGTCCCCCAGGGGTCTGTACTGGGACCAGTCTTGCTTAATATCTGCATTAATAATATTGACAATGGCCTTGAGAGCACCCTCAGTGTGTTCAAGTGTTGAAGGGCAGGTTGGATGGGGCTTGGAGCAACCTGGGCTGGTGGGAGGTGTCCCTGCCCATGCAGGGGGTTGGAACTGGATGATCTTTAAGGCCCCTTCCAGTCTCAACCATTCCCTGATTCTATGACTTCACCTTCACCTGCCTGAGGGTTTTAGGTTCTCAGCAGTTTGTTGGCCTGACACTGTTCAGCTGGAGATGCCTTCAGGTCTTGGCACCCAATGGCTCAAGGAAGTCCATTAAGTATGGCCTGAATTACCTGCCTTGGGATCAGGTTAGAGTGCCTGAAATCCCAGTGTAGTCACTCTTCAGAGTGGTCTAATTAGTGTATCTCCAGATGCAGCATCAATTAAGCTAAATCAAATCAGTGCTGTTCTAAATCTGAATAAGAAAGTGCCTCTGAAGGGCCTTAATGCACTTGGAGTGACCACTTAAAATTTACACCTTTAATTCATTTAAATTTTTAAGGTGCTTAAAAGCATGTCTACACATTGTTTGTGAACACTTCCCTTATGTAGGGTGCTCTGTCTGATGGAAAAAGGCTTGGATAGAGCTTGGATAACAGATGCTTTTGTGGTGCTGTCAAGTTTTATTTTAAATGGCTTTAGGGTATTTTCTTGATATTTTTTTTTTTTTAGTTTGAAGTTTCTTGTTCAAGGAAAATGAAGCATTTCTGGGGTGAGAACTGCAGGGAAAACTTTGTGTAGGTGCATATACATCTGAATGTGGTGGGAAATCTCAAAAAGGAGATCAGAGTTTTGTTGAAGAGTTGGATTCTAAGCTTATTTCTTGATTGTGTGAAGCCCAACCATGTTTTCTGAACACACAGAGACCACTAAACTGGGCTTTTTGCCTCTCATCAAGATGAAACTTCTGATATTTCCAGGCATTGAAAGGAGTAAGAAAGTCTTTTAAAAAAAAAACAAACCAACAACTAGAACTCTTCATAATCCTTTCACAGCTTCTCTTTCCCACAAAACTTCCCATCTCATCAATGCAGCCAAATTCTGCTTCATTAACACCATTGAACCAAAAAGGCAGGATCATCCCAGGCTGGGTGGGAACTCTTTGCAGATGACTGAGGGGAAGCTCTGCTGGTGGGAGGCTCTGCAGCTCCCACTCCTCAGCAAACACCAGGCAGGCTGTAATTTCTCATTTCCTAACCATGTTCAGCTTGAATCTGCTGCTGGAGCATCTGCCTGAGGAAAGGCTGGGAGAGCTGGGGCTGCTCAGCTGGAGAGGAGGAGGCTGAGGGGGGGTGGTGGATGATGCTGGAGCCAGCAGCCCAAAGTCTGGTGAAGCCTGACCCAGCCTGGAGGGAGGCAGGAGAATCCAGGTTTGGGTCTCATGTGTTTCTCATCTGGCTGCCCCATCCCCTGGGACCTTGGTGGCAAGTGGTGTCCCCCAGGGGTCTGTACTGGGACCAGTCTTGCTTAATATCTGCATTAATAATATTGACAATGGCCTTGAGAGCACCCTCAGTGTGTTCAAGTGTTGAAGGGCAGGTTGGATGGGGCTTGGAGCAACCTGGGCTGGTGGGAGGTGTCCCTGCCCATGCAGGGGGTTGGAACTGGATGATCTTTAAGGCCCCTTCCAGTCTCAACCATTCCCTGATTCTATGACTTCACCTTCACCTGCCTGAGGGTTTTAGGTTCTCAGCAGTTTGTTGGCCTGACACTGTTCAGCTGGAGATGCCTTCAGGTCTTGGCACCCAATGGCTCAAGGAAGTCCATTAAGTATGGCCTGAATTACCTGCCTTGGGATCAGGTTAGAGTGCCTGAAATCCCAGTGTAGTCACTCTTCAGAGTGGTCTAATTAGTGTATCTCCAGATGCAGCATCAATTAAGCTAAATCAAATCAGTGCTGTTCTAAATCTGAATAAGAAAGTGCCTCTGAAGGGCCTTAATGCACTTGGAGTGACCACTTAAAATTTACACCTTTAATTCATTTAAATTTTTAAGGTGCTTAAAAGCATGTCTACACATTGTTTGTGAACACTTCCCTTATGTAGGGTGCTCTGTCTGATGGAAAAAGGCTTGGATAGAGCTTGGATAACAGATGCTTTTGTGGTGCTGTCAAGTTTTATTTTAAATGGCTTTAGGGTATTTTCTTGATATTTTTTTTTTTTTAGTTTGAAGTTTCTTGTTCAAGGAAAATGAAGCATTTCTGGGGTGAGAACTGCAGGGAAAACTTTGTGTAGGTGCATATACATCTGAATGTGGTGGGAAATCTCAAAAAGGAGATCAGAGTTTTGTTGAAGAGTTGGATTCTAAGCTTATTTCTTGATTGTGTGAAGCCCAACCATGTTTTCTGAACACACAGAGACCACTAAACTGGGCTTTTTGCCTCTCATCAAGATGAAACTTCTGATATTTCCAGGCATTGAAAGGAGTAAGAAAGTCTTTTAAAAAAAAAACAAACCAACAACTAGAACTCTTCATAATCCTTTCACAGCTTCTCTTTCCCACAAAACTTCCCATCTCATCAATGCAGCCAAATTCTGCTTCATTAACACCATTGAACCAAAAAGGCAGGATCATCCCAGGCTGGGTGGGAACTCTTTGCAGATGACTGAGGGGAAGCTCTGCTGGTGGGAGGCTCTGCAGCTCCCACTCCTCAGCAAACACCAGGCAGGCTGTAATTTCTCATTTCCTAACCATGTTCAGCTTGAATCTGCTGCTGGAGCATCTGCCTGAGGAAAGGCTGGGAGAGCTGGGGCTGCTCAGCTGGAGAGGAGGAGGCTGAGGGGGGATCTGATCAGTGCTGGTCAATATCTACAGGGGGTTGCAGGAGGATGGGCCAGACTCTGCTCAGGGGTGTCCAGTGACAGGACAAGGGGCAATGGGACAAACTGGAGCACAGGAGGTTGAACCTAAACATAAGAAAATACTTCTTTACCATGAGGGTACCAGAGCCCTGGGCCAGGCTGCCCAGGGAGGCTGTGGAGTCTCCATCCCTGGAGACATTCCCAACCCACCTGGATCCTGTGGGATCTGCTCTGGGGGATCCTGCTCTGGCAGGGGTTGGACTGGGTGATCTCCAGAGGTCCCCCCACCATTCTGTGAAGCTCAGGCTGTGAAACATCCAAACCCTGGTTGTTGCATTTGAAAGTTATAACTTTACCAGCACAAAGAATATTAGTCTGTGTATTTGAACAAGGAGAAGCTACTTATATAAGCCATTAGCAGGTGCTGGGCTGCACTTTCTTGGTAATAAGATAAAAAGCAAGCATGGAACACCTTTGTCACAGTAACTGCAAGTGTTCCCATGTGTTCTTCCCTCTTAAATTATATTTGCTAGTTCCTGATGGAAAGTAACATCCTATTAATAAAGAAGACCTGAAGAAGCTGTGAAGGGCAGGAGTATCTGGGGCTCCAGGACCTTTTTTATGGGAGAGAAAAGAAAAGGTATAAATTGCAGAGCCTGGGCATAGAAACCCTTTCCTGGCCTGCTGCTAAAGCTTTCCAGGAAGGAAGGACTCTTTCTTGTCTGCATCTTCTGACCCAGCAAGCTGGTTCAATCCAGAGCTGAAAACCTTCCCTCTTCTTTCCATTTGTACAAGCAAATCTGTCAAGTCCAGCTGATTTTTTGTCTTTTCTCTCACTACTCTTTTTTCTGGGGGGGTGCTGGTCTACTTAAACCTACATTGTCTTGTATACCACAGAAACAAGCAGATCTGAAGCCAAATGCTACATGTGAAGGTCAGGAGATCAAAGTCTGTCCAGTAACTGAAAGAAAAAACAAGTTAATCCTTTCTGTGGGTCCTTCCAGGGGCTCAGTTTGGGTCCAGTTCTGCTTTGGTGTCCCCAGCCTGGCAGCAGTGCCTGCAGCTCTGAGCTGGGGATGCATTTTAAGGTTACAGCCAGGTTCTTCCTCCAGGGCAAGAGACCTTCTGGCCTGCTCTGGCCATAGGAATATGAATTAGAGGCCCCACAGTAAACCAGACACCCCTTTCTTTTGGGGGTCACAGCTGCTAACTGGTGCACCCAGCCAGAGACCTGCTGGGGGGTGTTGGATAAAATCACCCTTGAGTTTAGGGAGTTGAAGAAAGAGATTTTACTAAAAGTGAGAAGCTTTCCCATGCTGGTTTCTGCCTCAGTTTCCTCATGTCTCTTCAGCAGTTTGGGGGTTTCTGAGCTTTTTGTGTGGCCACTCAGCTCCAGAGTAGCCTTTGCTTCCCAGCCTGTAGTATCTGAGCAGTCTAGTGCCTCCAGATCTTCTTACTTCACCCACAGATCATGGAATCACCTTGGTTGGAAAAGACCTTCAAGATCAAGTCCAACCCTTAACCTGACACAAGCCCTTCACTAACCCATATCCCTCAGTGCTGTGTCTAGAGACTCTGAAATCCCTCCAGGGATGGGGACTCCACCCCTGCCCTGGGCAGCCTGGGCCAGGGCCTGACAACCCTTTTTCTGAAGAAATTCTTCCCAACATCCCATCTAAACCTCCCCTGGCACAACTTGAGGCCATTCCCTCTTGCCCTGTCACTTGCAACTTCATTTTCAGATGAAACAGCTCAGCTGAAGCATGTTCAGAAAGGTTTCAGATGTTTCCCAGCTGCTCTATCAAATTGCCCCTTTTTCTCTCTCCTCTCCACTTGGCTGTGAATTAGTTTTAAAATGGAAATTAACCCAGGATTTCTTTGTTTTAGGGGGATATTGTGGTTTCATATCATTGTGAAGCCATGATCTCTTCTGTGTCAGCCATGGGCTGTTAGGGCAGAGTCATAGAAAAGTTAATGTTGCATTTTCTATGGTCTGTGGTTTCCTTCAAGACAAGGGTTGGAACAATGTCCCTGCCAGCCTGTGACTGCTGAATTGCTCCACAAAAGTTGGAAGTGATGCATGGATTGTCTCAGAGCAGAGGGCCATCAGCTTGTCCCATCCTTGGCTGCATATCTAAAGTGACATGGAGCTGCCAGGGAAGTGATTTTTCTTCTGCTCTCCATCACGTGGAGACAAAAAAAAGCTCTTAGAATTTGGAGATGGGAAGGAGCAGCTGAGAGAAATGGTCTTTCTGAGTCTGTAAACCTGGCAGCACACTGAAGGGGTTACCAGGAAGGGCAGAGCCTGAGCTGTCAGCTGTGACCAAAGATGTGACCTGGGCTGGGAACATCTGCTTTAGAAATATAATTCAGGAAAGTCAGAGAATCAGAGGGTGGTGGGGTTGGAAGGAACCTCAGAAGATCTAGTGCAACCCCCCTGCTAGAACAGGATCCCCTAGAGCAGATCCCACAGGAACATGTCCAGGTGGGTTTGGAATGTCCCCAGGGATGGAGACTCAAGTGTGGGGACAAATCATCCCACTGCCAGGTTTTTTGTGGAAGTTTTTCCATCTCTCCCCACAGGACTCAGCAGCAGCAGAAGCTGGTGATGAGGCAGACTGGTAAGACATAATGATTATTAAAACAAATCAGGGAAACTCTCCCCTGTCACAGTTGAGAGCTACATGATGCTACAGAACAAGGTCCTTTAATTTCTGCTTCCTAACCTAACAGCAAAAGACAGGAGCAGGTTTTATCTCTGGGGCATGGAGGGAAGGAAGGTGTCTTATCTCCCAACCACCCTTCAGCCCCCTTGGCTTAGACACAATCCAATCCCTGCTTTAAAGGCAGCTTTGGAAAACTTTCCCAGAGATGCTCACAGCCAAGATTTCTTCCAATCCACTCTGTCCCACTTCATTTCACAGAATGAGGAGCTGTGATTTCCCTGACCTGACTCTTTGTGCCTTGAAATGAGATTTTTTTCAAAGCAGCAAACACACTAAGGAGGCACTGAAAGCCAACTGATTATCCACATGGGATGGCTTTGACCTCCTGGTGTTTAAGGATTGACCAATTTCTTACTAAATTCTTTTAATCTTCCTTCCCCCCCTCACCTTTTTTAAAAAAAACAGGAGAAACACAGATCTTATGCATTCAGTGCCCACCTTCCCTTTGCTTCTTGTGATCAGTTCTGCACCCTGTGATCCTGGATCAGGTCTGGCCCAAGAGGAAAGGGCAGAGCTGGGTAACAAATCCGGTTACAAACATGTTGGGCTGGAATCAGCCTGGATTGTGCTCCCACACACCACAGCAAAACCAGCAGCAAACAGGGCAAGGAGAAAGTTCCCAGTTGAGGGGAATGTGTGAGCAAAGACATCCTTTCAGGAAACCTTTAGTCTGGAAACCTTTAGGAACAGCAGAGGCTTGAGCTTCTAGGGCAATGAAGCAAATCTTGTGGCTCAGGTAGTGAGCCAAGATGTAAGAGTGGTGAGACTCCTCCTGGTGTGACCTCAGGCAAAGGGAATTTGCAGCTCTGCCTTCATGCTGGCAGTGAAAGCCTTGGACATTTGACCCTTTTCTCATGTTCCTCTGCCTCTTCACTGTCTGCATCTCCAGCCTTGGCCAGGGCAGTAATGTCCCCAGGGATCCATGGGGACATGAGCCTGGGTTGGTGCACCAGAGCTGAAGATGTGCCTTGTAGGATGCTCCAGATGTGGAGAATCCCAGACTGGGTTGAAAGGGACAGTACAGATCATCTAGATCCACCCCCCTGCATGGGCAGGGACACCACCAGCCCAGGTTGCTCAGAGCTCCATGGGGAGCACCCTTGGGTTGTGGTTCCAAGCAGGGAGTGGGAGGGTCTGGTCATGTGTCACCCCTTCCAGCCCTCAAACTGGGGGCAAGTGTGTACAGGGACTCAGGCACCTTCCTGAAATCTTCCTTCCTACATTTATTTCATGCAAGCACAAAAAAAAGAAAGAAATCAAGCACATTACCTAAAATTAGCAGCAGCAGCAGTTTAAGTTGCATATAAAATTAATCTGATTGGATTTTTAAGGGAGGCTTATAATAAACAAGACTGGGGTTATTTACAAACTCAGTGCAATATAATTATATTTTTCAGCATGAGTTGAGAGCTACAAAAGTGGCTGGACCAGTGGCAGCTTT
Source organism: Chaetura pelagica (assembly GCF_000747805.2). Taxonomy (NCBI): domain Eukaryota; kingdom Metazoa; phylum Chordata; class Aves; order Apodiformes; family Apodidae; genus Chaetura; species Chaetura pelagica. The sequence continues at coordinate 221,621 of NW_009953309.1, forward strand.
ATTATATTCAGCAAGTCCTAATGAATAGAGAGCAGATTGCAAAATATTGTGTATTTTTATTGTTATTCATGCAGGTGTGAGTTTTGCAACAAGAAGGTCACTGGCTTTATTGCTCCAGGTTCTTGGGGAAAAGTGCTTTACTAAGATTCAGGAACAAGCTGCTGTCAAGGAAAAGGAGGAGAAAGGCTCCAGCCTCTGAGCTTCATTGTCTCATGGCAGGGGAGATGCCAAGGGGATGAATTTGACCTTCATGTCAAACTTGGACCAGTTTTGTATGTTGTGCAACTCCATGGGCTTCCCAGCTGAGCTGTGCTGGGGATGGAAACCTTAACCCATCCCCCAGAGGGTTAAGAATAGAATCATAGAATGGTTTGGGTTGGGCAGGACCCTAAGGATCATCCAGTCCCACCCCCTGCATGGGCAGGGACACCTCCCACCAGCCCAGGCTGCTCCAAGCCCCATCCAACCTGCCCTTCAACACCCCCAGGGATGGGGCAGCCACAGCTTCCCTGGGCAACCTGGGCCAGGCTCTCACCACCCTCACACCCAACAATTTCCTCCTCATCTCCAACCTCCATCTCCCCTCTGCCAGTTTCAATCCATCCCCCCTTGTCCTCTCCCTCCCTGCCCTTGTCCCAAGTCCCTCCCCAGCTTTCCTGGAGCCCCTTCAGGCACTGGAAGGTGCTCTAAGGTCTCCCTGGAGCCTTCTCTTCTCCAGGCTGAACACCCCAGCTCTGGGTGATGCATGTGGAGGTGCTGTGAGCTTGTACCCATACAAGCTGCCCATACAAACACCTGGAGGCTTCCAGCAGGGCATCTGTCAGGTGGGACAAGATGGGACCATCTTTGCCCAGAGCGGGATTGGCCAAGGGGCAAACCACATTAGTCTGGTCCTTCAGATCACAACTACAATTGGAATTGGGATGGATCTGGTCACAACCTGCAGGTGATGACACCACAACGGGCAGGATGAACCTGGGGACACATTCTGTGCTGTGGTTCTGCCCATCCATGAATGTTTGGGTGTGTGTGAGTGTGTGCACCTTAGAGCAACCTTCTACCATTGAATTTCCGGGCCAGAAGTTGTGCTGGGAGACAGAAATGTCAGTATTGGCTGCTCCTTGCTGGCTTGTGTGCAATCTGGAGAGACATTTCTTCCAGTTTGACCTGTAATGAGGGAGCCTGGGGAGGGCAGAGCCATGAGCAAGCAAATGCTCAAGTATTTCTTACAACTTTCTGACAGTTCCTGGAAGAGTAGCAAAGTTAAATACACAGACATTACAGGTAAAGTGCCAGCTGTGAATATACACACCCAAAATCGTGCTTGTCTGCATTTTATTTTTGTTTTAATGAGTGTTAATAATATAGGGGTAGAAGCTCACAAAGGTGTGTTGTTGTTTTTTCCTCAGGTGTTTAAATAGGAAGCAATTAAGGCTGTTAAAAGTTGCCATGGTGGAAGGGAAGGATAGAGCTGGTCTGGGGAGGGGGGCTGTGTTTTGAGGCTCAGATCTGGGTTTGCTTCTTCATTGCCCAGAGCTGGGATGGTTTCACCCCCACTGCAGCAGAGCAGTGAGTGATGTCCCTGGGCATGTGCCCAGCTGGGCTCTTTCTGAGGTTGGAGGCTCTGCTGAGATGTGCCCAGAGGGTGGTTGCACCTGTGGGTGGACAGAGTGGGACCAGGGGGTGCAGGCTGGAGAAGTTCTTCTCCGTGTTCTTCTGGCCAGCCTGGCTGGCACCCACCCAGTGTGGTGCAGGGACAGCTCAGGCTCATGCCCACCTTGTCCTCTGCTCTGGGGATGAGGTTCATGCCTGGCTCACTCCATACCCATCCAGAAGCAGCAAGGACAGCACAAACCTGCATCCTGGTGCTTTTTTTTTGGTGGTTGCACCTGTGGGTGGACAGAGTGGGACCAGGGGGTGCAGGCTGGAGAAGTTCTTCTCCATGTTCTTCTGGCCAGCCTGGCTGGCACCCACCCAGTGTGGTGCAGGGACAGCTCAGGCTCATGCCCACCTTGTCCTCTGCTCTGGGGATGAGGTTCATGCCTGGCTCACTCCATACCCATCCAGAAGCAGCAAGGACAGCACAAACCTGCATCCTGGTGCTTTTTTTTTTTCCCCTGTATTTTTCTTTTTGCTGAACTGGTTTTTGAGGCATCAGGTTGAGTTGGGTGAAGTTTGTATTCAGTAAGAAACAAAGCTGTTTGCAAAGCAGCTTTTGGAGGAAGAGGTCTAGGGCTTTGAGGTGGCTCCAGGGGTAGGAGGTCAAGGGCTTTGAGTTCTATGTGGAGATATTCCCAACCTGTCTAGATCTGTTCCTGTGGGATCTGCTGTAGGTGATCCTGCTTTCGCAGGGGGTTGGACCAGGTGATCTTCAGAGGTCCCTTCCAACCCTGACCACTCTGTGGCTCAATATGTAACTCAAAGACCCATTTTCTTGCTGTGCAGAACCTTCCTTGCCAAACTGGGAACTCAGCAAACTGGCTCCAGTAAAGCCTGGAAGGTTTTGGGGGTGGCTCCATGTTACCAGACATCCTGGCTTTGCAGTCAGTAGTGGGGCAAAATGGGGACAAGTCTTGGACCTGCAGAGACCAAGGCAATTTTCCCAGCCTGAGCTCTCCATAATCCCTAAGGTTGTGTCTCCAGGCAAGTCCAAGCTGATCTGATGATGGATGCTGGTTGTCCCACCCTGCTGACACACTTTCTTCTGGCACAAGCCTTCCATCCCAGTGCCTTCAGCTCACTGAGTGACTGGGAAACCAGCCTGACCAAGTGGTGGATGGTTCCTGCTGGCCTGGGGAGGCTGGGAGGGCAACCCCAGCTGGTGCTGCTGGGCATGGGGGATGGAGCAAGGCAACATGCTTGGGTGGAAGGTTCCCATCAGTCCAGCACTTCAGATGATATTTGTTGACAGGGTGGACTTCAGAGCTTGAACTAGTCCTCCAAGGCCTCTTCTGAGGGCTGTTCCTCTCATGTTAAGCCAAGTGTTAACAGCAGGTCAGAAGAATTGCCCTTTATCAGTCCTCATTTCTCTCCACAAACCACAGAGAGGGGCACATTAGCTCAAAATTAAACTTCCAAATGGCCAAAGCCAGGCAAGGCAAATGTTTCTCCAGGAAGATCCAGCATTTTTGACTTTGTTGCTGAGAAACAGCTCCACGTTTTGCAGCTGTCAGAGTAATCCCTTCCTGAGCTCACTAAACCCACCATCTTCAGGTGCTTTTCGTAGCATGCAGCTTTGCCCAGAGGCTCTGATGGATGATTCCTTGGTGGAAAGAAGCTGTGGGGGATAAATTTTAGCATCCCAGTGAAATCTTGAGCTGCATTTTTTCTTCTCCACAGCTCTGCAGTGCAGGCTGGCCTGCTGGCTCCCCTGCTCCAAAGAGACCTGGATTAGCAGTGACGTGCAAGCAGGCTGAAATTACTAAAATTACTAAAAAATGGCCCAAATAGCCAGTGTTACAAGAAAAAGGCTTCATAAAGGTGCTGGTTTTCAGATGGTCAATGTCTGAAACTGTCTTAGCACCAAACCCCACCTGATTAATGCTCTGAGAAGTTAACTGTTTATCTGCAGGGTCACTCTGCTGTTACCTTCAGTTGATACTGATTTAATGGGATGTAGACCCAAGCACTTGGCTCTAAATGATCTTTGTTTCTTCCTGCCATTGCTTCCCTCCCCCAGAAAATACCAAATTCAGCAGAGTCTGTTCCCAAGGCAGGTTGATGGGGTGGTGGAAGAGTGGACAGAGGCTGCAAAGAGTAGTGGAAGACTGCAAAGGTGGTGGAAGAGTGGACAGGGCAAAGAGGAGGGGGGTTCTCTGCCCTGCTTTATTTGCTGCTGCAGAATAAGCCATGAGGATAAACCAGTGTTGTTCTGCTTGCTAGAAGGAAGGGAGAGGGGGAAAGCCTTGAAAAGTGCATTACAATATTCCACCCCAGCATGCAGAATGATAGAAACAATCTGATTTTCCTGTCCATAAAACCTTTTAGCTGTTTAATACAGTTGAGTCTTTTTCTTCAGTACTAGGCTGGTGAGAGCCTGGCCCAGGTTGCCCAGGGAAGCTGTGGCTGCCCCATCCCTGGCAGTGTTGAAGGGCAGGTTGGATGGGGCTTGGAGCAGCCTGGGCTGGTGGGAGGTGTCCCTGCCCATGCAGGGGGTGGGACTGGATGATCTTTAAGGTCCCTTCCCACCCAAACCATTTGGTTATTCTATGATAACAGGGCATCCTGGATTGCTGGTCCTGGTGTGGATAAACTGTAGGAGGGGGCTGGTGCCTGCAGGAGCTTGGACTTCAACCAGCAAGACAGCAAAAGCCAGGAGGAGGGGAGGTGATGGTCCCAGGTGCCACAGCAGGGCAGTGGCAGGGCTGCCTTTTGAACCCACCTTCCTTTGCCACCAGCAACTGCTTCACTGCAACACAAATCATTCTGTGATTCCATGATCTCCAAGCTTTATCACAGAGTAGAGTTTGGATCTTCCAAGGGCTGTGCAGAGGTTAATCAGTTGTTCTTTGCCTGCTGCATTGAGATGTGCAGGTGCAGGAGTGTGTCACAAGCTGTGCTCTTTAGTTCCCTCTGCTGCAGATTTCTTTTTTACCCCCCTGGGTTTAGGTGGACTTCTGTTTTGGATTGTTTTTCCCATCCTATTTGTACTTAGGACTAACCTGCTGGTGGTTGCTGCCCTGCTGTCTGAAGATGGCACTGCAGCATCTCACAAACCAGGTCCCTGGGATTAGCATGTTACACCAGCTCCTTCCAGCCCTAATGACCATGGGGACTGACAGCCCAAGTGGCAGCAGCAGAGAGAGAAACGCCTGAGCTTGGGAGCAATCAGGGAGTGATGGGGGAGGGAGGGAGGTGCCTGGACATGAGCTGTGCAAAATGTGACACTGCTCCAGGGAACAGCAGGAGAAGATTGTGGATAAAGCCAGAGAATCATGAATTCAGCTGAGGTGCCTCTTCATCCTCCTTTGCCACAGGTGGGATGCTGAAGCCCCTGAGATGTTTACAAGGCCAAATTCATCCTGGGTGCAACGTGGCTCTGTTCCTCTGGCTGAGGCTCCAGCACTACAAACTTCCTTCAAATAAAAAAAAGGGAGTGGTGTTGAGAGAGGGAAAGAAATTCCCCTTCACTGAGATGATTTAAATGTTGGAATTACAACCCTGCAGACCCTCCTGTGCCTTTCAGCAGCTGCTGGTTAGCTTTGTGGGTTCTGCTGTGCAGGCCAGAGGGGCATTGCTTCTCTGCTGGGGCAAAGGAGGCTGAGAGATGCAGGGAAATGTTTAAAAATAAATGGAAAATAAGAAAATGGATATATATATAGAGGCTGTTTAGGTGAGGTTCTTTTCTGGACACTGGGGAGTGGGGTTTATGATGTAGGGCTCATCTGCAGGCACAGGGGCTCTTAGCAGGGGGAGGGCAGTGTCCCAGGAACAGTGTGCAGGAGAAACGGGCAAAGATGGGGGAAGCTGCTGCTGTTCTTTGCACACACAGCTCTGAAATACCTTCATCTCCTTCCACCTGGTCTGGTCCAAACAGCTGCTCCATGGGCTCCTGAGGGACCATTTTTCCAGACAGGATGGGAGCCTGTGTGTTGGCTTCTTGCTGAGCTTCAGGAACACTGATGTGGTGCTTCCTGCACTGCTCCACCTGCTCCCTATGAACTTGGGTAGGAAAACAGCCTGGAAGGACTTGCCATGGCCTGTTCTAAGGACCTCCTGCTTCCCCCATCCCTATTTATCTCTGTGCATCCCTATTTATCACCTGGAGTGTCTCAGTCTGGGGGAGCTCACCTGCTCTGGGGTGCCAAGGGGAGCAGCCCCTGGCTCAGTCCTGAGGTAACACGGTGCAGCCTTGCAGAGAGTGCTGTGCTGCTGTGCCCAGCAGTCCTTGGGACTCCTGGGGCCACTTTTAGAGCATGCAGAGAGGATGTAGGAAAGGCAAGCCCGGAGGCTGAAATCCAGGCCCAGCACTTCTGCTGGGAAGTGTTCAGTGAGCTGCAATCTGAGAGGCTGGAATGCATGGCAGAGGTGGGGGAATCCAACAAAGCAGGCATTGAGTTCATGCTTATTCCTTTGCTTGTTTTATTTTATACTCTGAAAGCTTTTGAATGTAGGCAGCTCCCAGGGATTTCAGAGCCCCTTTGTTTCTCCAGACCTGTGGAAAGCTCTCCCTGGCACGTCAGGCTGTGCTGGGAGCAGGGGCTGCCTGCAGCAGGGCCAGCAGCAGCTCTGATATGCCTCTTGCAAAGGAGCTGGAGCAGGCAGGTGTGGGGATCTTCCCACTGCTGCTCACCTGCAGAACAGCCTGCAGGAGAATATAATGCCTGCCCCATCCCTGGCAGTGTTGAAGGGCAGGTTGGATGGGGCTTGGAGCAACCTGGGCTGGTGGGAGGTGTCCCTGCCCATGCAGGGGGTGGGACTGGATGAGCTTTGAGGTCCCTTCCAACCCAAACCATTCCATGATTCTATGATGTGAAGAGGCTTGGCTGAGTCTTAAGATTTTGTCTTAATGCCTAAAAACCTGGGTGCAGTGCTTGCCATGGGCCTTCTAAATGCCAGGTGTCTACTCTCTAACCTGGAGTCAGCTGCTGTTACTGGTGTTACTGGTTATTCCTCTTTGCCACCTCCCTTCATTGCTGCCAGAGCCGTTTTCCATCCCTGTGCAGCACTGAAACAGCAGGTAATCTATATGTACAGTAAATTGACTTGAGCTTTTGCCTTGAGCAGCTAAAAATGAAACAAGAGGGCAAACATTGATGAAAAACACGTTCTAACCTGTGTTGCAAAAGGGACAACCTGTCGTCAGAGCATCTTCTGTCATGCTCTGCTTCCCCACTGCAGAGTAAACATTTTTGTCCTCACTTTGTAATCGAAACACCCAAACTCTGTGGCCTCAGCTTTGAAAAAAAATTACTGGTTGAAACGGGGGAGGTTTCAGTTTTCCTCTGAGAGAAAATTGTGCAATGTCAGTCACCCTCCCGTGGTGCCCAGGGAAGCAGCACAGCTTCCCAAGCTCTGGCAGTGTTTCAGTAGGATACTGGGCTCCAATCCCAGTGCTTCATCCATAAACCAGTGTGGCCCCTGTGGGAGGGCTGGTGGCTGCAGGGTGTGCTGTAGGAGCAGCAGGGCAGTGGGATCCAAAGGGATTTTTGCTGGCTGGGTACATGGGATGGGAGGCTCAGAGGTGGGAACATCCCTGCCTGGTGGGCTTTGTGTGACCGTGCTGGAGTCATGGGAATTCTTGTGGGTCTGTTCCAGCCTGACATCTCTGTCCACTGGTACAGATGCTGTTAAGTCTTCTCCAGTTCTGCTTGTGCACGAAACCAATTTTATTTACCAAACAGTGGGTTCTTTCCCCAAGGGGAGCTGTGAGATGTGTTTCCTCTCTCACATCCCACCAGGGCTGCTCATGCCCAGCATGCAGAGGCAGCCATGGGCACAGGCACCAGCCTTCAGCTCAGTGGAGAAGCACTTGCAATCAGAGCTGCTCCTTCTGAAGTGATTAGGAAGAATTATCCTAGATTTGTTTGTTTTAGTCACTGTACAGCTCTGTCTTTCCTTTCTTTCTGGCCATTGATTTAAACTTCAGACATTACGTCGTGGTCAAATCTAAATTCTTATCCAGGCTCCGTCGTTCTTACATCATAGAATCATTAAGGTTGGAAGGAACCTTAAAGGTCATCAAGTTCCAACCCCTCTGCCATGAGCAGGGAACCACCAGCCCAGGCTGCACAAAACCTTGTCTGACCTGACCTTAAAACCCTCCAGGGATGGGGCATCAACAGCATCCCTGGGCAACCCATCCCAGCTCCTCACCACCCTCAGAGGGAAGAATCTCTTCCTAAGATCTCACCTCAATCTCCCCTCAGATGTCAGCCCAGGGAGGAAGTGTGACCTCAAGTCACCACGTTAAGAGCCACAAAGAGATTTTTTGTAGTGACAAGGGGACAAAGTCTGAGTTTTACATCCTTCAAAACACAGCTCAGCTCGTACCAGACCCTCCTTAACAGGCTCCTCTGTCGCTCTGCAGCTGTTTGTCTCCAGGAGAAAATGGGTTAGTATTTTGTTTTAGACAGAGAAGGTCAGAAATTCACCTTCAAGAAATCTTTGAAGGCTTTAAATCTGAAGTAGAGAAATTAGCTCCTGCTTGTGCTAAGTGAGCACCTAAATCCTGGAGGCAGGATTTGCTGAGAACCTCAGCCAGGACAGGGCTGGGAGTGATTTGGAAATCTCTGCTCTCGTGTCAGGCAGCACAGGGAAATGATGGTATTTGAGTCCCTAGGGCTCTAGTGTTAGGAATTTATTTAACTCCAAAGAAAGAAGATTTGAACCAGGGTCCAACAAGGGACTTAAAGCAGGAAAACTGTTTGTTACTTCAGGTTCTGATTTGTTTGATGAGCAGGTACCTCTGGGGAGGATTCCCTGCTCTCATCAGAAACTCATATATATCAAAGTGTGGATGAAGGAGGGAGGGAAATAATTTTTCCCTTATTTTGCACTCTCAGGGAAACAAAGGCCTCTGAAGGTTTCCTTAATATTTTTGAATGGGAGATTTGTTCATGATTTGGGGTTTGCTTTTGGCTTCTCTCAAGTGAACAGGCAGATGTGTTCACTTGCCCTAGAGTTTCAGGTTCACACACCTGCTGGTGAAAATGCATTTTTCAATATGAAATGACATGTTACTTAAGTAAGTCAGATGTAGGTATCTTGGTCTGGGATGCCTCAACCTGCTCTTGCTGTGGGAATTCTCTTGCAAATAAAAAGTTTCCAACCTGGTCCACAACCACTCCTGGGGAAAAATGCCCAGGCCAGGGCTATTGGGGAGCATGGATTTGCTGCTGGGTCCATCCAAGTCGTTCCCAGCCCTCAGGAGATGCTCAGCTTGGAGCTTTCACTGCCATGGGCATGTTCCTGCAAAAGGGGACTGGTTTTGACAAATCGTCTCTTTCCAGCAATCATCTATATTCTTTGCAAAAAGAATTAATTACCTAAGTACCTAATAAATGATGTCTCCATCTCCTGAGCCATTTTGGAGCTGTGAGGCTTTGATTCCCACCCCCAGCCTGGAGGACCTTCTCCTTCACCTCCTGTGCAGTGGCCAAACCTTTCCCTGCTCCTTCCCATTCATCTTGGCTGCAGCCAGGGAGGAATCATCAGTCAGAGCACAGAGCTCAGCAGTGATTGATACCAACAGCCCATTGATTGTGTTTAACAGCCAGGAATTTCTGTCACTGCCTTCCCTCCCCTTAGGTTTTCAAGTCATTTCTGCATTTTGCTCAGTCTCTTGCCCCTGTCTCCTCACCGTTAATGCCACATTCACTCTGTTTGATCATCTTACTCTCCATAAAGCAGGGACACAGCCCTGGCTGACTGGAAAATATAGCACTAGCTCAGGGGGAAAAAAGGCAGGGGGAGGGTGGACTATGGCTGTGCCCTGGCCTCTGGAGTCAGGAGACTCTTCTTTATCTGTCCCTTCCACAATAAAAAACATAGTGTGCTCCTTTCTGTGCTGTTTGTTTGTGCCTTTATCTTGTGTTTTCTCTCTTTTTCTCTCCATATCTGTGTCTTTATTCATAATAGCCAAGGCATAGGCATATAGGCATCATATTTTCCCACTTCTCTGATATGATCTGTCAGAATAGAAATGTTCTAGCTGAGAATGTTCCTGAGAAGCTCAGCACTAATATCGGAGGCAGCAGCTTGATACAGCAGCTGAAATAAAATTGCTTTTTCTGGGAAGAAACATTCTTCTGCAAAAAGAGAGAGTGCTGGAGCTGCTGCATCCAGGAACAAGATTAGATTGTTGTCGAGGGACTTGACATATTTTGTTGATCACAAGGAAAGTTAAGTCAAGCACAGAAGAGTCAAGCGAGGAGCAGCCTGCACCTGAAGAGCTCAGTGTGCCTGATGTGTAACTGCTGCCAGCATGGAGATGTTCCTCCTGCCTTTCACAGAACCAGAGAATGGCCTGAAGAATTATCCTAGGTTTGTTTTAGTCACTGTACAGCTCTGTCTTTCTTTCTGGCCATTGATTTAAACTTCAGACATTACGTCGTGGTCAAATCTAAATTCTTATCCAGGCTCCTTTGTTCTTACATCATAGAATCATCAAGGCTAGAAAGGACCTTAAAGCTCATCAAGCTCCAACCCCCCTGCCATGAGCAGGGAACCACCAGCCCAGGCTGCACAAAACCTTGTCCAACCTGACCTTAAAACCCTCCAGGGATGGGGCATCAACAACATCCCTGGGCAACCCATCCCAGTTCCTCACCACCCTTAGAGGGAAGAATCTCTTCCTAAGATCTCAGCTCAATCTCCCCTCTCCCACTTTAAAACCATCCCCCCTTGTCCTCAGCTCCCTGTAGCCATCCTTCTCCTCTCTTACTAGGAATTTAGCCTCGAAATCTTTCAGAGATGTCAGCCCAGGGAGGAAGTGTGACCTCAAGTCACCACGTTAAGAGCCACAAAGAGATTTTTGTAGTGACAAGGGGACAAAGTCTGAGTTTTACATCCTTCAAAACACAGCTCAGCTCGTACCAGACCCTCCTTAACAGGCAGGATCAGCCAGCTCTGGGGGCACTGGTGTGTGCAGCTACAATATAGACACACAGAATGGTTAAGGTTGGAAGGAACCTTAAAGATCATCCAGTCCCAACCCCCTGCCATGAGCAGGGACACCTCCCACCAGCTCACATCTCATCACCCTCGTGTCTCACCTAAATCTCCCCTTTCTTTGCGGGTGGAGGGCTGTCCACCTCAGAAGAAGTGGTTTGAGGGGGCTGAGGGCAGATGGAGGTTCTGCAGAGCTTGTGCTGGGTTGCAGAGCCCTCAGCTCCAGTGCAAGATTCTAGTCTGAAGCCCTGGCAGGAGCTGCAGTGCTGTGACATGGGGAGTTTGCTCTGAGCATTCAGTTCAAACCCAGCTCAGCAGAAGTCACTTGGGAGACGAAGGACTCAGCTCAGCAGGCTCAAATGAGGAAGGTATTTTAGCCAGGCTTGAGGGAGCTGGCTTGGAAAGAATCCTCCTTTAGCCAAAGAAAATCTGAGAAACCTCAGTACTTTTTGTGCAAAAGCCAGTAAGAGATGCAAAAGCTCCTTCTTGCAAGGTTTGCTGAGTTTGCTGACAATATTTCACAGAGCTGTGAGAGGGTAAAACTCACCTCTTAAATCTAATTTTTAAGGTTGAAAGCCTCTTTTCTCTTTACCACTTATGAATATGAGGGTTAAATGAGCAGTGATCTGTCTTTGGTTTGGGCTTGGAATAGACCAGTGATTTTTCTGTCTCCTGGATGAGGATGGTTTATTTTCCCTATGAATTTAATATAAAACAGAGGTTTTAGAGAAAGGGAGGGTATCAGTAACTTCTATGTGGTGTTGGTGATGGGACTTCCTCCTACATACCAGCCCAAGAACAGCTGAGACCCTAAAGTAACATCAGCTAGCAATTATTTAGGTGATGTACCTCAATAAAACTATAGCTCTAGGAAAGCCCTGAGAGCATTCCTGGGCAAATGTGGTTTATGCTTAAAACCTCTCCTATAAAAATACAAGATCAAGTAATTTTTCATTATGGAATCTTGGATTTTCTTAGCTCTCCTGGTTGCAAAGGGAAGGTTGAGCAGGTCGTGGGCAGAGCTCTGGTTGGGTGGACAGCTTGAAAAATAGGTCTTTGAGTTATGAATGTCCCCATAAATCTAAAAGATGAGTTAATGCTGAAATGTAGTCACCTGGAGAGTGAGGGCACTTCACTCACACCACAGCAGGAGGGTAAAGATGGAGCTTCAGGGCTCCAGGACAAGTTTTTTTGCTCCAGGATTTGAGCATCGTGCTGTTCTGTAGCTCTCTTAGATTTACATCCTGAGTGAAATTCTCCAAGATGAATTTATTTACAGAAGATGTGACTAATTCAATCTGGAAACAAAAGAAGCAACCAGCTCTGAGACTGCTCCGTGTGCAATGTAAAAAAAAAAGGTGTTAAATACCCTCTTCAGACATGGTGGAACAGGCCAGTGGGAAGGATGTGTCTCCTGACAGCTGAGACAGGAGATGTTTCCTGAGGTCAGTGAGCTGTGAAAGCCTCGTGTTTCCTCCCATTTAATTGCTCTGTAAAAATATGAAGCGAATCGTGCACTTTCCAAAGGTCACCCAAAAAAAGAGTCAAATCAACAAAATCCTTCCAGCTGGATTTCCTCCCCCTCCCTCCTCTTCAGGAAAGCTGTGGGTGGGTGTGTGGATGGAGGGTTCTGCTCCCTCTCCCAGGTCAGAGGAGCTGCCCTATTGCTCTTTGCCCTGTGTGCTCTGCTGGTGTCTGTGGTTTGAGGCTCTAGGTATGACCCAGAAGTTCTGGAGCTGCCCCCAGGACACCTGGCTCTGCAGAGAGGAGCAACACACCCACAGAAATCCCTGGGGAGGCTGAGAAATGAAAATGGGTGTTACTTGTGCAATGCAGCACCCCCAGAGAAGGACTGAGGGGGTCTGGCTGTTGGGGTGCAAAGGGTTTGTCTTATTCTTAGAGGTGGTTTGTGCACCCATGTCTATGGGGTGCACTCCCCTGTGCAGAACAGGGGCACAGGAGGAGGTGGCTTTGTCCTAACTAGAGGTGGGCAGCCAGGCCATGGCCTGAGCTTCTGCCTGGAGCTGCTCCACAGCTGAGCTGGGAATGAGGAGGGGAGGGAAAGGGGCCAAAGGAGCTGCTGGCCTGGTGCTTTGACTGCAGGTCTCCCAGAAGGAACATGTTTTGGGAATGGGAATGGCTAAGCCCTCAGCAGGGCTCTGGCAGGGTCTGGTGTCCAGTTGGCCACACATTCAGCTGTCTGAGCTGTGCCTCCCTGCACACAACTCTGCTCTTATCCAGCTTCTCTTCATCTGCTGCTTCTCTCAGGTGTCCTGCAAGATGAACCCTCAAGTGCCTCTGTTGTGCTGTTATTTCCCACCCTGACCATTTTATGGGTACAGGCATTTCTTTTTTTCTTTATTCTTGATGGAAAGCTGATCACTTTCTCTACCCCTGCACATGACAGACCTTATCTCTGCTCAGTCATGCACTGGTAAAGGTGAGGGGATAAGGGGAGCTGGACAGATTTACCCTGGGTGGTGTAAAAGGACAATGAGAAGCCAAGAAATAGGGTTTGGGTACCTGAAGTGTTACTTCAGCCAAATCTCTGCTCTGTCCCTTTTCCTGCTCCTTTTTATTTGTTATTTCACTGCATGGGTGTGTCATGAAGTCAGAAATATCAGAAGCCTGGGCTGCCATTCAGATGTACCTCTGAGGCATGACAAGGAAAGGAAATTACCCTTGAATTACCTGGAGTTGGACCAGAAATAACATTACAGGGTCCTCATAAAAAATCCAGGCAGGTTTTCAGGTGGATTCAGGAGGTATTTGTGGAGTCAGTGGACTTTATGTTTCCTAGGATGGGTTGTTAAATAAAATTATACACAACTTAGTGGATGCAGCCATGTAGAAGATCTCTTCAGTGGAAGCATTGAGAATAATGTTCTCTCTTACAATACTAATTACATTCATCTTTTTCTTAGTCAATTAACACAAAACTCCACTATTAATATTAACCAATACAAGCCTCTACTTAGTAAAATGATGATCAGAAGAAAGTGGTGCTGTTAATAATCCTTCAAAAGGCACCAGCTGCTCACAAACTCAGCAACTGAGAGCATGTACTTGTGTGGTGTTTTTTGAATTATTACATGCAATTTTAGAACAATTTGCAGTATGATTAAAACTGGTTGATTAAAGTGTGACTTGCTTTCAACACCAGACTGTGTTTGTGCTCTGGAGTTGGGGACTGGGTGCTGTCTGGGTGGGTTTGTGCCCAGTAGCTGGCTAGCAAGGGTAGCTGGTGTCCTCAGGTGCTGGGATGAAAGCAAGTGCTCCAGAAAGTCCTCACTCAAACCTGCTGTGAAAAGAACCACTCGTGGGTTTTGATGGGTTTTAATTATTCAGTCTAGTTTCTGGGGACAACATGCCCAGGTCCCCTGAGGTGTTCCCCTCTTCACCCAGCAGGTACATAAGCCCAGAACAGCTCTAATCTTCCTTTTTGTGATTTTAGTGTGAGTGAGGTTTTGTTTTCTGTGCTTGTTTCCTTAATGCAACAACACGTGTCTGTTCTGCAGCTCTGTATCAGCACTGCTGGTCTGGTCAATCCAGTCAAGACCCAGTTCATAGACTCACAGAAAAAAATCACAGACTGGCTTGGGTTGGAAAGGACCTTAAAGATCATCCAGTCCTTTCAACTCCCCTGCATGGGCAGGGACACCTCCCACCAGCCCAGGCTGCTCCAAGCCCCATCCAACCTGCCCTTCAACACTGCCAGGGATGGGGCAGCCACAGCTTCCCTGGGCAACCTGGGCCAGGCTCTCACCACCCTCACACCCAACAATTTCCTCCTCATGTCTATATGTCTGATTCAACCCCTTGTGGATAATTTGGGCTCTGTGGTGGAGACATACCAGAGTCACATAGCCTGATTGGTTAGATCTTTGTTTCACAGCCTGTTTACCTTCCAAATGTGGTCAAATGGACTAACCAGGGTCAAGGATAAAGCAAAACTGTGGGACTCTGCCAACCTGCTGTAATGTCTGTAACTGAAAGCCTTGCTGGGTGTCTCATTAAGCAAGCAAGCCTTGAGATTAGCAGCAATGCAATTATATTAATTATATTAATCCACATCTTAATAGAAGCAGCAAAATGTGAGAACTTTCTGGTATTTATAAAAGAATTTCTTTCACCCTGGAAGGCCTTTTTTATGCTCTTACTGAAAACTGCCATGACCAGTCCAAGACTAGTTCTGGCTTGAGTGTGAGCTGTAGTGCTACAGTTCCAGCACTGACAACAGACTGCAATAATATTCCAGCCTCTGTTTCCTTAACTTTGGCTCTTCACCTCTTGCCACCTCCCCTCAGTAAATAAACTCTGCAACTTCAGTAACCACTTGCTCACAAGTGAGAATAAATCTTGAGGATGTTTTTTCCACTCATTTGCTTAGCAATTAGGAGGGATGAATATAGTCAGCAAAGTCACATTTTGCCTCCATACATCTCCCTTGCCTCTGCCAACTGCTCGAATGAATTGTCTGATAGCAAGTTGCTGGGACACTTACCAGAGTGGCAGATGCAGCTGGGATGTAGTGGGAAGAGTCATCAGCAGGTGCAGCCCATCTTCTCATTCCTAAATATCCCCCTTTATCATGTGCTTGTTGCTTGAACACATGGTCTGCACGTATCAAGAACACCAGTTGGGTGCTCGAGTGTTGACAGTGAGAATCCTTAGAGAGGGGAATTTATCTGACTGAACTTCAGTTGATAGTCACTGCATCCAGCCTCCTCATGTGAGCTTCACTCTGCAGCAGTTGGGTGGTGCTGGTGATCTCCTGGTTCTGAGAGAAGTGTCTGAATTTGGGCAGGATCTGATGCTCTCTGGAAGCCCCCTCTGCCTGCTCCAGCCCTAGAGCTGGGTTTGCTAGAGGAGATGAGGTGTTTTAACTTCCAGACAAGCTGAGTACAACAAATCCACTCTCTGCCTCTTAGATAACAGATGATCTTTTTGTTGTATGTGGGTTTCTTGCCTGGCACAGCAGGATTTTAGTACCCAGGTAGAGCTCCTGTGTCATAACATAATACAAATTACAGCCCTCATGTAATAATTACACTAAACTCCAAAATGGTCTGTAACACAGCAGGTGTGCAGGTCCTGCTTGGATCCCCAGTGTTCATTAGTCATGCAATTAAACCTTTTTTGTCCTCCTCCTTCTTTGAAATTGCACAAGGTTAATTTTTAAATAGCCAACAAGATGATGGAAAATGGGTGTACAGGTTGGTCCTGAAGCAAAACATCCAGCTGGTTCCTGGGGCCCATGCTGTAAATGAGCCTGCTTGTTCTCAGCAAATGCCACCAATACAACTTCAAGTTATCAAGTTGCAAATGTCAGGGCTGTAACAACTGAATTTAACATGGGGAGATGTTGAACAGCAGGTTACTGCAAGTTCAGCTCAAAAAGAAACCCTTCAGTGCTGTTAACACTTCTACTGTTCCGTGAAAAAAAGGAGAACAGGATCAAATAGTCATTATCTGAATTGACCAGCAAATGCAAGACTAGAGACCAGGCAGTTTTTAGTAGGTCAGCTATCTATTTAAAGTAATTTGAATTATCTAAGCATAATTGAAATCCAGTGTTCATCCATTACTTTCATTTTCGGGTATTAAATGATTATATCCATCGCTCTGCCTCACATTTATTTGGTGGCCTGTGAGACCTTCAGCTTCCCTGTCTCTAATAGGTCACAGTATTATTTTCCATCAAATTATAACATATGTAGTCACAGGTTCTTCAAATGCAATTGGCTTGGCTGTGTGACAGCTGGGATGAAAGCCATGCCTCAGTCTTATCTGCAGCTATTTATATTCAGCTCTGCAACTTCACACTCTTTATTGGTGTTTCTCTGCTTACCAAGACAAAAAAAAAAAACCCCACAAAAGCATTTCTTTTGAATGGGACTCTTGGTTTCTTTTTTTCTTTTCCAACGTGAGACACCAGCAGCTTTCTGCAAAAATAAAACAAGTGCAGTGTTGCCATGTAGGTGTTTGTCACTTGGAAAAAAGGAAAGGGGAGCAAGATCTTCCACTGGCCACAAGTGGCACCAGGAGATGTTTGTTTCTAATGAGAGAACTGAAAGCAATTAGCATTTGAATTCACCTACTCTGGGTGATTTATGCATGAAACTGTGTTTAACATTTATTGCCACCTCTTAAAAGTGAGCAGTTAAGGGAGAAGAGCAGGTCATGCCAGTCACCCACACCACTCATGGTGATGGAGATGGTGGAGATTTGGCTCCACGAAGCAGCAGAGAAGTGCAGGAGTTTCTCTTGGCCTTGCTCAGTTCATCTTTTGGGGGTTTGTGGTAGGTTGCACATTCAATGTTTAGCTTTGGGGGTGTCTTTGGAGAGTCTTAAGTGTGTACAAAGACAGCAAATCTTGGCTGCAGCTCCAGGTAGAGTTTGGGAAGCACAGCAAGGAGCTTTAGCACATGCTTTTTTAGGGGAGAAAAACCTTCCAGGCTCATAACTGGCTGTTCAGTTCCTTCAAGTAAGCACTGCTGCTGGGGTGAGGATCAATATTTGACCAGCTGAAGGCTCTGGGGGTGAGGTGCAGAAGTTCCCCAGCACAGGGGCAGCCAGGGAAGGTGTTCATTGCTCCCCCACCACGCGGGGCCACAAACAGTGTCGAGGGGCTGTGAGAAACTGCAGCGTTGGGGTGAAGACCCACTGAGAACATAACTCAGCTTCACTTGTCTCACACAGTTCATGGTGGAGGGGAGGAGAAACAGTTTAAAAAATTACTAGGGAGATTTATTTCTTAGAATTTGATTAGAAGAGCTTTGTGCTATCAAGGGGATCTGTCATGTGGATCATCTCTCTCCCTGGCAGCCCCACAAGGACACAGCTGGAGAGAGGATGAAGCAAGTCCACGTGTAGCAGCTGAACTCCTGCTTTCTGAGGGGCTGTGCAGGGATTCTGCCTTTCTCCTGGGTTTTTGTCTGGTTTTCCTGGAAGGGAAAAGAGGTTTTTTTATTTATATGAATTTATGCAGATGAAGATATGATTTGGGCAAGATTTCTCCTGCAGTTCCACAGAGGTCTGGCACAGCAGCAACTTCTAAACAAGCAAGGCAATAACAGTGTGATTTTATCAGCTGCTGAACTTTAGAAGCCCCTGGTATTCAGAAGGCTGGAGAATAGCTGATTGCTCACTAGTTTCTCTTGAAATTATCAGTAAAATCTGATTCTTTTTCTCTGCAGGACCAGGGGTGTTTCCTCAGCAGCCTTAGATACAAACCATCTTTTCCTCTAGGGATAAAAGGTGTAGAGATGACACGTATCTATCATCTGGGTTAGACCTAAACTTGAGCTCATCCTCAGCTCAAAAGATATCTGGCACCCACAGGACATAGATGGAAGGATGGCTGTGCTTAGCCAGGAGCTGTAACCAGATGCCCAGGTCTGTGATGTGAACACTTGTATCTGAGCTGGGTGTCCAGATGCACCCTGGAGTCAGACAACAGGAGTGGGATTAAAACTAAGGAGAAAAACCACAGGGGAGAAACTGCTGTCCTAGGGAAAAATTGAGATCTCCTGGACCTTCCTTTCCTTTCTGCAAGGTCTTTCTCCCTTGGTAAATTCTTCCTGTGCTAAAACCTGAAAGCATTTTACAGAGGAGAACTTTACTTCCATGTTGTTGAAGGGATAAACCTGGCCACAGAGGAGCAGTGACTGTCATGATGTGATCATGCCAGTCAGTGTCAGCCTGGAGATTGTCACTTCTGCCATTTCTTCTTGGGACTTGGATCTCTCAGGGCACTTGGGCAACTTCTTGTCTTGCAAGGATTTGTCAGATTGCTCCAGAGGTTTGGATCTCTTGCTCCTTTCTCAAACATCGACCCTAAGGGCTCAGTCCTACCTCTTGACTCCCACCCTTGACACTGCCAGGGTAAAAGGAGAACACCCAGCCTTGATGAGGAAAATTCCTGGCATCTGGGATCTATTGCAGGATCAGGAATGAACCCTGGGAGGCCACACCAGGGTTAACTGTGTTGCTCACTGGAGTTAGCAAAACCTTCTCACCCGTGCTTTCCTAAGTGACTTTAATGCAATCCATGTCAAGAGGTTTGGCCAAGATTGTCTGAGCTTCATCATTTCTGAACACTTACCAGGTCCTTCAGGAGCACTTTGTGCTGGAGTAAAATTCGGGGGTCATTAAGTTTCCCATTAGGTCTCAAGGAGACAGGCCATCACTGGGGCAAATGAGACGTGGCACATGATTTCTGGGGGTTTGGGGTTGTTGTTTTTTGAGAATGGAAGATTTATGAAGGACTCTAGAACTCTGGACAAAAAGAGTTTCTTTTCCTACTGTTGCAGGAGAACTCAAAAGGTTAATCCTGGGGGATTTCAGGCTGTTTTGTTGGCTGCTCCAGCTTTTGTGGATCTTTTTGTTCATGGCAAAGTTGCAAAATCCCAGGGAAGTGAGAAGTGTTGCAAATGTCCTTGTCTCCCTCTACACTCTCCTGTGTTTTATTCATCTTCCATTGTCTTTCTCTCCCTGTTCTTCTACATTTTCTATTTTTGCACACAATAGAAATGAAATTTTTAAAAAACTGAAAGAGATTTGAAGTGCTGTAACTCCCCAGTTATTACCCATATGGAATTTGAACACCCCTGACTTCATGACACTTGCTGCATCCTGACCTGCCAAAGGGAGACACAGACTCCATGAACCCCAAGTTTCATGAGCTGGGCAGGCAAAGCTGAAGTGAATCTTCTCCCTTCACTGTGACAAATCAAATGGACATCAAAAATTGACTTTCATTCCAGATGAAAAGGAGATCTTTTTGTTCATGGCAAAGTTGCAAAATCCCAGGGAAGTGAGAAGTGTTGCAAATGTCCTTGTCTCCCTCTACACTCTCCTGTGTTTTATTCATCTTCCATTGTCTTTCTCTCCCTGTTCTTCTACATTTTCTATTTTTGCACACAATAGAAATGAAATTTTTAAAAAACTGAAAGAGATTTGAAGTGCTGTAACTCCCCAGTTATTACCCATATGGAATTTGAACACCCCTGACTTCATGACACTTGCTGCATCCTGACCTGCCAAAGGGAGACACAGACTCCATGAACCCCAAGTTTCATGAGCTGGGCAGGCAAAGCTGAAGTGAATCTTCTCCCTTCACTGTGACAAATCAAATGGAGGCACATCAAAAATTGACTTTCATTCCAGATGAAAAGGAAAAGCTAGTTTGATTGGGGGGGGGGGATTGTTTTATTTTTGCTATTGATCTGGGATGATAAAAAGAAAAGGACATTGTGGGGTTTCATGTCACTGTAATAAGAACATCCACGTTTCTCTAGCAGCTTCTCCACAGAGATATTTCTTCAGCATGGGCTTTGCTGAAGTATTTCTTGCCTTTATCATGGAGGTCACTGAGCTCAGGCCTCACCCAGGGAGTCTGACCTGGTTATGAAAGGCAGCTTTCCTCTAGAACTCCAGCAATCTGTTGCATTTGGAAGGCAATTATTTTGATATGGAAATGAAAGGATGGGAGGAAAAAGGTATCAGTTTTGAAATGCAATCAAGGCCAAGGAGAAAAAAGGTTTCTCATCTGCTCTCCAGTAATTGTTTTTTAAGTGTTGCCCTTGGCATGGGATACATGGCTGTTTCCTTAGCTAGCTGTAAGAAAAGCAACTTGTACCATTACCCCCCAAGGCTGGGAGGAAGGTCATGTAATTCACTTCTGCAATGGCAAAAAAAATGGTGGTAAAATCTCTATTGAGTGCACTTAATGGCTCAACAGATTATTAATGAGATATGGAGCTTTTCAAATCTAATTCCCTAGGTTTAAATCCAAGCCCTGTCAGCAGCTGGAGGAAGACCTAAGGAAAATGAGTTTATATTCTCAGCCCAGCTCCTGGAAGGTGAAAAGCTGCAGAACAGTTGGCAGTAATTAGTGCTTGTGTTGGCCCTCTCCTCCCAAATACCAACGCTGGAACAGGTGATGGAAGAGGGAGCTAAAACTGTGGAAAGTGGGATCTGTGTCTGGAGCAGGAGCTGGAGGAGCCTCTGTGCTCTCACCTGCACAGCCTTCCTGTTCCTCAGAGATCATCCCATCCTGGGTGTCCATCTGGAGCTTCCTGGCCAGGCCAGTCCCTATTCAGGGCAGCTGCTGCCAGGTAGAAGAGCACAAGGAAAGCTAAAACCTTCTGGTTTCAGTGGGCTGAGAAAAGGTGGAAAAAGAAACCCAGGCACAGCAGAGGGAGAGCTAGAGACAGGACCCACCATCTGACCCTCTGCTCTTCTGCCCATGTATTTTCTCCTCCTATTCTGCCTTGTATTGGCCTCTGTTGCTGCTCTTCACCACTGACCAGCTGTAAACCTGCCTGGACATTATTGCAAGGCGAATTTTTAACCCGAATTTGTGAATGCTGATTTTCCACAGGGTAGCCTGGGTTGTGCTCCAAGATGTATTTCCCAGCAGTGACTTCTTCTTAGCTTAAAAAATTACCAGGGTAATACATAAAATTCAATATTGAACATGGAATTTCATAGAATAATAGAATGGTTTGGGTTGGAAAGGACCTTAAAGATCATTTAGATCCAACCCCCTGCATGGGCAGGGACACCTCCCACCAGCCCAGGTTGCTCCAAGCCCCATCCAACCTGCCCTTCAACACTGCCAGGGATGGGGCAGCCACAGCTTCCCTGGGCAACCTGGGCCAGGCTCTCACCACCCTCACACCCAACAATTTCCTCCTCATCTCCAACCTCAATCTCCCCTCTGCCAGTTTTAATCCATTCTCCTTTTTCCTCTCTCTACAAGCCCCAGTAACAAGTCTCTCTGCAGCTGTAGCCCCCCTGTAGCCTCTTCAGTTTCTTCTTTCAGTGACATTTCATCCCGTGGTCCAGGCTCAGCCCAGCCTCTAGATCCCCTCTGGAAAGCTGGAAGGAGAGCAGGATGATGTTCTGCAGCACTGTGATCCCTGGAAAGGTCCAACCATGCTCAGGTACCCTACCCAGATGATCCCACTGTGCCCTACAACATCACTTGGTCTCCATGGTCTGTCACAGCAGCTCTGCCTTCACTCTGGATACATAAATGAAGACATCCCTTGGTGCAGGTCCTGAGCCAGAGACTCTTACTCTCTGAAATCCCTTGGCAAGGCAAGAGGTATCAAACACAATTTCAGCCATGCCAGGACAGCCCACAGTGTGTTTGGCATCCCTCTAATTGGCTGCTCTTATCCTGTACTCCTATTACTTTTCTTTGGAATCTTCAGGCTTTAAATAGTAATCATTAGCTGTAAAATAAATAAATAAATGGAAATCTCCTCTAAAAGCCACTACACCATGTGTAAGAGTGGGCAATCCAGCTGCTTAGAGACCTCAGCCACAGCATCAATGCAAGTGAATGTCCCAGCTCCTCTTTCTCCATTAATCATCTTTAATCCACCACAGGCTCGTAGGATTTCCAATTAGTGGTCATTCAATGATTTCTTCTTTCCCAAAGAGGCACAAGTCTCAGCCTGCCTGGCAGTGCAAGCCATGGCAGTGGCTCACTGAGCAGAGCTCAGGTTTCAGCTTCTGGGAGAAGAGGGAGCAATTGTTGGGTCAAGGGAAGTACCTTCTTGACAAAGAACATAAATGTCATTCAACTTGCAAAAGTTCAACCAAGGTTCTAGGAGGTGCTGGGATTTGTTACAGAATCATGGTGCTCAACAACATTTGCAGGTTAAAGGACCTTAAAGATCATTTAGATCCAACCCCCTGCATGGGCAGGGACACCTCCCACCAGCCCAGGCTGCTCCAAGCCCCATCCAACCTGCCCTTCAACACTGCCAGGGATGGGGCAGCCACAGCTTCCCTGGGCAACCTGGGCCAGGCTCTCACCACCCTCACACCCAACAATTTCCTCCTCATCTCCAACCTCAATCTCCCCTCTGCCAGTTTTAATCCATTCTCCTTTTTCCTCTCTCTACAAGCCCCAGTAACAAGTCTCTCTGCAGCTGTAGCCCCCCTGTAGCCTCTTCAGTTTCTTCTTTCAGTGACATTTCATCCCGTGGTCCAGGCTCAGCCCAGCCTCTAGATCCCCTCTGGAAAGCTGGAAGGAGAGCAGGATGATGTTCTGCAGCACTGTGATCCCTGGAAAGGTCCAACCATGCTCAGGTACCCTACCCAGATGATCCCACTGTGCCCTACAACATCACTTGGTCTCCATGGTCTGTCACAGCAGCTCTGCCTTCACTCTGGATACATAAATGAAGACATCCCTTGGTGCAGGTCCTGAGCCAGAGACTCTTACTCTCTGAAATCCCTTGGCAAGGCAAGAGGTATCAAACACAATTTCAGCCATGCCAGGACAGCCCACAGTGTGTTTGGCATCCCTCTAATTGGCTGCTCTTATCCTGTACTCCTATTACTTTTCTTTGGAATCTTCAGGCTTTAAATAGTAATCATTAGCTGTAAAATAAATAAATAAATGGAAATCTCCTCTAAAAGCCACTACACCATGTGTAAGAGTGGGCAATCCAGCTGCTTAGAGACCTCAGCCACAGCATCAATGCAAGTGAATGTCCCAGCTCCTCTTTCTCCATTAATCATCTTTAATCCACCACAGGCTCGTAGGATTTCCAATTAGTGGTCATTCAATGATTTCTTCTTTCCCAAAGAGGCACAAGTCTCAGCCTGCCTGGCAGTGCAAGCCATGGCAGTGGCTCACTGAGCAGAGCTCAGGTTTCAGCTTCTGGGAGAAGAGGGAGCAATTGTTGGGTCAAGGGAAGTACCTTCTTGACAAAGAACATAAATGTCATTCAACTTGCAAAAGTTCAACCAAGGTTCTAGGAGGTGCTGGGATTTGTTACAGAATCATGGTGCTCAACAACATTTGCAGGTTCTTTTAGCCTGACCTTTATTTTCTGAACCTTTATGCAGTAGGCACTTCACCCTACTTAACTGAAGCCTTCTAGAAGTTAAGTGTCCAGCCTAAGCCCTTCCTAGACTGTAGAAAGAAACAAGCACAGCCTGATCCAGCCACCTCAGCCATCTGTCCTGTCTTAGAAGGAAACTGGAGAGGATTGGAGTCCTGCTGACCATGTTAGACTAGCTGCTTGAATTTCAAATTAATCCTACACTGACATTATTTTTTTAGCAGTATTAGCTTAGTCCAACTAGGGCTGATGCTGGAGAGAAATTTCCCTTGGAGATGTTTTCAAGCAACAATATTAGAAAACATGTTCTTTTAGAAGTTGTCTCCTTCTACCTGGGACTGCAGCAATGCAAGAGAATGTGATTCAACAGCAAAGCATCTCCTTGGGTACTTCTCACTTCCAGTTTAATTCTGTTCAAGTTTATCCCAGGTTTCTATGCTTTTTAGGACCATGTCAGTAAAAGTAACACAAGGGTCTTGCAGGGGGTTTTCACTTTTGCCTGGACTCATTTGTAAATCAAAGTGTAGCTCTTCTGTCAGTGCAGTCTGTTCCTCTGGGGAGCTGTCACAGGTCTGTAGAACATTATAAAATATATTAAATAGACAGAGCTGAGGTCTTTTTGGGAAGGCCCCTGGGAAGTCTGAGGGGCTCAGTCCTGGCTGTGAAACATGGGACCAGCTCTGAGAACAGAGACCTGAAATGGGTCTCTCAACTCTGCTGATGTGCTGGGGAGGCTGAGCTGTGAGATGAATTTTTGATTTAGCAGGTTTAAAAGCTAATGGGATTCAAGAGTTAGATCCAAGATAGAGTACAGCTATCCAGCCATGAAGAATGGAGCAAGGCTCACTTAGTACCATAATAGCATCTTAAAGAAAAAGAAAGATAATCTTTCATTCTAGGGCTTTGGTTTTTTTTCCCCTTCTCTTTGCATTAAGGTGGAAGGGAAACAGATTTTCTTCCTGTAGCCACACACAGCCAGGTTGTCTGTGTTGCATCCAGGTCCTGCTTCCCTCTTTGTCATGTGTGAAAGGTCTTCAGGACAGAGAAGTTCTCTTGGAGGGGTTCAAGGAGGGCAATGGAACCCTGGCCTTGCTGGGAACGTGCAGATGGCTCGGCAGTTGAATCCATTGGGTGTTCTTGTTGCAAAGAAGCAGTATCTTCAGCCAGGGGCTGTTTATCCCTGCTTTTATCAGCTCAGCTGGCAAACCAGGAGTTTCCTCTGGTGCCACACATGGCAGGGAGCAGCTCCTCCCAGCCAGGACCTTGGCAGAGCAGGGGGCAGCTCCTCACCCCACGTCTGCAGCCACAGCATCAAGTGGGGAAAAAAGCAGAGATTGGTTTGGCTTCTGAATCCCTGATCCCTCTTGATCCCTGGTTTTGGACATTCACATGAGATCTGGGTGTTGCTGGGTTCTGTCCTGACTCTCCAGCTTTTTTCCTCCTGGGAATGACAATAGTAAAGAATCACAGAATCATTCAGGTTGGGAAAGACCTCGAAGACCATCAAGTCCAATTGCCAACCCAACCTCACCCTGCCAACAAAACCACCTCCTGAAGTGCCACGTCCACATATTTTTTGGAGGGCACCTCCAGGGATGGTGACACCACCAGGGTCCTGGGCAGGCTGTTCCAGTGCCTGACCACTCTTGCAGCAAAGAAATTGCTCCTCACATCCAACCTGAACCTCCCCTGGAGCAACTTGAGGCCATTTCCTCTCATCCTATCACGGGTTACGTGGGAGGAGAGACCCTCTGAGTTGTTTCCCAGCAGCCAGGTAGGAAAGCAACCCTGCAGCTCTGTGTTCATTTCATTTGCAGTGATTAATACTGAAAGCTACAAGTAATACCCAAGGGAAGTTTACAGGGAACATTTGCTGTAATTAAAAATAATGTCTGGGTGCCTGCCTGGGGGTTGTGCTGCAAAGTAACACCAACATCACTTTTCCCCCTCCCTGCATGTGCAAATGAAGGTTATAAAGGGAAGATATTAATAGTCAATGGTCTGCCTGGCTGAGGAGGTGGTTTAGTTCCTGTTTCATTCTTAGGAATTTTCTGTATCTGGTTCCACCAGTTGCTCCCTCAGGTGCATTTGGGCCAAGGGGTTTCTGGGGGAAATTCTTAGGGAATTGGTAAAACTGAATGTGTCTGGGCAAAGGAGCTGAAGCTGGTTCTTGAGCATCAAGTGGTCTTCCTGGCACTTGCAACGTGCTGCAGAATATCAGGTCTGATCCTTACGGCAGGCTGTTCCAGTGCCTGACCACTCTTGCAGCAAAGAAATTGCTCCTCACATCCAACCTGAACCTCCCCTGGAGCAACTTGAGGCCATTTCCTCTCATCCTATCACGGGTTACGTGGGAGGAGAGACCCTCTGAGTTGTTTCCCAGCAGCCAGGTAGGAAAGCAACCCTGCAGCTCTGTGTTCATTTCATTTGCAGTGATTAATACTGAAAGCTACAAGTAATACCCAAGGGAAGTTTACAGGGAACATTTGCTGTAATTAAAAATAATGTCTGGGTGCCTGCCTGGGGGTTGTGCTGCAAAGTAACACCAACATCACTTTTCCCCCTCCCTGCATGTGCAAATGAAGGTTATAAAGGGAAGATATTAATAGTCAATGGTCTGCCTGGCTGAGGAGGTGGTTTAGTTCCTGTTTCATTCTTAGGAATTTTCTGTATCTGGTTCCACCAGTTGCTCCCTCAGGTGCATTTGGGCCAAGGGGTTTCTGGGGGAAATTCTTAGGGAATTGGTAAAACTGAATGTGTCTGGGCAAAGGAGCTGAAGCTGGTTCTTGAGCATCAAGTGGTCTTCCTGGCACTTGCAACGTGCTGCAGAATATCAGGTCTGATCCTTACCATCTGGACTAATAATCAAGGCTTCATTAGAAACCCAGATTTGTTGTAAATTAGAACATGTAATTAGAAAATGTGTCTGCTAATTGAGTCCCTTTGATGGGAGCGTCAAGATGTGATGCTGCTCCCACACAGAAAGGGGTTTTAATGCCTTTT
Source organism: Chaetura pelagica (assembly GCF_000747805.2). Taxonomy (NCBI): domain Eukaryota; kingdom Metazoa; phylum Chordata; class Aves; order Apodiformes; family Apodidae; genus Chaetura; species Chaetura pelagica. Next base: position 248,107 of record NW_009953309.1, read on the forward strand.
ATTTATGCACATTTCCCCCCCTATTTATTGTTATTTGCAGCTCCAACTCTGCTGATCAGAAATACTCAGAAATTCATCTTGCAAAGAGCAGTGTCACTTTGCCTATTTATAAACCCCACGCTGGCACAAAAAAGAAAACCATTCAGCAAATCCCTTTTTTTAGGTTGCTTCTTCCTTCCCCTCCTCCCCCCTCCCTGCTTGGTTGTTGTTGGTTTGGTTGTGGGTTTTTTTTTTTCCCTTTCCTTTATATTTCCAACTACAAAACAAGAAGTTGCTATTTTAGTTGGCTGGGGATTGCAAGCACTGCTGAGGCAGTAGGTGGCAGTCCTCCCTCTCCAGCAGCTTCCTGCTGGGGAAAAAAAAGCAGGATTTTGCCTTCCTGAAGGTGCTACCAGTGGGAAAAGAGGCTCCTTGCACCTCCTGGGCTCACTCAGCATCCCAGAACAACCTCTGCAACAACCAAACCAAAACAAAAGCAATAATCAAGGTGTGCAACTCAATGCCACAGCAGATTTTCAACTAGGATAAACTGAGTTTAGCTCCCTCCAGTCCCTCCTGCAGTGTTAATTTTTTAACTTGGTGGCAGTGGCTCTTCTTTTATGGTCCTGGGAAAGCAGCACCTGATGGTGTTTGGTGTCCAGTGCCTGCCACTCTGCTCTGCCCTTCCCCAGGGGGATTATTTCTGCAACATGGGTTTTGGAACTTCTTGAGGAAAGGGAGCACTGCAGACATGTAAAAAATCTTATTACCCTTATATAAGCCAAAGGAATTAATTAAATAAATGCATAAAAATAACCTCTTGGAAAAAAAAAAAAAAAGCCAACACAACCCAAACCCAACAGAACAGCCAGCATATAACTTAATTTCCTGCCACTTTCTGAAATCTGCTACAGCACAAAGCTGGGTCCTTGTGATGCTTTTTACCTGGTGAGGAAATATCTTTAGATAGAGAAGAAGAAAATTTAACCCCTCAGACTCTGGCCTCTTTCTGTAGGAGGGTGACAACTTCATGCTCTGATTTTTTGAAATACCTGTCAACTAGGGAAGAAGGAGGATAAAAGCACAGTGCAGGGAGCTGCAGTCCTGGGGTTCTGCACCTCAAGGGCTGGGGGCAGTTCTGGGCCCCTCACTACAGAAAGGACCCTGAGGGGCTGGGGTGTGTCCAGGGAAGGGCAACAGAGCTTGGGAAGGGGCTGGAGAACAAATCTCATGAGGAGCAGCTGAAAGACCTGGAGAAAAGGAGGCTGAGGGGAGAGACCTTCTCACCCTGCAACTGCCTGAGAGGAGGTTGGAGTGAGGGGAGGGTCACTCTGTTAAATGAAGTTACAAGTGACAGGACAAGAGGAAACTGCCTCAAGTTGCCCAGAGGACTTTTAGATTGGATGTTCAGAAGAATCCCTTCCCCAAAAGGGTTATCAGGCTTGGGAACATGCTGCCCAGGGCAGTGGAGGAGTCACCATCCCTGAAGGGATTTGCCACATCATTCAGTTAAGGACTTGTTAGCATTAGCTTGATGGTTGGACTGGCTGATCTTGAAGGTCTTTTCCAACCAAGGTGGTTCTGTGATCCTGCCCTCTTGCTGACCTGACTTCTTGCCACCTGCTGCTGGGCCAGGAAGGAGCAGAGCAGCAGGAGCAGCAGCCCCAGGAGGTGAAGGGGACACTGCCAGTGGCCCAGAGACCTTCCTCCAGCCCTGAACTGCTCCCTCAGAGCCAGGGGAACAGCTCCTGTGTGACACACCTCTCACCAGGGGGGAATCAGCCCCGAAGGATGTTTTGCAAAGGGAAACTGGAGCAACAGGATGGATTCACCACCAAACTCTGCCTGCCCTGTGCAGGCTCAGCTGCCTGGCAGGGATCTTTCTGGGGCTGCTGGGTGGCAGTGAGCACAAGCAATTAGAGGAGACCAACTCTGTTATCCCAGCTTCCCAGCAGTCCCTCTGCACAATATACAGCTCGAAGAGCCCTGGTTCCTCTCTAGGCAAAAGGCAGTTGCATTCCTGGAGATGTAACAGTCCCTGGAGATGCTGAATGCCTCCAGCCTTGGAGCAGGGATCCTGTTGGCCCCAGCTTGGAGGGAGCACAGCTGAAATAATGATCCTGCAGATGCCAGGGGAGCAGAGAACACCTCTCTTGTCCCTGGAGACCTCATTCCCAACCCAGCTCAGCTACCTAGATTGCAGGAATGACTGAGGATTTAGGTCTTAATGAAGCAAGTGCTGGTGGCCACAAGCCCCACTGTGCCAGCAGGCTCTGGGCTGTAATCAGGAAAAATGCAGATTGCTGGAGACACAAGAGCATGGCAGATGAGTTTACTGTTCCTAATAAAAAAATCTAATTTCCCTAATCTGTATCAAACACTAAAAGCTACATGCTACCAATTATTTTCCTCTAGTTTTAATTTACAACAATCAGTTATAATGGAGGGAATGAATTCTTAGTGTAATTTTGTTGGCTGAATGCTGAGAATCCCATCTTTTTCCATCTCCTCTTTTCCTGGTGCTGGAAATGAGCTGCATCCAGCTCCAATGGCACCAGTTAAGATGGAGCATTGCTCCTAATTGTTTACTAATAATCACAACCTTTGATGTAATTCACTATTTGTTGCTGCTTCAGCCTGGGTTTTAGTCTCATCAGCTTTGTTTACCTTTTCAAATCCTAATTTCTTTTAAATAAGAAACATTTTTAAATTACATAGCAGGGGATCTCTATCTTCCATCAACACATCTCTGTGCTCATTGCTTACTTGAGTCTGTCTTTTCTTTTAGAGAAGTCTGTGGGGTTATAGAACCCCAGACTGGTTTGGATTGGAAGGGACCTTAAAGATCATCCAGTCCCACCCCCTGCATGGGCAGGGACACCTCCCACCAGCCCAGGTTGCTCCAAGCCCCATCCAACCTGCCCTTCAACACTGCCAGGGATGGGGCAGCCACAGCTTCCCTGGGCAACCTGGGCCAGGCTCTCACCACCCTCACACCCAACAATTTCCTCCTCATCTCCAACCTCAATCTCCCCTCTGCCAGTTTTAATCCATCCCCCCTTGAGCTCTCCCTCCCTGTCCTTGTCCCAAGTCCCTCCCCAGCTTTCCTGGAGCCCCTTCAGGCCCTGGAAGCTGCTCTAAGGTCTCCCTGGAGCCTTCTCTTCTCCAGGCTGAACACCCCAACTCTCCCAGCCTGTCTCCAGAGCAGAGCTGCTCCAGCCCTTGGATCATCTCTGTGGCTCCTCTGGACTCTCTCCAGGAGCTCCATGTCCTTTTTATGCTGGTGGCTCCAGATCTGGGCACAGTTCTCCAGGGGAGTTCCCATGAGAGCAGAGGGAGAGTTATTGTGATTTACAGTAACTGAACTGAACTTAAGACTCTAGAACTGATCAGAAATCCTCTGCACACAGAGGTTCATACTTCAACTTCATCTCAGTGCAGATGGGGACAGGCCCAGAGAAGGAGCTGGGGAAGCAGCAGAGCATGCACCATCACAGGGCACTTTGCACATGGATCAGAGAGCTCAAGAGATGTTTCAGAGGCTGGTGTATCAGGAATGGAAAATTACCCTTGGGGTTCTAAGCTGATGTGCTGTGCAGAGCATTGCCAGCCTCTCCTGAACCCCAGCCTGCAACACCCTGTGCAGCAGTGGGTGGAAACTGCTGCTGCAGCTCAGAAGCCTCCAGCATCCAAAGGAAGGTCTTTTCCCTGCTGAAGGGAGCAGTGATGGAGACTTTTCCATCCTGTTGTGCATTATACAGTGTAATTATCCCCAAAGACTGAGTTCCCCTTTGACTTGTAGGAGGGTGGTTCATATTCAAGCCTTAAGAACCTTCCAAAAAAATCACCCCCCTGAGCTGGCTCAGGAGAACTTGGACAGATCCTGTTCGTTTAGCACTTGCTGACATGGAAATGTTTTCCAGATTTATCCTGGTTTCCCTAGAATGTTGTCGTTGTGGAGAACTGGAGCAAAGTTCAGGCTGAGTCAAGATCCTGGTATTTTTAAATACAAGGTCTCACTTGCTCCTTTAGACATCACTTCTCAGTTGGGATGATTATTTTTGCCTGGCAAGTGCTAACAGGTGACATCATCCCAAAGTCCCCTCTGAAACCCCCCAGGCTGCAGCCAGGATGTCAGCATTTTGGGCTTTCTTTTCTCTCTGACACCAAATGAAACCAGTGGGAAAGCTGAGGCTTCTGGGCCAACAAAACCCTCCTCAGCTCAGCTTTAACAACAGAGAAAATGAGGAAGAGCTTTTAGGATACTCCCTGTTCCCATCACTGACCTCCAGGATGTGCTCATGGCAGAGGGGACCAGGAATGCTTGGCCATGGCAGAAGCTCAACATGAAGGCTGCTTTTATTTGCTGTAAGTGCCTGAGCTTATTTGGCTTTGGTGAAGCTTGCAGAGGTTGCTTTTGAGCTCAGATCATTCCTGCACCAAAGCTGATCTACAGCATTGCCCAAGCTTTGGTGTCTGAGAGATCCATCTCACCTGCCAAGTGATGCCATGGACAGTGGGAATAGATAGGACCTTTGCTTTCTTATTTCCTGGAATAAAATGCCTGACAGGACAGTTTTAAGGGTAGCATCACCACGTACTCAATACCCAAGAAATGTGCAGGTCTGGAGCCAGAGTTTCAAACATCCCATCTTTTCTCCCTCCCTTTTTTTCCCCTCCTTCCTAAGCAAGATTGAAATTCATTGTATGGAAAAAAACCCTCTGAATTCTCCCTGTCACCACACAGAGCCTTGTATGCAGATGAATGGTTAACAGTGCAATGCAGAGGTAATTACAGAGTTACAGGAGCTTTATTTATGCTCTTCACATTAAAGTGATATCACACTCTTAAATCTTATTACCATTAGCTCCTCAGTGTGGAGAGGGAGCCAGAGCATGTGTGTAAGTGAGGCAATCATGGGAAAATGTTTCTCATTAGTCTCTGAAGAAGAGTGAAAGACTCCAAAAAAAGGTGTATTTGTCAGGCCAGGCTGTTGCTGGGGCAGGCAGAGGGGCTGTGAGACCCTTGGACATTGTTCCTCTAGAAAAATTGGTGGACCTGACTCTGATGAGCAGAGTGTGGAGGTTTCCATGTCCCTTCCCCTCCTTTCACATGGTTTTCTAGGCTTTCTGCACTTGCCTGTGGCTCCTTCACTCATAAGCCAGTTCTTTCTTGCCAAGGGAGAGGCACTTCCAGAGAGCAACTGGGCTGCTCAAAGCAATGGGGGGGGGGGTTTTTAAGCTGAGACTTTTTTTTATTGGGGGGAAAAAAAGTGCAGATTTGGGGATACAGGGATATCTGCTTTCAGTGGTGTTGGTTTTGCCTGTGTGCTGCATGGTGAACTGAGGTGCTTTGTGGGAGGGGTCCCTGAGCAACAGGGATCACTGCTGAGATTTGAAATAATCCACAGAGCTGGAGTGTTCAGCCTGGAGAAGAGAAGGCTCCAGGGAGCCCTTAGAGCACCTTCCAGTGCCTGAAGGGGCTCCAGGAAAGCTGGGGAGGGGCTTGGGACAAGGGCAGGGAGGGAGAGGACAAGGGGGATGGATGAAAACTGGCAGGAGATTGAGGTTGGAGATGAGGAGGAAATTGTTGGGTGTGAGGGTGGTGAGAGCCTGGCCCAGGTTGCCCAGGGAAGCTGTGGCTGCCCCATCCCTGGCAGTGTTGAAGGGCAGGTTGGATGGGGCTTGGAGCAACCTGGGCTGGTGGGAGGTGTCCCTGCCCATGCAGGGGGTGGGACTGGATGATCTTTAAGGTCCTTCCAACCCAACCCAGTCTGGGAGTCTGGGATGTTAAATCAGACCACAGCTGTACAGGTGAGAAGGATCTATTCCTTTGTTTACTGCTACACATCAGGGAAGTATTTTATTGAACCCAAAGCAGAAATCTTTTGATTTTTCTGTTTCCCAAAACGTTCCAAAACCCTGTTTTGTTTAATTTTCCCCCATTTTTTTCCAAAGCTGTCAGCAAAATCCACTATCAGCCCTTGTGACTCCCTGCTCAGCAGAGGCTCCTGGAGGGTTTTCATTCTGCTGAAGGACCCTTAAAATGTTCATCGGAAATTAATAGTAGAATAGATTTTTATTATGTGATGTGGAACAATAAACCCAGATGTTTGCTGTGAAACAGAGAGCTTGCTGCAGTGATATAAATCTTGGAATTCATTTAGTTTTTATCTTTTGTCAGCTGTTGGAAGGGCAGTTTTCTATGCATGTTTTATCCAGCTCAGTTTTTAGGTGGGAAACAGAAATCAAGCTGGTTTGATCCCAAATGCAAATGTTTTAGTTGGATGGAAATGGCTGCAAGCTCCAGGATCCAGAAGCTCACTGGGTCAGACCATGGAGGTGCCCTGGTTTGGGGTCTAAGTGGTTTTAGAGAATCACAGAATTGTTGAAAGAACAGTTGGAAAAGACCTTTAGGATCACCAAGGTCACCACTAACCACCCCAAAAAATCTCAGCCATGCCCACCTAGATCATGTCCTGAAGTGCCATGTCTACATGGTTTTTGAACACTCCCAGGGATGGTGACTCCACCACCTCCCTGGGCAGCCTGTGCCACTGTCCAACCATTCTCTCAGCATAGAAATTCTTCCTAATCTCCAGTCTAAACCTCCCCTGGTGCAACTTGAGGCCATTTCCTCTGGCCCTGCCATTATTGCCTTGGGAGAAGAGCCCAACTCCCACCTCCCTACAACCTCCTTCCAGGCAGTTGTAGGGAGCAATGAGGTCTCCCCTCAGCTTCCTCTTCTCCAAACTAAAGAACCCCATTTCCCTCAGCTTTGTTGCTCTCAGATTTCTAGTTACCTGCCTCTTGAATCAATCCAGCTGTGATATGTGTCAAAGCTTCATGTTCTTCCCCCAAAACAAAATCTGAAGGGCACTTCCTTGGCTGCCTGTGCCTTTGGGCTGTGCTGTTTGCTGACAGCCATTTCATGCTGTGCTTCAGGTCCTCCCCCAGGGTGGCAGTGGCTCAGGGGGCAGCTGGTGCCTCTGAAACTCCCCCCAACACTGCTCAGGAATGTGCTGGTGCTGGAATCAACTTCCAGCAAACTGGCAACTGTGTCTTGGAGCAAAAGCAATAGCTGAGTTGCCTGGTGTGCAGTGAGAGTCCTAAGGTGAAGAAAGAAAATGTTAGTGGAACCACTCACTGGTTTTGGTTTTTCTTCCCCATCATTTCATAGAATCATTGAATCATTTTGGTTGGAAAAGATGTTTAAGATCACTGAGCCCAACTGTTAATACCATAAGATATTTTTAAAAAGCTATTCAAGTATTTGGAAATGTTTTTAATCATGGAATGGTTTGGGTTGGAGGGACCTTAAAGATGTTGGATTTTTTCTTCAGTGAACTCTCTTTTAAGCAGCACAAAAGTTTTCCAGCTAGTGCACTGGTAATGCCTGGATGTTTATAGAATCCTTGACTGGTTTGGGTTGGAAGAACCTTAAAGACCATCCAGTCCCAACCCCCTGCATGGGCAGGGACACCTCCCACCAGCCCAGGTTGCTCCAAGCCCCATCCAACCTGCCCTTCAACACTGCCAGGGATGGGGCAGCCACAGCTTCCCTGGGCAACCTGGGCCAGGCTCTCACCACCCTCACACCCAACAATTTCCTCCTCATGTCCAATCTGATTTACAGAGACACTTTGTGAGGCCCACGTGGCCCCATAAGCCTCTTGGTTTCAGGCTGACTGGGTATGTGCTTTGGGAGCCTCCAGCCTGTGTGCTCAGGGAAGTCCAGAGACAGGGAACAGGCTTTACCAACAAGTGTGAAACAGGATGAGTGAGCCATCAGCTCCTTAGTGCTGCACATCAGAGGAAAGTGGTGGACACCTGGGCATGTCCCACCTCCTCCCTGGTGGAATGACTTTGTTGTCTTCTGCTGCTGCTCCGTGGCTCACAGGTGGTGCTGCAGAGCAGCAAGGTTGCTTTGCAAGTGGGGAAACTGAGGCACAACCTGCTGGCTTTTCATCACAGGCAGGAAGAAATCCCAGACCTGAGCCTAGGTGCTCTCTGCTAGGTCTCTTCATCCCTCCCAGAGCCAGAAGAGAGGCTCCAGAGAAGCTCTTGCAGCCCCTGGGTGGAGCTCAGCCCTCTGCTTCCCACAGCCAGGGCTCCTGATAGTCACCTCCCTCCCTCCCTCCCCATCTGGACAAAAGGGGAAGGGGAGGAACAGTGGGGCTGGGGAAAGTGTGGGTCAAGAACAGTTCAGGGGGGGAAGAAAAAGATAGGAAAAGGCTTGTCTGGTGCTTCCAGTAAACACAGGATCTGACACGGGATTGAAGGGGGATTATGTGAAATCAGCATGTGCATTTCTCAAAGTGCCTTTCCTCAGCAGAAGGGCACTAATCACACTTTCAGAGATCAAAGCCTTTAATCAATGTTTAAGCATCTTAAGTTTGTTCCACTTTATGAGATGAAAATAATGACACTGTGTTTTACATGACACCAAGGAGGAGGAGGATGCCCCAGAAAAGCTGCTGCTTTCCTCTCCCTCTCCCTCTCTCTGCCTAAGTCTTGCTCTTTAGAGCTGAGCACAAAATTACCTGCTGTCCCACAGGGCTTGGTGGCAGCTTAGAGAGTGTAGCTGGGAAAGGCAAAGCTTGATCTCCATCACCCCTAAGTAGATCAGACATGGCTCCTGACATGTGGTGGAGGCCGAGTCCTGCACCACGGGCACAGCCAGGGGAGCTCTGCATGTTCAGGGAGATGACAGGTAGTTCTGCCATGATTTGATGGAGTAAAACCTTGTTTTTTCTTCTTTTATTTATTTATTTTTATTTTGCACTGCAAAACACTGATTGAAATCCTCTGCAAACATCTCCCTGTTCTGCCAAGGAGCTTGCACTGGCTGCCTGTGCTGAGGAAGTTTCATGTGTCCTCTTGGAAAGTGCTGAAGTGAAACTGGTACATTTAGCAGTTTGAAGGAGCCTTGCTTAGAATTCACCATTATTTTTATGATCACTTCTGAAAATGCTTGAGCTAGAAGGAAAACTTTCCCTTGGGTCTGCAATTACATTTTTTCCTCTCCAATTTTCTAAAGAAGAAATTGTTTTAAAAAAAAAACCCAGGTTAACCAGAATCCCTTATTTCCTATTTTAAACGATGTAGCATTAGCAAAGAGCCTTGAAACCAATTATTCAAATAGGTCTTTGCTTTCTCCCATGCTGAAGGACAAATCCTGCCCTTGCAGGGGAAGAGCAGCTCCAAGAAATGGAGGGAAGTTTTGCAAATGTTGTCTCTCTCCCCCAGCTCCAGAAAATGGGGGAGAAAAGGGATCCTCCTGCATCACACTGGTTACCATCTCATCTGCATCCAGCACCAATTGCTTCTCTCAGTGTCAGAGCAGGAAGGGCAGATCCTGCTTTCAATCACCTTCCTTGCTAATTAGCTCTTGCTTTAATAGGTTTACAGCAAACAACCCAAGCAGCCTCAGGGAGATGGAGCATCAGCCACTGGTTCTGCTGCCATGGAGCTCTTGCTCCATGCCTGACCACTCCTTATGGATCCTCTCATGCAGAGGATGTGTCCTGGGTCAGGGTGGCCCTTGGAGGCCTCCTCAGGTTTGCAGTTCAGCAGCTTCTGCTGCTCTTGGGGCAGCACCTGCAGGGACCTGAGGTGACAAAGGGTTGGGTAGAGGCTGCGCGGCCACTGCCCCATCATCACCCCCTGTCCCTGGGGGTTCCTACCTGCTGCCACCCCAGCTTTTGCCACACAGTGACCTTGGCAGGTATCAAGTGTCTGGCAGCACTAAAAATACCAGCTCTGTCTGTCAGGCTGCAGAGCCACAGGGTCCCCATGCAGCCGTGGGGTGTGCCAGGGCAGGGTGGCCAAAGTGCCCTCTCCTCCTGGTGAGACATCTCTGCTTGTCCAACAACAGAGTTCTCTTTGAGTGAGGACCTTTTTTAAGATGAAAAGCCTCCCCTTTTGGAGGAGGAGTGTAGAAACCCATGAGGAGATGATTTCAGGTATAGAAAAAGAGTGGGGCTGGATGGTCAGGAGCAGGGGGAGGTGACAGGAAAGCTGAAGGGCAACCTTGGAGAGACAAGATGGTCCAGACAACTCAGCTGTGGTGTTGGCAGAAGGCTCAGCAGCCTCCTGTGGCTCTGATGCTTTTTCACACTGACTTTTTGCATTCTGCTGGTGTCTCTTTCTATTTCTACACCTGGATCGTGGCCAGAAGGAAAGAGAAGAAGGGGAGATGGAAAACTTAGTGCTTTTCAATTAAACAAGAAGCACTTTGCCATTGTAAGTGAGCTTATTTAGACATTAAATCAAAATCAAATGCTTGCACTATCAATGCTACTTACAGTCTGATAATTAATGATGGCTTTCCCCAGTGAAAACTCTTCTGTGTTGTGTCAGCATCACTGTACATCTTTGATCAAAAGCTTTTTAAGTAGTTTGAGAAGCAGGATCTGTAAAATAAAAATAACACGTAGTGGTAATTCTCTGCCCAAGAAATAAATAATAAGGACTTGTAACATTTAAGTGTTGGATGTCAGCTAATCAACCATTTCAGCAGCATGGAGTAGTAGTGGTGAGCTGAGAAATGGGAGGATGAAGGGTTTTCTTTGCAGTTATCTGGGAGCTCTTTTACATCCCTCTGACATGGTGAAGGAGTTTTAAAGCAGGTGTAAATTGTTTTTGCATTGTTTTCAGGACCTTTTCCTTAACCTAAGTGGTGGGAAAGGATCTTAGTGCTAATGAAAGTCAAGCTCAGTTCTTCTTCTGGAGATACAAACCATCCTAGTCATGTTTGCCCTTCCCCTTGCTAAGTGATGGAAGAGGAGAAACTGAAAGGGAGGCACAACTGCATGTGGGAAACTGGATGCATTAGTCTTTGCTAAGAAGGTCATATCCCAGATGGGCTCCTCAGCAGCCAGAAGGAAACCTGGACACCTCTGGAGCTGAAAGCATGAGCTAGTGGGAGGAGAAGCAGACTGCAGGCTAAGGGCTGCAGGAAGGTCAGAAACCTCAAATTGGGATGTGGCTGCCAGGTCCCACCTCCCCACCTTTCTGGCAGGGTTTGCACTGACCCCCATCCACAGGTAGCACCTTTCTTTTCATGTCTTTCCCTCCCCCACTCTCTTCAGAAGCACCTGGGAGAACTGTCTCCCTTCCCAGCCCTCCATTTGGAGGTAGAGTGAGGTCCCACCAGATGCTCTTGAGCACCATGTGCCTCCCCCTCCATCCCCAGCTACTGGGGCAGTGGGTGTGAGGACAGTGTCCCTCACCCTTCCCTCTCCCAACCTGTCTGCTGGAAGGAGCCCTCTCTTCTCCCACCAACACTCTCAGCAGAGCAAACAGCTGCCAAGTGCAATAATTAGGCCTCACCTCACTCCACCCAGCTCTGCCAGCTGCTGGTACAATTAAGCTGCATGATTACTTTCTAAATTGAGAAATGCTTCCCCTCCTCCCTTTGCTCCCCTCCTCCTTCCTCCCTCTCCCCCTCACCATTCCTGATGGTGCAGCTTCAGCATTTCCCAGCCTGGGCAAGATTCTCAGTGCCAGGAAAGGTTTTAACTTAGTGCAGGACCTGCCCCTTCATCTGGGTGAGAAGAAAAGTGGGAAGAAGAAGAGACCTTAAAGATCATCCAGTCCCACCCCCTGCATGGGCAGGGACACCTCCCACCAGCCCAGGTTACTCCAAGCCCCATCCAACCTGCCCTTCAACACTGCCAGGGATGGGGCAGCCACAGCTTCCCTGGGCACTCTGGGCCAGTGTCCCCAGCTGGGACATCCTCTCTGCCTCCCTCCATCTCTGCCCTGTTCCCAGCTCACCCATCAACACCCCAAACAGGAGGGAAGGGTCTGTCTACCTTGCTGGCACAGGTACTTGTGCTACCATTCACTCAACCCATCAAGCCAACAAAGGCCAGAGTAACATTACCCAGGATATCACTGGGGTTTTGGTTCATGTGGACTGAGAGTTGAAGTTTGAGCTCCTGGAGGTGATGGGTGTGCAGGCAGTGAGCACCTGCAGGGAGGTGGTGGACCCTGGGGGAGTGCTGAGCCCCAAGGAGTGCACAGACCTTACATCTTAGTGAATAACCAGAACTAGAAGTGGAAAGAAGAAACATGGACTTTCTCTTCATGTGGCTGCTGACACACAAAGAGCAGGGGGAGGGTGTGATTTCTGGTGACCAGTGTATCTCTCAATGCGTGGGCAGAAGCAGCCCCATCAGGCAGGATGGTCTCATGTTGTTCAAGGGAAAGATACTTCTCATCTGCTCTGGAGGGCAGGCTGGAGTGGGTAGACTCCACCACTGATGAAGGTTAATTCAAGAACAAATGGTTTAGGTTTTAGAAGAGCAGGGTCCAGCTCGCTCAGGGTCAGCTGGAAGAGATCCCATGGGAAGATTCTGTGCAGGGTAAAGGAGCTGTGAGTGCTGGGAGGTTTTCAAGAAGACTCTCCTAAGTAAGCAAAACTGGTTCATCCTCTCTACAGGCAAGGGAAGTAGGTGGAGCAAGAGACCCCCTTGGCTTGCCTGTGAGCTTCTGGGCCTGCTCAGAACCAAGAGGGAACTGGAGCAGAGGCAGAAAAGTGGAGCATTGACTGCTGAAAATTCCAAGGGCGTTGCCAGGGCGTGCAGAGATGCAGTTAGGAAAGCAAAAGCTGAGCTTGAGCTGACTGTGGCCAGAGATGTCCAAAACTTCAAGAAAGGGTTCTCCATGTATGTTAACCACAAGCAGAAACAGAGGAATAATATTGGCCCACTATTAAACAGGAGAGGTGAACTAGTCACCACCAATGCTGAGAAGGCAGGGGTCCTCAACACCTTCTTCACCTCTGTCTTTACCAGTGCTGTTGAGTCCCGGGCCAGCCTGGCATTCTGTGATCCTGTGATCTCCAAAACAAACCCTGTGGCCTGCCCGGCACAGAGCTCTGGACTCCCAGAGCAGCCTTGCTGGGAATAGTTAAGAGCAAGTTCTCACTTGGCAGGTCTTTCCATCTCATGCTAGAAAACCACAGAAGGACACGAAGCTGTGGTGAGCAGCCCATAAAGGACAAGCTCATCCTTCTCATGATTGTTAAGTTTGTTGTTTCCTTTTTGATTTTAATCGGGTTGAAATAATTGGAAATGGTTAAAAAGCCTGTTGGAGCAACCTGAGCAGGATTGGGGTATGTTGGTCATCTTCCCTCAGATTGCAGGAGAACATGACTCTCAAGCCCTAGAAGTGACTTGGTTTGGATGCCACTCACCCCTTGTCCTCAGCATGTGATCTATGGACTCCTTGCATCTGGTGTCTGGAGCACAGGAATTCTTTATGGGAGGGGTTGTGTGGTGCTGGAGAGGGACAATAGGTCTGAGTTTGTCATCTAAGGGGATTATAATCATGGTAATTAACAGTATTTGTAGACTTTAGTCTGTCTGGCAATAAGATTTTACACGGTGCATCTTCCACATAATGATTTCTATTACTTTGAGCAGATAAAAACTGACATAGGATTAGAATGACTTGGAAAATCAATAAGCAATAAAACTTAGCATGAAAACAAATAAATTAGCCCAATCCAAAAAGGCACTGAGAGACCAGCAAAGCAGTTAGACAGATGAAGTCAAATGTCACTCCAAGAGATGAGCAGTTGTTAAGGCAGAGATGCCAGGCTCCTTTGCAAAATATTTTCTCAACCTCATTCTCTCTTTAGGACTGGGCTTCCTCCCATCTGCCAACCTCAGTCTGAATCAAGCAGAAAAAGATAGACAGCCTATAAAATAACCCATCGTCCTAGGAGGTGTTTTCCTTTGCTGTTACTCTTCCATGGGGAGCTGAACAGTGGGTAAAAGTGCCCCTGGGGAGCAGGACGTGCTGCAGGCTCCTTCTTACAGCTCTGCAGGTTGTGGCTGAGCACAGAATCACAGAATTGCTGGAGCTGGAAGGGACCTCTAGAGATCATCTAGTCCAGCTCTCCCAGGATTACCTAGAGACTTTACCCAGGACTGTATCCAGCTGGGTTTTGAGTATCTCCAGAGATGGAGACTCCACAGCTCCCCTGGGCAGCCTGTCCCAGGGCTCTGTCACCCTCACTGGAAAGAAGTTTTTCCTCATATTTAAAAGGAATTTCCCATGTTCCAACTTGTACCTGTGGCCCCTTGTTCTGACACTGGGAACTGCTGGGAAGGGCCTGTCTCCATCTTCCTTGCACTCACCCACAGCATGAGGAGCTCTGGGCTTGGGGGCTGCTGCACTGGCCCCATTTCAAGTTTGATGCTGGAGGGGAGACTCAAGTTCACCTCGGGGTACATTGCAGAGAAGGCCAGAGGCTGAGGTGGCACTGGAGGGGTGTGGGAAGCACCTGTGGTGTGGGGGTGTCTCTTACCAAGAGAGAAGTTCTATCTGGAGGACAAGACACCAGAGTGCACCTGGCTCCAGCCCCCTGGGCATGGGAAACCAACTTGGACAAGTGATTAACTAATTAAAATGCACTAGAACAACTGCAGTTGAGAGTCTGACTGTAGCCTTCAACTCTAGCTTAATTAGGTCATAAACCTTGCTTGGTGCCCTGTGCAAAAGAGTGAATTTAATGTCTTTGGACACAGATGTTCAGCCTTCCAAGGAGGGTCCCAACTGCTGCTGGTGCCTCCCCCCCCGTGGCTGGACTCTGATCATCCATTCCTGTCCTATAGGACACTGAAGAGGTTTAAAGCTAATAGTCACTCTCTGAAACTCCCTGAAAGGAGGTTGGGGTGAGGGGAGATCAGTCTCTTCTCCCAAGCAACCATCATCAGGACACACTGGAACAGTTTCAAGTTGCACCAGGGGAGGATTAGATTGTATTTTAGAAGAAACTTCTGCACTGAAAGGGTAATTAAACACTGGCACAGGCTGCCCAGGGAGGTGGTTGAATCACCATCACTGGAGGTGTTTAAAAGCCACATAGATGTGGTGCTGAAGGGCATCCCTGGATGTGTTGAAGGGTCGTTTGGATGTGGTGGAAACGGTTCAGGGGAGAACTTTGGAGAGCAGGGATGATGGTTGGACTTGGTGATCCCAAGGGGCTTTTCCAACCTGAATGGGTCTATGATTCTGTGATTCTATGACATGGTTTAGCACTGGACTTGCCTAGAGCTGGGGCAATAGTAGATAGAGCTGGGTTATTGTAGGTAGAGTTGGTTACTGTAGGTAGAGTTGGGTTATGGTTGAACTTGATGAACTTAAGGGTCCTTTCCAACCAGAAGGATTCAGTGACTTTGTGTGATATAGCCTGGGCTAGGAGAGCTGCTAGACCTTGATGCTGGCAGGTGTTCTTGTTACACAGGGAAACAGTCTCAGCCAGTTTCCAGCAGCAGTAGAAATGTTTGATTTTTTTGTATTGCTCATATGATTTTCACTAAATCCATCACTGGAGTAGATCTAGAATTTGGTCCATCAGAATTGCACCACGCTACACTGAGCTGGAGCTTGGCCCTCTGGCTTGATGGGAGCTGAGTCTGTGGGTGTTAATTATGGTAGGAGGAAAGAATAATCCACTGGCAAAGGTCCAGCTGGGGGCTCTGGAGCAGAGCTGGCTGAGCTGCTCTGTTTGGTGATGGCAAAATATCCGGGGATTGACTTGATACCAATTAGGTTTTGATCCAGCTGTTTAACAACAAGAAACCAAATAACAAATCGTTCCAGCTTGAACAAAATATTGGCTTCATCTGGGGGAGGCTGTGAAGTCTTTGTAGCTCAATTGTCTTGGAAGATGTTGAGTAATAAAATCCCATTTCAAAATCAAACATCCTGATGTGTTGCGAAGGGAAACTGAGGTGGGGGGGGACCATGAAGCTGAAGTGAATGAACTCACCACTAGTTCAAGACAGATTCCAGATTTACCAGAATCTGGGTTTTTTCAACAGAAAACAGCTGAGTCCACCTGTCCTTGGAGGGGGTAACCTCAAGTTCTTGCCTTTCCCAGGCTCTTTGGTGGACCCTGGGTGATCCACTTTGCCCTTTAGACCTCAGCAAAGGGCCATTTCAAGAGAAGTTTCAGGGCAAAAAGGAGAAAATTCTGTGTTTTTCACTAATGTGTAATCCAGAGAGTGCTCATGTATCATCTAAAGGTTTTATTTCCACCAGCTCTTTTTTGATTTTGACCTTTTTAATCCTTCATTGTTCTCTCTCTTTGTAAGTGAATTTAAATTTGGAGTTGGAAAGTTGGCGACAACAGAAACCCAGAGCTTTTCAGTTGGAAAATGTCAAAACAGGATGTTTCAAAACTTTTGGAAGGCTTAAAATGACAAATCAATCAAAAATGAACCTTTTTCTTTAAAAAGTTCTGGTTCCAGCCCCTCAGAATTTCTCCATGGGGGAAAAGATGAGGGAATTTCCTGGGTAATCTCGGAATATTTCCGGTACCTGCAGCAGCTTTTCAAAACCTTTTCACATACTTTCACTTTTACCCTCCCACACACACTGCTGAGAAATAAATCCTTTGGAAAATGGAAATCAGGCTTGAAATAAACAGATTAGTAATGGTTATTTGGTAACACTTTATTAAATAAATGTCCTAAATACATTTAAACCTAGGCATTTAATTTAGATTTATAAGGATAATTTAGATTTATAAGAATGGTTATTATATATTAAATACAGTAAATGCCAATTGATTTTTATAGACAATAGTTACTGAGGTGTAACCACACTGCAAAATTTAATTATCTTCATACTTAGTTAAAAGGACAGTGCAAAGGTTTCAGAACCAGGACCTTGTGTAAGGGCTGGCAGGGTTGGGAGGTGCTTCTGCTCATGTCCCCTTACAAAAGCCAACCTTTCTCCTGCCCCATAGCTTGTTGTCATAAATGCCAAGTAAAAAGCTCAATGTGCTCTTTTCAGTGGGAAAAGTGATAGAAAATCTTCTGCCTCGTTGTGCTCTGGCTGTTGGGAAAGGGCAGCACATGGACAGTTGCCCAAGGACTGAGAGGTTGGATGTTGAAGCTGGAGCTGATCCTTCTGGGGAGACAGAAGGGTACTGGATCCCATCAAACATTTCCTGCCAGTGTGGTGGATCCTTCAGCTCCATTCCCACTGCCCAGGGGAAATGAATACCTTGTGGCAACACTCATCATAAAAAGGACAAAGGTGTAAGGAAAATAATGCCAGGAAGCCAGTGGAGTCAGAGCACGGGTTGTGAGGGGAAGAGGACACATCTCACTTCTTTCAAGGGCAGGTTGGATGGGGCTTGGAGCAACCTGGGCTGGTGGGAGGTGTCCCTGCCTATACAGGGGGGGGACTGGGTGATCTTTAAGGTCCTTTCCAACACAAACCATTCCATGATTCTGTGGTTCTGCCATGGAGAAGCACTGATATGTCATTCTGGGACTGCTCGTGGGAGAGGAGCTACATCCACACGAGTCCATCTTGGGAGAAAGAAGTGAACAATTTCAAGTTGTCACGTGTGATTTCCAAAACAGAAAGTGTTCATCCTTTTGTTCCAAAGGACTTGTAATTTTGCCCTTGTCTTCTTTACATAAATGCAGTTTTGCCATCTGAGCAGCTTTTGTTTTCTTGGTAGCCAGTGCAGGAACCAGGTCAGATCTATCTGAGCCTTCTTGGTCAGGAGCAACCCAAAAGTCAGTGCCTGTGTGGGTGCTGGCCAGACCTGGCCAGAGGCATTACAGCAGCCAGTGCTCCTGGGGAAGGAGAGCACAATTCCCCAAGCCCTGCAGATACAACCAACATTTGCAGAAGGTAGAAAACACACCCTGAAGGTTCAAACCTGCCATTCCCAGTCCTTCAGTGGTGAGAACGTGCAGCAAAATCATTTCCACTCCTGCCTTCTGGAAGCATCAGCAGTGCAGGGATCTCTTGCTGTTTGGCTTCACAAAACTTTTTACAGACATTTGATTCATTGGCAATTTAGGAAGGTTCATGTTCTGGGAGTTTTGCTTGGAGATTTGAGCAAGAATGAGCCCAGAATCTCAAACAGAGGCCGATGAGCCTCACCTGTGTTCACATCAACCCCATCAATCAGCCCAGACACTCCAACAAGTTCATGAACCTTCAGGAAACTTTAAATGAAGCTGGGCTGAATCTCCAGGCTAGACACACAGTTCTTGTAGGAAATAATTCACAACATGCAGCTCAGGGGGCAAGAAAATGATTTCTGAAGTGAGAATAACATAAAGCACAGATATTATATGGGATAAACACGTTTTAAAAGCAGTTACACTGAAGATTTTGCTGTTTAATCTTGGAATGTAAATTTTCCTGCTGTGACCACGCTGGCTTTGCCCACATTTTTCTTTCTCTCAAACATCACAAGTACCAAAAAAACAACAATTCTCATAAAAATTAATGGTAACCCCCAGTGCTTTAAAACCTCAGCAAAATCCAGCCCACGCTGTGGGTTCTGTGCTGCATCCCTTTAAGATGTGATATTGCCCATTTCCCAGATAAAAAGTGATCCATTGCTGTCCAGGGTGATTTCCCAGCTAAATTGCTTGGGGGTTTAAGGAATAACAAGAGTTCAGCTGTGAGCTGGTGCGTGGGGCAGGGGATGAGCAGATGGCAGCAAGGATGCTTTGAGGGGAAGGAGCTTGTGTGTGGGGAATCCAGCAAGCAAATGAGATGATCCTGTTGAATCTGCAATTGAGATAATGACTTGGAAGATTGAGTTGGAGGAGGAGGGGCTTCTGTGTGTGTGTGCTGGAGCATCTGTTCATGTGTTTGTGTGGATGCAGGAATGTTGGAGCTGACTCAGTGGCTGTAGTTCAGGATCAGTTGAACTCAGTGATGATGCTTTTGAGGCCAGGCTTTCATTCCTAAAACTGTTGCTCTTTCTATGTAATTTTGGAGAAAGAGGGACAATTAAGGTGGGCCTTAGGAAGGAGCCAGGCTGGGTGCCCACACCCCATCACCCAGTGGGAACAAGGCACATGACCTGCTCTTTGTAAATTCTTGGGAGAACAGGGATGCAAGCCAGAAGCATAGTTGACAGCTTTTGTTTGTTTGTTTGGGTTTTTGTTGTTTTGGGGTTGGTTATGTTTTTATCAGGGCTTGGGGAATTGTACTCCCTGCTCTCCTTCCCCAGGAGCACTGGCTGCTGTGGTTCCTCTGGCCAGGTCTGGCCAGCACCCACACAGGCACTGACTTTCGGGTTGCTCCTGACGAAGAAGGGGAAGGTAGATCTGACCTGGTTTATTGATGAGCTCCTACACAGGCCACCAAGAAAATGAAAGCTGCTCAGATGGCAGAAGTGTGTTTTGTATCTTCAGGATGGAGATGTGTGGATGTAACTCCTCTCCCATGAGCAGTCCACAGCAGAAGTTACATGCAGTTAGATGTGTCCTCTTCTGCTCACAGCCTCTTCTCCACTGGCCTCCCCAACATGATTTTTTTTTTGCTTTTTGCTTTTTTTGATGTTGAAAACTTTTTCTGAAGACTTTGGAGATCCAGGGCAATTCAGGTTTTTAGTCTGTGGCCATGAGTCCCTACCTCTGTGTTGTACAGCCTGGGTGGTAGGACTAAAACCTGGCTGTGCTCCAGAGAGGCTGGAAGTGCCAGCACCATGTTTGTGCCACACTGTGCCCATGCTGGACAAATGGGCTCAGGACCTGAGCAGCATGAGGCCCTGTTAGCAAGTAGCCAGGCTCACATCTGCTCTGTCCACACACTGGGACCCAACATGTGCAGTTTTCCAGAGGATGGAATGTTCACCATCACTTCTTCACCTCCTGTGTCTCCTGTTCTGGTGCAATTCTGAACCAAAACTGCTTCATGTGAGTTTCTTCAACTTTCCTTCTCAAGGTGTCCCAAAATTTCAAACCTTGGCCCAGGATGTGCAGGCACAGCAGTGGGGGGAGTTGGAGCTTGATGAGGAGCACAAGAACGATGAGCACTGGTCCCAGCACTGCACTGGAGCAGCCCTGTGCTGCCAGCAGGTCCCTCTCCCCCTTAGTCCTCTGGGTATAAACAAGAAAAGAAAACCCCAGGGTGTTTGGACAGCAATCCCAGAAGTGAGGTTTGAATTTTTGTTGGCCTTGAAGAGAATGACCAGACAGAGAAATAAAACTAGGGATAAATCTAGTCAGGCACACAAATCCTGAGATGGAAATGAAGACAGTTGTGTTGTGTGAACGTTCCGAGGAGCACAGAGCAAGGGGAACATGTTCCAAATGTCAAATGGATTATACTCCTGCGCCCTTATTGTTTCATATAATTCTCATCTAATGTCACCCCTGGCAATAATAACACAAGTCTCAATATTCACTTTGAAGTAGCCTCACTGAATATTTTTAAGCAAGGAGGAAATTGCCAGGGGGGGGAGAGGAGGGGCCGGCAGGAGCGGGGCTGCTGCTGCACCCAACACACCAGTGACAAAACACAGCCCCAAATTAAATCCGTCAGCAAGATTGAGTTTGCAATTTCAGGGTTCCTGTGCTGCTGAAGCCTGGGTAGGCTCATGTTGGAGTTTTAATCAGGAGGTTTGTCTCCATTGGAATAAAATTAGGGAGCCCTGAGCTTGGAGCGAACAGATCGGAGGAGCAGGGTGAGAGCAAAGGCAGGAACATGAAGGGGAACAAATAATCTGAATTTTGCCAGGCTGCACAGAGCTGTCACATTGCAAGGTCAGGCCAAAACGAGCTGATTTTGTGGGAAGGAAGGAAGGAGAAAATTATTAGAAAGGAGGAAAGTATAAAGGGGCAGCACGGGCTTGTCCACCATTATTTTATTAAAACCTTTTGACCCCAAAGGTTTTAATAAAGTTGATGAACAGACAGAGCAGCCAGCCCCCAAGGCCTCCATACAACCATTACTCCATCCTTCTTCCAGCCACACTCCAGCTGCTGCCTGCAGGGAGGTTTGTAGGGTGACCAGTTGCTCTGCAGCGCTGTCAGAGCTGCTCCACGTCCCCCTCGCCCCTGGCAGGACCAGGGTGGCCCAGTGCAAGGAAGGAGCATTGCAGGTGGGACCAGGACAGCTCTGTCCTTTTCAGAGAATCATCCAATCATTTTGGTTGGAAAAGACCTTTAAGATAATCAAGTTAAGCCATTAAGCCAGCCCTGCCCAGGCCACCACTGCCCCATGTCCCTCAGCACCATCTCCAGGGCTCTGAAACCCCTCCAGGGATGGGGACTCCCCCCCGGGCAGCCTGGCCAGGGCCTGACAACCCTTTGGGGAAGGAATTGTTCCCAAAGTCCAATCTAAACCTCCCCTGCTGCAATTTGGGGCTGTTTCCTCTTGTTCTATCCCTTGTTCCTTGGGAGAACAGACCAACCCCCCTCACTCCAACCTCCTCTCAGGCAGTTGCAGAGCCAGCAGGTCTCCCCTCACCTCCTGCTCTCCAGGCTGGACACCCCCAGCTCCCTCAGCTGCTTCTTAGAAGAAAAATGCTTTTTTTTTAGCTGTTATGTCCCTGGCCTGATGGGTGACTTTGGAATCCTCATCCCACTTGGAGAACCCTGGGAGTTCTCCCTGCTGAGGCACTAAGCTTCTCTCCAGGCTGGACATCCCCAGCTCCCTCAGCTGCTCCTGCTCAGATTTGTGCTCCAGCCCCTTCCCCAGCTCCCTTGCCTTTTTCTGGACACACTCCAGCCCTTCAATGTCCTTCTTGTTCTCAGGGGCCCAGAACTGAACACAGTGTGGCTTTTATATGCAGAATTTCACTGGCCAGGGAGCCACTCAGCACAGGGCCAGCATGTCCCCCCACAGGGGGGGATATCTGTAATCCCAGTGTGTGG
Source organism: Chaetura pelagica (assembly GCF_000747805.2). Classification (NCBI taxonomy): domain Eukaryota; kingdom Metazoa; phylum Chordata; class Aves; order Apodiformes; family Apodidae; genus Chaetura; species Chaetura pelagica. The sequence continues at coordinate 269,751 of NW_009953309.1, forward strand.
CCTCTCTACTGTGTCCTGCTGTTTAAACTCATTGCACAGTGTTTGTCTGATTCCACGAGCCATCTTAAGTGAGAGCGGCATAATGTTTCACTTCTTGTTTCTCCCTTAAATGACAGGAGTTTCACTGAGCTCTGTGATGTGTGTACTTGGTATTACAGGCATCAATCTCAGCTTGCTTTTCTCCCTCCCACCTCTAGTGCCACCAGGTTCCTTTCCTTCACTTCTCTTCATCCCACGCAGACCTCAGGTGAATTGAAGAGGCTGTTGTTTGTGGAGGAGCTGGAGGGACAGAGCAACACAAAATAGTTAGAGGTCTGGTGACAAATGGGTGTGTAAAAGGGCAAAATATGGTCAGTGTGTGTGATTATAACCTGAACATCACCTTATAGTTGTCTTCTCTTGTTTCACTAGAGCAGGCAAGGGCCAGGGATTCAGGAGATGGGGTCAGTACCTGCTGGGCTCCTGGGAATTCCAGCACATTAAACCCCCACTTGTCTCATTACTCACCCCATCCTCTTCATTCTGTCTCTTTGGTTTCAGCTCTTGGATCAAGTTTCTCAGTGATCAGAAATGGCAGGTAGTGAGAAGAGGAGGGGTAATGGTTTTAAGCTGAAAGAGGGGAGATTGAGGTTGGGACATGAGGTAATTGTTGGGAGTGAGGGTGGTGAGAGGCTGGCCCAGGTTCCCAGGGAAGCTGTGGCTGCCCCATCCCTGGCAGTGTTGAAGGGCAGGTTGGATGGGGCTTGGAGCAGCCTGGGCTGGTGGGAGGTGTCCCTGCCCATGCAGGCTGGATCTAGATGATCTTTAAGGTCCCTTCCAACCCACATTATTATTCTATTATTCTATAATTCTATGGTTCTGTGGTTTAATTTAGAGTGAACCAGCATCAAAGCAATGTCCCTTCTGTGCCCTTGGTCCTGCTGCACTGTTGAAACCCAGGAAGGGCCACCTGCAACTTGTGTTGAAGCTGCTTTTATTACTTATTCTCTTCACCATTGCCTGAGGGTTTGCACCAATCTCTTAATATGTATATAAATATTATCCTTGTTAATCCCTCGGAGAAAAATAATATCAACAAAACTTATTACCATTTCCTGTGTGGCTGACTGAGTAATGTGAACCAGATGCTGTTTATATTTTTAAAAAATCAAAATGCCAATAAAAAAGTAATTTCAAAAAAATTCACCTCTTGGTATTTTTCCTCTTGCAAATGAAATAACAGAGACGTGCCACATCTGCATGTCAGACACCAGCAAAGACAAATGGTCTTTATTACAGTTGGCACAGAAGTTAGAACCATGATGGCCTCATTTCATAGAATCCCAGACTGGTTTGGGTTGGAAGGGACCTGAAAGATCATCAGGATCCAACCCCCTGCATGGGCAGGGACACCTCCCACCAGCCCAGGCTGCTCCAAGCCCCATCCAACCTGCCCTTCAACACTGCCAGGGGTGGGACAGTCCCATCAAACCTCCCAATGTCTCACCTACATCTCCCTTCTTACAATTTTCATCCCTTCCCCCTTGTCCTCTCACTCCCTGCCCTTGTCCCAAGTCCCTCCCCAGCAAAGGGAGGCCCAGAAAGTGTCTGGCCTAGTGCTGGCCTTGTGGAAAGGGATGGTCTTCTCCTATTAGAAGCCCTGTGGGAACTGAAGGGCTCAACCAGGTGAACTTAGGACATGAGAGGTTTGGTACCACCCTGTTAGGACTAAACATGTCCAGATCAGGCTCTATCTGTAGAGCCTGGGCTGTGTTTTCACACCTCCATCCTGCTCTGGCAGAAGGACAGCAGTGCCCTTCCTCCCCTGACCTCATCCTCCTCAGGCAGCCCCACCACCCAAGGCAACAACAACAGAAGGGTTAGAAAAGTTTATTTCAATTAGTGGAATAACAGGGAACTTCCCTGGCAGGCCTTACATCTCCTGTGTGCCATGGAAGGAACAATGGGAACTGATAAAGGGTCTATCTTGGTTTTGAGTGAAGAGATAAGTTCCCTTTTTATTCCAAGCCACGAATGGCTCAGCAACCCCAACTTTGTAATCCTTTAATTGCTGTGTTCTCCTAAACCCCAGTGTGCTTCCCTCTTCTTTATCCACTTGCTTTTGTTGTGACAGGTAAATGCTTTTGTGAACTGGCTTTTGTGGGGGGGGAAAAAAAACCAACCCACCTTGTTATCTCTGTCTGTGCAGGAAGAGCTGGGCCCAGGCTGGGGAGGGGATGTCTCCAGGGACTTCTCAACTTGGAAGCCACCTCTGGATGGGCTGTGATCCTGGGATCTCCAGGAAGACCAGTGAGAAAAGCAAGTTGTTTGTCGTGGGTTGGGTTTTTTTTATTTCTTTTTTTTCCTTCCCAGTCTCTGAAATGGTTTTTGTGATAACAGAAAAAATTAATTACTAGGGAGATTGCTGGGAGAAATATTCTGCAGATCCCATAAGTGTGTTCATTGAAGACATCTGTTTGGTTTTATTTTGGAAGAAACTCCTGTGTTTTGCTCTTGGAGCTGTGAATGGCTGGTAATACAGCTATTGTTGCAATAAATATGCATTCATTTCCGACCTCAGGAACATTTATGCAGCTTTGTCTACCCTGAGTTGAATTTTTAGGAGACTGAACACAATGGTTCCTGCCCAGATTGAGATCAGATTTTTTAAAGACTGCAGAGGTTGGAGCCAGGGATTAACTCTGGATCTCAGGCTTCAACACAATAATAGGACTCATTTAACAGAAATAATCAACAAAACAAAACATCCCTAAAATATCTGACATTTGCTGGGAGAAAAAATAAGCTGATTTTTCTTGTCATGAAGGATTTCTCAGTGGCCCATGGTGACACATATAATAAACCTCCCACCAGCCCAGGCTGCTCCAAGCCCCATCCAACCTGCCCTTCAACACTGCCAGGGATGGGGCAGCCACAGCTTCCCTGGGCAACCTGGGCCAGGCTCTCACCACCCTCACACCCAACAATTTCCTCCTCATGTCCAACCTCCATCTCTCCTTTGCCAGTTTGTCTCTCTGGGAGAGTTGGGGTGTTCAGCCTGGAGAAGAGAAGGCTCCAGGGAGACCTTAGAGCAGCTTCCAGTGCCTGAAGGGGCTCCAGGAAAGCTGGGGAGGGACTTGGGACAAGGGCAGGGAGGGAGAGGACAAGGGGGTTGGATGAAAAGTGGGAGAGGGAGACTGAGGTTGGGGATGAGGAGGAAAATGTTGGGTGTGAGGGTGGTGAGAGCCTGGCCCAGGTTGCCCAGGGAAGCTGTGGCTGCCCCCTCCCTGGCAGTGTTGAAGGGCAGGTTGGATGGGGCTTGGAGCAACCTGGGCTGGTGGGAGGTGTCCCTGCCCATGCAGGGGGTGGGACTGGGTAATCTTCAAGGTCCCTTCCAGCCCAAACATTCTATGGAGAAAAGCTGCTATGTCAGAATAGAAGAGGTGGAAGTCTTCAAACAAGATCTGCTGAGCCCATTTCTAAGGTCAAACCAGTCTCTGTGCAAAGGCAGGCTGCAGCAAAACGCTTGCTGCAATAACCACTGAGAACATCAGTGGTTTGGGATCAGTGTCACCTGCTGATGGACATGAGCCTTTTCCTCTTGCCCACCACTCCAGCCCACGTGTGTGAATGTCCAGGATCTCATGGCTCTTTGGTTCAGAATCTTTGCTTCCTCTTTTCTGCTGCTGCGAGGCTCCAAAAATCTCCCTGCAAGTGTGTTTCAGGTTATTGTTGAGGTTGGGAAGATAATTTCTCTCACGTGGTTAATTTCGCCATATTAAACAACCAAAGGAAATGCTGTTATCAGTATAACAAAATTCAGCCTCATCCCTTTGCAGATTTCACTTTGGTGGGATAAATTTATCCCTGTCAGATTTCAAGTGCTGTCCACTGCTGGCTCCTAATGAATCAAACCAGCTCTGGATAACAATAATTTCTACAAATCTGCTTATCTGGGCTAAATGTTTATCCCTTTAGCTGCAAACCTCTTGATCAAAAATCATTGTTATAAAACATAAGCAGGGAGTGTCTGCAACAAGCATGTAATTGAAAGGCACTTATCTGCTCTGTTGTTATAATGTTCAGCAGAAGCCAGGAACAGGCATGGAAGTGCCTGTTACCTAGAGATTCTTCTGTTTGATTCATTTCTGCAAAATAGCACATGGGAGGCTTTAAAATTACTCCTTAGGAAAGTAAAAAAAAACCCAAGCTGAAGGTACTGGATGAAAGCCAGTTGGTGAGTGTGGGACACAAGCAATTTCTGCAGTGTGATAATGTGCCTGCTGGTGAGATGATCATAGACTTTGAATTCAGACCCAAGAATAAATCAGAGACAGGGAGGAAACAGAAACTCTAAAATAAAAGCTGTAGAAACATTAAAGTGAAGCACAAATACTTGGGTTGGATTTCTGTGTGATCTAAGAGGAATGAATAAAAATGCTGAGTAAGGGCTGTAATTAATCTGCTGGGACTGGCTTCAAACAGCTCGTGCTGCCATTGCAGGGTATGGAGGAAAAGAATTGATCAGCCTGATAAGATGTGATCACACACTGTGGTGTTTGGCCCACAAATCCATAGCCAACCACTTCCAAGTACATGCAGGGAAGGAAATTAAAAGAGGGCACTCAAAGAGGGAGCTGGTAACTGGCTGCTTGTGGGAGCAGCTCTGGCAGTGCTAGAAGTTTGGCAGGGAATTGTTTTGCAAAATGGCTGTGTTGTCTGTTAAGCTGAGAAACAATGTGAGGTCCTGAGAGTCTCCTGCAGATCCTCAGTGTGGTATTTCTTTTTGTAATCCTAGGAAAAACCCTTGCAGATTTCATTCAGGCCCACCAGAGAAAGGTGGTATCTGGAGCTTAGTGCTTTAGTAGGGAGAACTCCTAGGGTTCTCCAAGTGGGATGAGGATTCCAAAGTCACCCATCAGGCCAGGGACATAACAGCTAAAAAAGAGCATTTTTCTTCCAAAGAGCAGCTGAGGGAACTGGGGGTTCAGCCTGGAGACAAGGAGGTGAGGGGAGACCTGCTGGGTCTGCAGCTGCTGAGGGGAGGTTGGAGCCAGGGGGGTCGGGCTCTGCTCCCCAGGAACAAGGGATAGAACAAGAGGAAACAGCCCCAAGTTGCAGCAGGGGAGGTTTAGATTGGACTTTGGGAACAATTCCTTCCCCAAAGGGTTGTCAGGCCCTGGCCCAGGCTGCCCAGGGGGGAGTCCCCATCCCTGGAGGGGTTTCAGAGCCCTGGAGATGGTGCTGAGGGACATGGGGCAGTGGTGGCCTTGGCAGGGCTGGGGGAACTGTTGGATTTAATGAACTTAGAGGTCTTTTCCAGCCAAAATGGTTGTATCATTCTGTGATTTCAGTGGAAAATGGGGCTCTTGGAGTGCTCAGCAGTGCCCTGGGCCAGCACTGCTGCTCCTGTGTGAGTGCAGGAGGGTCACTTGGCCAATCCAAGCCTACTGGTCACTGAGAACCTGATGGGACGTGAAGTGGCAGCTGGCCCATTATTTACCATTATTTCAGGTAGACTGGACCTATGTTATTTACAGCTTCAGAAATGAACAACCAAGCCTTGGCTCTCACTCATGTGTGTCACTTGGCAATTTGTCGACATCCAACGTTGCTTCAGTAGCAGTTGTATCAACAAATTAAGGGAGGAGAAAGCAACAAATGTAGCTTAAGACTAATTCCCCTCCACCCACTGAATCACTGAGGGCCTTTAAGAGTGTTCAAAGCCAAATTACACTTCAGTGCACAGGATTTAATTTGCATCTGCCAACTTCCGAAGGGGGATTTAGTCGGATGGGGCATTTGCATTCCATAAAAGGAGCTGATCTCTAATTAAACTGATGTCATGTTTGAGTTTCCACAGTGATAACAGGGAAGACAAAACATGCAGGTCCCGGCAAGAGGAAGGGGCAGGCTCAGTGTGCAGGAGGGGAATGGTTCTCCTTTCAACATGGCAAATGCAAACAGGCATCTTTGAGTGTGTTGGGAGGGGTTCCCTGTTCTGCAGAGAGAAACTCTGACCTTGTCCTTAGGGACAAGAAGTCTGAGGGGAGAACTTATTAATGCCTGTAAGTATCTAAAGGGTGGGTGAAAGGATTCCCTTTGGATGGAGCCAGACTGTGCTCAGTGGTGCCCACTGATGGGACAAGGGGTAATGACCAAAAGCTGGAACATGGGAAGTTCCATCGAGATATGAGGAAAAACTTCTTGACTGTGAGGGTACCAGAGCCCTGGCACAGGCTGCCCAGAGAGGTTGTAGAGTCTCCATCCCTGGAGAAATTCCAGATCCCCCTGGATGCAGCCCTGTGGGATGTGACCAAGCAATCCTGCTCCAGTAGGGGGTTGGACTAGATGATCTCCAGAAGTCCCTTTCAACTTTGACAGTTCTGTGATAATTCTGTGACCCATGCAAGGTCTCTTCCAGTGTCTGAAGGGGCTCCAGGAAAGCTGGGGAGGGACTTGGGACAAGGGCAGGGAGGGAGAGGACAAGGGGGATGGATTAAAACTGGAAGAGGGGAGATTGAGGTTGGAGATGAGGAGGAAATTGTTGGGTGTGAGGGTGGTGAGAGCCTGGCCCATGTTGCCCAGGGAAGCTGTGGCTGCCCCATCCCTGGCAGTGTTGAAGGGCAGGTTGGATGGGGCTTGGAGCAGCCTGGGCTGGTGGGAGGTGTCCCTGCCCATGCAGGGGGTTGGGACTGGATGATCTTTAAGGTCCCTTCCAACCCAAACCAGTCTGGGGTCCTGGGATACTGGGATGTTAAATCACACCAAAGCTGCGTATGGGTGAGAAGGAACAATCTGACAAGTTCAAAAACTCTTCTTTGGTTTAATTCCCCACCCATTGGAGCAACCTGGTCTGGTGGGAGTTGTCCCTGCCCACACAGAGGGCTTGAAACTAGATGATCTTTAAGGTCCCTTGCATCCTCAACCATTCCATGACTCTGTGACTCTGTTCCACACGCTCTTGCCTTTCTTTTTGCATGTCAAGTAAAAACGACCTCCTGTTTTTCCTCTTCACCCCTGGTTGGGGACACAGCTTGGGTTGTGTCCACAGTGGCAGTCAAGCGAGAGGGATGGGATGGCTGGCAATTAACTCAAATAAGTTGGGAAGTGCTGATGTTTCTCTGCATACCAGCATTCCCAGGCCCACCCACAGGATGATGCTGAGTAGTCCTGACAGAGAGATTCTGTTGAGCAAGTACCGAAAAAAACATCATCAAACCACTAAGCAAAGATACATTAAAAACTTTCTCTGGTTATGCTGAATCTGTCTGTCTGTCTGTCTGTCTGTCTGTCTGTCTGTCTATCTATCTATTATTTATTTTTTTTCCTAATTCCTTCTCATTAGAGAAGGGGAAATTCTGTCAGTGCAGCTCAGGCCACAGCAGACAGAAGGATTTCTTACCTACCACCAGACATGCAGGAAAATCAGTAAACTGTAAACTGTGGCAATTATTTTCACAGATCAATAGATTTTAAGGCCAGATAGGAGCACAATTAGAGCCATCAAGCCTGATTTCCTGCCGTACAGTGTCACAGAGTGATGCCTTTTCTGAGCCCAACAGCAGAGCTTGAAACCAGAGTGTATCTTTTAGCAAGACTTCCCGTCGTGACTTAAAGACACTAGATGACAGAGAAGGAACATTATCCCTCAGTAAGCCCTGTGGTGATAAATTACCCACTTTGTTTAAATGTGGCTATTTATTTTCTCCTTTAATTCTTATAATATTCATCTTGGAGCTACTGAAAGGGGGTAACAGAGCTCTGACCATCAAGGTGCATCTGAGAGAGGCCATTCTTCTTCTATAGGGCTGTATGGGGATTTGTGCTGGGGCTGGATCTAGATGATCTTTAAGGTCCCTTCCAACCCAAACTATTAGTTGATTCTATGGAGAACAGATTTAGATTAAACATTTGGAGGAAGCTCTTCCCTGTGAGGGTGGTGAGAGCCTGGCCCAGGTTGCCCAGGGCAGCTGTGGCTGCCCCATCCCTGGCAGTGTTGAAGGGCAGGTTGGATGGGGCTTGGAGCAGCCTGGGCTGCTGGGAGGTGTCCCTGCCCATGCAGGGGGTGGGACTGGATGGTCTTTAAGTTCCCTTCCAACCCAAACCAGTCTGGGATTCTATGATTAGCAGAGCAGCCCCACCAGGCACAGAGGGAATTCCCAGTCTCATGACTACCAAGGAGTTTTGTTTTTCTCTCCAATGGGACTGACATTTCATTTGGAAACTTTAGAGCTGAGAATATTCATAGTTCTGTTTTGCACACTAACCACAACACCTCCAGTTGCTGATGAAAAGCCCAGCTCCAGATCCCTCTTACATAGTTAATTTGAATATCATTTTTTATTTATTTCACAGTGGAGTGCAGCTGGCTTGAAATACTTACCCAAGTAAATATCACATTTCACCTCTCTCCCAGGAAACAGATGTACATAGATCAAACCAAGGAAAACGACTGTTGATTTTATTCCCCTGTGACTCAATGCTGTGCATATGTCACAGTGTGTGGCATTTTCCACTCCTCAAAGAAAGCAAAATCACACATGACATTAAAGCTTGGCTTTCTAGAAGTTAGTGGGCTTTTTTTAGAGATGAAAGCACCCAAGCAAAATATCCTTTGGACAGAAAGAAAGCAGGTAACTTTTCAAGCTAATGAGATGTTTGTGGTCAAGTTCTGATCTCCATTACAGTGATGTTCATCTGGGCTCACTCCCTACAGAAGATAAAAGCCTCTGCTATGTCTGGTGGGTAAAACAAATTCTCTCATGATATAAGGCATTTAAAAAAACCCACAACTTCCTTAGTAATCAAAGCCTCCAAAACTCTTTGCATTTGTGTTTCCTGAGCTTCTAAAAATGGCAGGAGGGTGGTGAGTTCCTGGAGCTCAGAGGTCTCTCACCTTCCATGGGGCCTCCTGGGAGAGGAGCTCCTGAGTCCCAGCCTGCACATCCACAGACATCCCTGTGGGGAAGGAGGGTTCCCACTTCAAATCTGTTCTAAGGAAAAGAAAGAGGAGTCAAAACAGCTTTTTCTTGAGGAAGACAGACCCTGCTCCCCCAGGGGCCAAAAGGCAAAACTCCCCCTGCCTCCCACACATTGGGCTTGCAACTCAGACCCACCCACAGACCAAGTGACAAATGTTGGGGGCTGAGCTGCTGGAGAGCAGGGCAGGAGAAAGGGCCCTGGGGGTCCTGGTGGGCAGGAGGATGAGCCAGCAATGTGTCCTTGTGGCCAAGAAGGCCAATGGCATCTGGGGTGGGTTAGAAAGGGGGTGGTTAGTAGGTCAGGGAGGTTCTCCTGCCCCTCTGTTCTGCCCTGGTGAGGCCACAGCTGGAATGTTGTGTCCAGTTCTGGGCCCCTCAGTTCCAGAAGGACGGGGAACTGCTTGAGAGAGCCCAGGGCAGAGCCCCAGAGATGCTGGAGGGAGGGGAACATCTCCCTGCTGAGGAAAGGCTGAGGGAGCTGGGTCTGTTGGGCTTGGAGAAGAGGAGACTGAGGGGCCACCTCATCCATGGGCACAAATCTGTTCAGGGCAGTGTCAGGAGGCCCGAGCCCGGCTTTGTGCAGTGATGTCCAGGGACAGGACAGGGGGCAGTGGGTGCAAACTGGAGCCCAGGAGGTTCCATGGGAATCTCAGGCAGAACTTCTTTGCTGTGAGAGTGCCAGAGCCCTGGGCCAGGCTGCCCAGAGAGGCTGTGGAGTCTCCTTCTCTGGAGACATTCCAACCCCCCTGGCCACGTTCCTGTGTGATGTGCTCTGGGTGCCCCTGCTCTGGCAGGGGGGTTGGGCTGGGGGGGCTTTCCAGGTCCCTTCCAACCCCTGGGATTCTGTGACTCTGTGATTCTGTGATGTTATGGTTGGACTCGATGATCTTAAAGGTTTTTTCCAGCCAGAACAATTCTGCATTTCTTTGGTTCTGTTGCCCATCACAGAGGAGCACAAATGTCTTCTCTTGCATTTTTTTCCCCAGAACAGGGTATGTGAGCCAGCGAAGGGGGAGGGAAAACCATGTTGTTAAGGTGCCTCAGGGCAGCCAGCCTCAGAAATGGCAGGTTCTGGCTAAATAAATAAATAAGAAGGGAATTGTAATCATGGCTCAGTGAGCCTTCAGAACTATCCAAATATGCAAACTTCCTCATGAGCAAGGGGGGGAGGAAGAAAGGGAAAAATAAAGCAAGTAGCCAACATGCTTTGCATGCTAAGGGCTCTGCTGTTCCAGGCTGCTGCAGGGGATGATAAAGCCAGCTTGATATCACAGCAGGGTGCAGGAGGACATGGAGGAGGGAAAAAGCCTACCTGTGCCATCCAAGTGACATAAATTAGCAGAGTCTGCATTTGGGAAATAAACAAACAGAGGCAGAGTTGGTGGAACAAGGGGCAGCATAGGGCCTGGTGGCTTCTTGATCAGTATTGGAAGGTGCAAATGCTGGTGGTGTCTGTGGGTAGGAGGTACCAAATGCAGCTGGGAAATGCCTCCAAACCTCAGAGGTTCAGCCCTTTGTAGGGTTTGTGGGAGGGGAGGTGTTGGGGGGCACATTTGATATCCCTGGGTCGTCTGCAGAACATGAGGAGGGTCAGCAGAGGTTGGGTCGGTCTCAGCTGGATCCAGGTCCAAAACCAGGACTCTGCATCAGAGCTGGGCCCTCTCAGCTTCTTCAGTGGTCACAGGACAGAGCCCAGTGCCTCTGGGAGCTGCCATCTCACCAGTCCCCTGACAGATGGATCTCAGGCGTAGACTCAACCTGTAGCTCCAGCTGTAGGCAAGAAAGTGAACCAGCCATGTCAAACACCCTGGATATAACACCAGGGATCTGTTTGCATCCGTAGGTGCCTCTGCACCTTGACAGACCTTGTCATTAGATGCTCTGAGAGGCTGATTTCTCCCTGGGAAGTGGAGGTGGTAGCACTTCTTCAGCTTCTTCTTCACACGAGAGGTTGCAAAGCCTCTTGGCAGCAGTGTCCTGGGGCTGGAGACGTGTGCCAGAGAGCTGCAGGCTGCCTGCCCTGCCAGGGAAATGGAGCATGAGCTGCTGCTGGGGCAGCTGCCAGTGCCTGCCCAGGTCTCTGGAAGGGCAGGGAAGCCAGGCAGGAGCTGTCACAGGAGGTGGCTTCATGGCCAGGCTCATTTTACAGTCTGTGCCTTGCCTAGAGCTGAGCTTCTGTTGGGGGTCTAAGTGGCTGAGCCTTGGAATGTTTGTGAAAAAGGACATTTCTATCTGGTGATCTAAAGATGAACAGACGAGGTTCATAGAGGGCTGGAGCAGCTCTGCTCTGGAGACAGGCTGAGAGTCTTGGGAGTGTTCAGCCTGGAGAAGAGAAGGCTCCAGGGAGACCTTAGAGCACCTTCCAGGGCCTGAAGGGGCTCCAGGAAAGCTGGGGAGGGACTTGGGACAAGGGCAGGGAGGGAGAGGACAAGGGGG
>NW_009953309.1:281835-283029 GCF_000747805.2 Chaetura pelagica
GGGATGGATTAAAACTGGCAGAGGGGAGATTGAGGTTGGAGATGAGGAGGAAATTGTTGGGTGTGAGGGTGGTGAGAGCCTGGCCCAGGTTGCCCAGGGAAGCTGTGGCTGCCCCATCCCTGGCAGTGTTGAAGGGCAGGTTGGATGGGGCTTGGAGCAACCTGGGCTGGTGGGAGGTGTCCCTGCCCATGCAGGGGGTTGGATCTAGATGATCTTTAAGGTCCCTTCCAACCCAAACCATTCTGTGATTCCAAAAAGTAAAAAAATTTGAGGTCAGATGGTCTCACACCAGCCCTCACTCCAAAGGATCAAGACCCTATGTCTCTAATTTTCTGAAATACCCCATCCCAGGGCAGCTCAGGTCCCAGCCACAGCCTCACTCTGCTCCAATCCGGCCTTTTCTGTAGCTTTATAGATAAAGCCTCAAAAAATGAGGAGTAACTCCTAATAAGGAGCTGGTTTCCAGCCCTTGGTTCATACCCTCAGCTGGAGACCTCAACAGCACTTTATTGATTCACAACCAGCAGGATCAGGTCTCCTTTTCATGCGTAAAATACAAAAATTACTGCTTTCACCACTGCTGGTGTGATCTCCAATTAGCTGCCCTGGCATGATTTGTTCTCCCATAGTCTTTGTTGCATAACTAATCACAGCCAATAAATATAAACACAGAAAAATAATTAGCTCAAATCAGCTGCCCATACAGGCCAAGCACATCCATTCAGTGACAGGGAGGACAGGCACATTTCCTGAGATTATCACATTATATTTCCATTTGGATTGGGTTGGTGGGTTGTTTTTTTTTGCTGTGGTTGAAGTTAGGGGGTGGAGGTGCATCTGCAAGGGCTGTAGCCATAACAACCTGCACCCAAATAAACATGATTGGCTCTCTAGGTGACTCAATGTTTAATTCCATGTCAGTTCTGTTTATCACTTCATTCCAGAAGATCTTAACGTTTTGACATTCCCAGAGCATATGTCAGAGAATTAATGAAATATTGAAAGAAGTCTCCAATCAAGGCTTTCACTTGCAAAGGGGGGAAGCTGAGCAGAGCCTCTGATGCTCCTTCTTTTTCTTAATAGCACTAAAGATGCCACCCCAAAGACTAGATCATTGGCATGAACCTAATAATGGTAATTGATGGGGATGGAATATTGTTTCTGTGAGACTCTTGAAAACAAAACTGAGATGGG
>NW_009953309.1:283781-335217 GCF_000747805.2 Chaetura pelagica
GTGGAAAGGACTGGCAGCTTCTGTCAGGTTCCCAAATGTGCCAGGTTGATGGTGCAGGAGAGGCAAGGTGGGGAGAGGCATGGGGAGAGAGGACAGTGCCCTGGGGACTGCCCAGTGGGCCTGGCTGGGGCCAGAGGCTGGATGCTGGAGGTCAGAGGCAGCAGAGGTAGCAGTGTCCTCTGCCAGCCCTTGGTGATCATAGAATCATAGAGCCCCAGACTGGTTTGGGTTGGAAGGGACCTCAAAGATCACCCAGTCCCACCCCCTGCATGGGCAGGCATGGGGAGAGAGGACAGTGCCCTGGGGACTGCCCAGTGGGCCTGGCTGGGGCCAGAGGCTGGATGCTGGAGGTCAGAGGCAGCAGAGGTAGCAGTGTCCTCTGCCAGCCCTTGGTGATCATAGAATCATAGAGCCCCAGACTGGTTTGGGTTGGAAGGGACCTCAAAGATCACCCAGTCCCACCCCCTGCATGGGCAGGGACACCTCCCACCAGCCCAGGCTGCTCCAAGCCCCATCCAACCTGCCCTTCAACACTGCCAGGGATGGGGCAGCCACAGCTTCCCTGGGCAACCTGGGCCAGGCTCTCACCACCCTCACACCCAACAATCTCCTCCTCATCTCCAACCTCAATCTCCCCTCTGCCAGTTTTCGTCCATCCCCCTTGTCCTCTCCCTCTCTGCCCTTGTCCCAAGTCCCTCCCCAGCTTTCCTGGAGCCCCTTCAGGCCCTGGAAGCTGCTCTAAGGTCTCCCTGGAGCCTTCTCTTCTCCAGGCTGAACACCCCAGCTCTCCCAGCCTGTCCCCAGAGCAGAGCTGCTCCAGCCCTTGGATCATCTCTGTGGCCTCTCTGGACTCTCCAAGCCCTCCAAGTCCTCCTGTCTTTATCAGTCATGTTAGCAGGATGACCACTCAGGTTCTAGACTGCCACAGCTTGTCTGACCTGGAGGCAGTTACTGCTCCTGCTTTCAGCTCCTCAGTTGTCCTCCTGGGCGATTCCTCTCATCAGCAACTGATGGAAATACATATTTATTACCTGAGTTTCTTGGCTGCTGTGCTCCCCTACCAGAGCACCAGGCTCTCCAGCCACAAAACCTACATGCAGCACTGCCAGCACTCACAGTGCAGACAGGCTTAGCTTTTCTTTCAGAAATAAATTGGACCTTTCCAGCTTTTGCAAAGAAAAGCCTGAAAATGTGGGCAGCTTCACCATGGGCTGAGTATCTGAGGCAGCAGATAAAGAGAGCCCTGTGTTTATTATCTCTGCAGCAATTCTGGTATTTCAGCTGCTCCAATGACTTAGCAGGTAGACACAAACTTTTTCAATGTGTGGGATTAGTGAAGCTGCCTGTGAGATAGTGTCTCCACGAGAGCTATCCTTTTACATTTCATTTTTAAATTTGCTGGGTTGGTGGTTATTGCATCTTACATCACCTTCTTTATTTCATTTGCTTGATTTCCCTGGGGCTGAGCTTTGCTGGCAAAGTGACCACCTGCAGGAAAAGCACAGCAGGAGTCAAGTGCAGGGAGGAACTTTGCTGAGGATCTTTCTGCCAGGAAGGTGAAGATTATTGCCACCCCCACCCCATGTTTCTAAAACTGTGCTCAATTCATACAAGCATCCACAAATCTGAATGTTTCTCTGAACTGTCCAGACTCCCTGACTCTCTAAAAAAGGGGACCAGAAATCTCTGAGAACCTCCACACTTCCTGTGCTCCTCCTCATCCAGCCTGAGAGGTGGAAGAAAGTGTGTTGAGCTCCTCAACAGGGATTGATCCAAGGCTCTTCCAGATTGAATCCAGCTGCTGAGGAGTTCAGGGATAAACAAGCAGTGATTTAGGAGGCAAGGGTGAGGGTGGTGAGGTTGGCAGTGCTGCTGCATCTTCTCTCCTGCAAGAGATCTCCAATGAAACTTCAGAGAAGCTTCAGCAAGATCCAGCAGCTAATTAGAGGTTTTCAGAGGATTTCAGGTATGTGCTTTGTGCTGGTCCTGTAGCAGGGAAGGGGCTTTCACCTCAGAGCAGCAGCTACAGTGTCCCCAGGTCTGCAGCATCTTGCTGTGTCCAGGCAAACTTGCTCTAGATACAAAACTGTAGGTTGGCAAGAAGTTTTAGGCAGGTACTTTTGGCCCTGCTTATTTATGTTGTGCTTAAAACTTGGAGTTTTCTTGTGCAGAATTGCAGTGTTGTGCAAATGTGCCAATTTATCCATCCTTTCTATGGGAAGTCAAATTATGTCATTTCAGTGGTCTCATCTCATTTCAGTGGGGTCCTAAATCTGTTGTTTCAAGACACTAAAACCTGCTGCTTCTTTTCCCTCCCCCCCCCATTATTATTATGCTTCATTTCTTTGGATCAATTTTATTGTATCATAATTCATGGTGACTCACGCTTCAGATTTCATGTCACAATGATTAGGATCATCTAAACAGCATTTTTACCTCATCAGAATGATAAGGTTTGAAATGACTGAGCTCAGATGGTGTAGCTGTGTTGAAACAAACCACCATGCAAGGTCCAGTGCAGGAAACCTTCAGAGCTGGTGCTTTGCTATTTGGTTTTGTTTATTATTATTATTATTATTATTATTATTATTATTATTATTATTATTATTATTATTATTATTATTCAGGCTGTTTCCTGTTCCAATGGGGAGTAGCAATACTTCCAAAACAATGGACATTCCATTTTCAAACCAGTTGTGATCTTCTCCCACAGTCTGTCTGGGATTTTTGCAGTTCCCTTTCTGTAGCAGTGAGGTTTGTGAATGAATCCTTGGGCTCTCACTTTCCCCAGACACCAGCTTAGACACACGTGGGGGTGTGATTGTGTCACTTCCAGGGTGAAGCACTTTCTGGGTTTTGACAGCACTCGTTTTGTTTTTCTCCTTGCTGTAGCAACTTCATTTTCCATCATTTTACCATCTGCCACTGAGAAACTGGGTGAAACATCCTTAGAAACACAGAGAGCTCGGGAGGAGCTGTTGATCTCAAAGCTGGGATTTCAAAGAATCCATTCATGGATCCTTCCAAACTCAACCCCTTTGGGCCACGTCCAGCCCTGCTTGCTCATGGGGGGACCCTGCCCCTTCATTAGCACTGGGCAATGCTCCCAAGTGCAACCAAAGCCATCCCAGCAAATTCCCAGCCCTTCAGATTATGGGCAGACTTAAGAATGGGAAGTTGGCAGAGCGTTTTAGATTTTTATATTAGCAACTTGCATGCAAATACATGCAAATAAATGTAAATAGACAGCCACTTTCTGTAGCCCAGGTTATTAAAGGAGCTGCTGCTCATAAGAGGATTTTCATAATAAGGCTAAGGATCCCACAACATCTATTAAAACACAGTTACTGTAAATTACACTAAATGTGGGGTTGTTATCCTTGATGGAGCTTTGCAAAGGGAAGGAGCAGGGAATTAAGTTGTTTCTTCCACAAAATCTCCTGTCTCTTCTCCAGTCCTTGCAGCAGCTGGTAGGGCAGAGGAGAAAACAGCTCCTGTGGTTGCAATATCCCCTGAGATAGGTCCAGCCAGAGGGAAGGGAACAACAAAAGTCCTTGGTTGGTTTCCACAGAATCCCTCAGAGGGGACTGAGCCCTCCTGGAAGGTCTGGTGGCCTCCTGGACAGGAGCACTAGGAGAGTGGGCAGAGCAGGTGGCTTTGGTTCTGCCCATGACCCTTGCAGTGTTATTGCAGGTGCACCTGCTCTTTTTGCAGCCCATTCCCTCCTTCCTTTGGCCCTGAGCAACTCCCAGCAGCCTCAACACAAGCTTCATCACCAAAGTCTTTTCTCTTTTCTTCCCATCTCCCTCTGTCTTCTGCCTCCTCACACTCCTCTGGGGGTGTGTGTGTGCAGGGTTTGGCTCACACTAACAGGCTGGTTGAGAGACCTTTACATAGCCCAGAAAACCTCCCTTTGCTTCCACTGTCACCCCTCATTGCTCTGGGACAGGAGAGACATTGTGGCTCTAGTAAAGACCTTCCTGGAATTCACTGGAGTGAATGAATGGGGAACCAGGACCATTTTTTCTACTTGCTGTGTGTTAATCCACCCCAAATAGGATTCCATTGCCCTGACAGGCCCCCAGGCTGACTTCTCTCCTCCTGGGAGATCTGGATCTTTTTCTACTTGGATCAGAGTTAAGCCCATGGCTGGAGGGGGCTCTGCCCCCTCCTCACTGCTGCACATCCTTGGTCCTTCCTCCTGGGGCAGAGCAAAGCCTGCAAAAAAACAGCTTTGAAACAACTTACTCACCCTCAAAGTGTGCAGAGACCCCACACACCCATTCCTTGAGCCAAGTTTAACCCCTCCGTCCCCATCTTGGATGGGTCCAGTTTGTTCCAGCTCCCTGAGCTGTGAAGAACAGCTTGTGTTCCACACAACGTTTGCTTCTGCCTGGAACAACATCTTCCCAGTCTGTCAGATCTCTCTGATGGACTTGAGGGCATTTTCTGTCTCCAGCCTCCTGCCTCCTGTTGCTTTTTTTACTGGGGGCTACACCCTGCATGGAGAGAAGTATCCTTGGATGTGAGGGAAGGGTAGGATGCTGTGGTCCATGTGGAGCTGGTTGGAGATCCTCCCCTCCCCACCAGTCCAGCCATTCTTCTCAGTGCTCCTTTGAAACTGTGCACTGGAGGCTTTTTTTCCTCTGTGTCCACTTTACCTTCTGTGCTAATTCTTCTGGAAGTGTTTTGCAGCTTTCTTGGGTTTAACTCTGACCAGTCTGGCAGGAATTGATGCAACATCCAGAAGGAAACCAGGTCATTGGGGCTAGAAATGAAGGTGTGTCCCCAGTTTGCTGTAGCTGCAAACAGCTGGGAGCTCCATGGGGCATGTGAGGCTCTCCAGGAGTCTCCCAGAGGTGGCAGAATTGGGGAGTTCACCACCCCAGGCTGCTTCAGGGGTCAAGGGGAAGAGAGAGAAGTGTGTAGAGTGTTAGAGCTTTGACATCCTCCCTTGAACTGCCCTCAGGAGAAGGACCTGAGCTGGTGTGGGAGTCCTGCCTGTGCCATGGGGCTGTGGTAGAACTGGGGCAGGTCCTCTCCACTGCCAGCACCAGCAGGATGCTGGCATGGCCACTTGGCTTAGGGTTCAACCATGACCACGAGCTCTGCTGGGCTCATCTCTCCTTCAGTGCAGCAGGTTAGAGAGTGACAAGGAGGTTCCCACTCTCCAGGAACAAAATGAGAAGCATTTGCTTGCTGGCTTTGTGCTCCTGAGAGAAGCCATCTCCTCTAGAGCAGCTTGCCAGGCCATGCCCCAGGGTGCTTGGCAAGGAGGTGACCTCCCACCTCAGCTTTCTCTCGAGACACAATAGAAAGAGCCACTTGTCTTACACCTTTCTCCTGTAGCTTAAAGAGCAGCTGGTAGTGAAAGGGAGCTCCAACAGGCTTGAAAGAGACCTGAAAACTGAAGGAGCATCTTCCTTAGGAAGTTGTTAGATCACAGTCAGGCCCAGAAGCAGGAGACTGGGTTGACAGGGCAAACCAGAAGCTGTCAGAGATGTACTTCTCTGAACACCTTCTGCAGAGGGTCAAGAAACAGAAGAATTTTTCTCCCTCTCCTCAAAATAAAATCCCTTTTATTTTTCATAGAAACAAGCATTGAAGAATGATCAGTCAAAACCTGAACATATCTCTATTCAGAAATGCCACTTCATTACCCTGCAGCCCTGTCAGGACCTCAGCACCCTCCTAGACTAACCCACCTCACTCCATCCTGGGCCTCATGGCATGTTCCTGAAGACTTAGTGTGCAGTTCATGTCATTCAGCTTGAGCTGTCTGATTCCAGTGGGTCATTTCAGACTCCCCCCAGAGCTGGAGGATCAAGCAGGCAGCTCTGCAGGTTCTTGTAGCCTGGGTGTGCTGGATGGCTGCTTGAGAGCAGAAGAAATCACCCTTTGGAGTCACTTTCATCTAATGGGTCAATACTTGGCTAGTTGACCCTGGTCAGGTAAATCGAGGTAGGTTCAACCAAGGCAGATGAATCTGCTGGGAAATTATACCCATGAAGTGGATGGAAGGGACAGGATACACATATGTTCATTCCCATAAGGTGCTGATGTGGGAACTGGAAGCAGATATGGACATTCTAATGTCTCTGTCTAGATCAGCACCACAGGTGGATCTCTCGTGCCCACAGGAAGTCCCTTCAGCCACCTCATGTCTGCCTACTGCCTTCTACAAGGGCAGGGAGGGAGAGGACAAGGGACATGGAGTAAAACTGGAAGAGGGGAGATTGAGGTTGGAGATGAGGAGGAAATTGTTGGGTGTGAGGCTGGTGAGAGCCTGGCCCAGGTTGCCCAGGGAAGCTGTGGCTGCCCCATCCCTGGCAGTGTTGAAGGGCAGGTTGGATGGGGCTTGGAGCAACCTGGGCTGGTGGGAGGTGTCCCTGCCCATGCAGGGGGTGGGACTGGATGAGCTTTAAGGCCCTTTCCAACCCAAACCAGTCTGGGGTTCTATTCAACAGGAAAGATGTAGCAGCAAATTTCAACGTGTATCAGCCCTTCTATCTGTCATAAACCAGCCCCAGGTGAACACAATGCAGCTGATATTAGGAGAAGTTAATTCTGTTTATAAGTGTTTGCCCTTGAGTTTTCAGCTAGTGACAGAGCCCTAATCCTCCATACCTTTTTAAGCACTCTAGGACTCAAAAGCACACACTGGCTTAGCATGATTATCCCAACTTCCACTCCTCTCCTTTAATCACTGCACCTCAGTCCTGGGGCGATTTCTAACTGGCAGTTGTAGTTTATGCACTTGGAACAAAGAAATTTCATGCTTTTCCTTTTAGTTTCCTCCAATCTTAACAGATTTACAAACAAACAATAAGCAAAAAAATGCCACTAAAAGAAAAACAAACCCAAAACCTCCCTAAGGCTTTCATGGGAAGCAGAAATTCCTCGTGGAAAAGGAGATAGTTCTGGCAAGCTCAGCAGCATAATGATGTGAAAGCTAAAGGGGGGGAAATAAATCTTTGACCTGTTTCTGTAATTGTTGGTAATATATTGCGGTTGCTATTTAGCCCTTGTCCCAAGTCCCTCCCCAGCTTTCCTGGAGCCCCTTCAGGCCCTGGAAGGTGCTCTAAGGTCTCCCTGGAGCCTTCTCTTCTCCAGGCTGAACACCCCAACTCTCCCAGCCTGTCTCCAGAGCAGAGCTGCTCCAGCCCTTGGATCATCTCTGTGGCTCCTCTGGACTCTCTCCAGCAGCTCCATGTCCTTCCTGTGTTGGGGGCTCCAGACCTGGACACAGCTCTCCAGGGGGGTCTCATGAGAGTCAACTAAAGGAGGAGTATCCCCTCCCTTGACCTGCTGGCCACACATCTTTTATTAATTGTTATTAATATCTAGCTGTTGCTGTCCTCATCACAAGTGCTGCACTGCAACAGGCCCTGCACAAATCCAGAACATTGTCAAGAGCAGAATCACTGAATGCAGCATTCTGCATTCAGCAGCAAAATTAGACAACCCTTTGTTTGTTTATTTAAGCACCTGAGTTCATTACCAAAATTTCTATTGCAGGTGAAAAATGTTCCAAACTATTTAAAAAAAAATAATTTGGAAAATACATTGGATTTTAAAAAAAAAAAAAGCCCTTCCTGTGGCTCCAAACCTGCCAATTCTGTGCTTTTTGAAATGAATGAGTTCTGAAAGGAATTAGAACTGTGATATAAACCCAAATCATGGAGCTGAGTTTGCCAACTTGCTCACCTTCCTTCCCCAAGTCCTGCTTTGGCTCTGGTGGGGCTTCAGGTGCAGCTGCCTGACATTTCCCAAAAGTTAAAATGTGGTTTTCAAAACAAGGCATGTTTTTCCAATTGTGTTCCTTGCTTATTCCAGCAAGTCAAGATTTGGATTTAATTCAGCTTTGATTACACTCCTGATTGAAGGTGTTGGGAGGGAATTGCAGCTGTATTCCACCCAGAAGCATCGAGTGAACCATCTGGTCTACCTAAAGTACCTGTCCTAAGAGGAGATGAATTGCTCTCAGAGCTGCCTCTGTCTCTCCATAGCCTGTATGGACAGCTTAGCTCACCTGAAGTTTAGACAACCAGATATGAACCAATAAATCTCCCCTTCAGTGGTGGTAACTCATCCCTCTGATGACGATTCTCAACCTTGGTACCAGGTTGGTGGGTGCTCTTGGGCAAATCCATCACCTCTTCCTAGTTCTTACTTCTGCTGCTCCTCTGTCCTGTCCCAGCCTCCCTGGGGCTCCATGGCTTGGGGGCATGTGTTGGGTCCCTTCATGCTGCAGCCACAGGGATTGCAAAAAGCTTGGAAAAAACACAACCCTCAAAGAAACCACCTCCACTTTCTAGCTGGAATGTCTTTGTTCCCACCACTGGGTGGTTATTGCTTGGGCATGCAGGGGTTTGTGCCACAGTAGGACAGTGCTGGGCAGGGGCACAGAGTCACTACGGTTGGATAACCCATGTGCTACCTCCAGGATATCCTTGTGACTCCCCACAGCACCCTCAAGTCCTGCTGTTGGCACCTACAGTGAAATATTGAGGCTGCCTTCCCCTCGTGCAAGGGATGTGACGCGTTATACAAGCTGTTGCAAGAAGAGATTCATAGAATCACAGATGATGATCTAGCCCCATGGGCAGGGACACCTCCCACCAGCCCAGGCTGCTCCAAGCCCCATCCAACCTGCCCTTCAACACTGCCAGGGATGGGGCAGCCACAGCTTCCCTGGGCAGCCTGGGCCAGGCTCTCACCACCCTCACACCCAACAATTTCCTCCTCATCTCCAACCTCCATCTCCCCTCTGCCAGTTTTAATCCATCCCCCCTTGTCCTCTCCCTCCCTGCCCTTGTCCCAAGTCCCTCCCCAGCTTTCCTGGAGCCCCTTCAGGCCCTGGAAGGTGCTCTAAGGTCTCCCTGGAGCCTTCTCTTCTCCAGGCTGAACACCCCAACTCTCCCAGCCTGTCCCCAGAGCAGAGCTGCTCCAGCCCTTGGATCTCCTCTGTGGCTCCTCTGGACTCTCTCCAGCAGCTCCATGTCCTTCCTGTGCTGGGGGCTCCAGACCTGGACACAGCTCTCCAGGGGCATCTCACAAGAGCCAAGCAATGGGGGGAGAACCCCCTCCCTGGCCCTGCTGCTTTTGATGCAGCCCAGGCCACGGGTGGCTCCTGAATTTCTGATTCACATACATAAAATACTCCCTGGACTGACTTCAACTTGTAGGGAGGCTGGTTTTTTTTTTACTGGTAAAATGGGCCCCTGTAGAGCAGAGAACCACAGTCCCTGAGCAAACCCTACGCAGGGTGTTGCAGCCCTGGTCCTGGCTTCTTGCTGGAGCACTGAGCTTCAGTTCCCTGCTCCACCAGGGAAAACTATTTTCAGTTCTCTTGTGGGATGAGGCTGCTTGGCCTTTGATGGCTTCTCTGGAAGATGAATTTCAACGCCTGTGGCTCCAACAGTGAAAAACATACCTAAATACAAA
The DNA here is from genome assembly GCF_000747805.2 of Chaetura pelagica. NCBI lineage: Eukaryota > Metazoa > Chordata > Aves > Apodiformes > Apodidae > Chaetura > Chaetura pelagica. The sequence continues at coordinate 293,229 of NW_009953309.1, forward strand.
TGATACATTTCAGTTTGTAATCGTGCATTAATTAAGGGAGCTGAGCAATGTCCACATTTTGTCAGTGACTAGAACATCTAACAAGCCTCTCAGGTAATTAGTTTCCTTCACACGTACAGCAGCTCTCTGAAATAATGAGCTTTGGAAACAATCTGTAGGTGCTGAGTAGATATTGATGTTAGGAACTCAGTGACCCTGTTCCAGGCAGGCTGTGTTTTTCACACAGCATCTTCCCTTCGGGGGCAGGTTCCCTCTCATCAGGGCAGTAATTCAGAGGCTGCAGCACAGGGACACGCACAGACCATCCTGCTCCACCACGGGGCCTCACAGCCAGCACCAGAACCTTCTCTCTGAGCCTTCAGCATTGCAGGGGTTTTGCAGGATAAATTACAGCCTGGTTCTTAATTCAGCCTCCCCATGAGTTCTCACTGCACAGATGAAACTCAGTCGTTGAGCAAAGCCAGGATTTAGGGAGGACCCTGTTGTGTCACAAGGAGCCACGTGCCCTGTGTCCTCTCAGCAGAGAGGAGAGCTCTGAAAATACGGGGTTCTTTTCAGCTGGGCTTGTTGCAGAGCCTGCCTATGGTTTGTCTCCTTCAGCCTGGAGAAGAGAAGGCTCCAGGGAGACCTTAGAGCACCTTCCAGTGCCTGAAGGGGCTCCAGGAAAGCTGGGGAGGGACTTGGGACAAGGGCAGGGAGGGAGAGGACAAGGGGGGATGGATTGAAACTGGCAGAGGGGAGATGGAGGTTGGAGATGAGGAGGAAATTGTTGGGTGTGAGGGTGGTGAGAGCCTGGCCCAGGTTGCCCAGGGAAGCTGTGGCTGCCCCATCCCTGGCAGTGTTGAAGGGCAGGTTGGATGGGGCTTGGAGCAGCCTGGGCTGGTGGGAGGTGTCCCTGCCCATGCAGGGGGTGGGACTGGATGATCTTTAAGGTCCCTTCCAACTCAAACCATTGTATGAAAAATGTCCCTCATGGCAGCCAGGAGCAGAGCTGAAGCCCAGGAATTCCTGGGTTTACAGGGATTACACAGGGCAGGAGCAGATGGACTCTCCTGGAAAACAAAGCCATGCAACCAAGGCTGAGCATGTCCAAGCTCCCACAGAGGGGGGCAAGTAGAAGAGAGAGCAAGGGCTCTAATGGAGGCAGCTGGAACCAATTCAGGGCTCCTGACCCAGCAGTGAAGAAGCAATATTTTGAGAGAGGCCTCTCTAACTTGTTCCCACTGTGTGTGTACCAGAGATAAGAGGAAGTGAGACCTCGATCCGTTTATTTAACTATGTAAACAACTCAGCTGACAGCTAAAATTACAAGCTGCTCCTGAAAGCTCTGCCTTGTGTGCTGATCCACCATCCACCCATCCCTATCTCTGCTCCTACTGAGCACGTAACAAACTGAAATAAAGCAGAGTCCAAGCAGCCTCTCTCACAAAGACCTGCCTTCACTGCAGAGACAGGACGTGATAACTAATACTCTCCAAAGATAACAGAGACTTTAATTACATTTTTTTTTCCTTCTCCTGCACCACTCTAATCCACTGAGACACCCTCAGCTTGGACAAGCTGCCTGTTGCTGTCTCTCTTTTCCTCTCTTAGTAGGCAAAATAAAGCTTTTCTAGCAACACTGCGGAGGATTATGTTAATATAGAGACTTAGAGACTGTGTTCTCAGCTGGTGACAGTGGAAACAACTCTGCTGACTTTGGTGAGGTAGAGCCAGGATTGACCAGTTTAAAAAGCCAGTGTATTGGGATTTCTGCCCACGTAAAGCCAGTCTGGTTTTACTTAATCTCCTCCACCATTAGATATCCAAGAGGTGGTGCTGCCATGTCTCTTACTTGACACCAGGGCCAAAAATTATTGCAGGGAGATATCTGGGATTTTATCTAATGGGAGAGGGATGGAGCAAAGCAAAAAATGCAGCATTTATTATCATTCCAAACAGTTTTCAGTTGTTTTACTGATTTTATTTCGGTTTCTGCTTGTCTTTCCCAACCTTGGTATTGTGGGAAATGCTGCTTAATCATAGAATCATGGAATGGTTTGGGTTGGAAGGGACCTTCAAGATCTTCTAGATCCAACCCCCTGCATGGGCAGGGACACCTCCCACCGAAGAAAGACTTAGCCCACACTCCTAGAGGAGTAACTAGTTTATATATATATGTATATATATTTATTTATATATTTTTATATATATCTATATGTACACACTACTTGCAACAAAGGATTTCTTAACCTCCATGTAAATCCCTGCAATGATGGACATTTCCCTTTCCCCAGACTATCTGTCCCAGTGTCTTCCTGTCCCTGCTGTTAACAAGTTGTTCCTTCCCATCATGAATTTCAAACCCCTCCTGTTGGTTTTGTCAAAGAGGGAAAAGAGATGAGGTTGTTTCCTTCTTCTGGAGAAGCCTATTTAGATGAAACAAATCAAATTCAAAGCACTCTCAATTCATACTGTTTACAGGGAGGTGTGGGCCTTTCTGTGCTGTGATTCTTGAGGAGACATAAAAAAAGGTGGTTTTCACCCAAACAATGGACATTTTTGTCCCATTGAGCCTTTCCAAAAGGAAAATGAGGCGTTTTCTGACAATGCCTCTGTCTTTATTCATCAGACTTGCCAAGCCAAGAGCTCTCAACCAGCAGAACACTTAGGGGAGAACAAAAGGCAAGGCCTGCTTGACACAACACCCAGCACAGCTTCTGCTCCTCAAGCAATGGGGCTTTTGTTTGAGGAGAGGTGGGATGGGAATGCAGAGCTGGGGGCTGTGCCCCTGCTCTGGGCCAGGAGCCACAGAAGCCCTTTCTCCTCCTCCTGTGAACGGAGCTAAATGGCTCACTTCTCCAACAGCCACAAGTTCATCAGTGGACAATGGAAGGAGCAAGTGGAAGAGGGAATTTAATGAGGGGAGAAGAAAGGTAGAAAGGATTTAGATGAGCAAAGAGAGGCAGGAGCAGCTGCTGTGCTACAGCTGTTTGAGGGAAAGTGTTTGCTGTCTCAAAAAAACCCAAAGTACATGGATTTTCTTGTTATTTCGTTTTTATTTGATGTTTATGTTAAATTTTATTTTAAAGTTTAATTTTTATTTGATTTTATATATTTTTATTATTTGTTTTAGTTTAATTTCTATTTTATTTTTAATGTTTATATTTATTTGTATTTTTATTTATTTTATTTATTTTATTTTCATTCCTTTTTATTTCATTTTTTATTTTATTTTCATTTCTATTTTGAATTTTTTCGTTTTTATCTTGATTTTTATGTTTTATTTTAATGTTTTATTTTTCATTTTTCATTTCTTGTTATTATTAATTTTATTGATTCTTATTTCATTTTTATATTTTTATTTTCATTTTTAATTTATTTTTATTTACTTTGTAAATTATTTTTATTTTGGTTTTGTTATTATTTATTTTATTTTTGTTATTTATTATTTATTCAATTTCATTAGTATTTTTTATTTTTTATTGTTACTTTAATTCCCCTGCCCAAGCTTTAAACAAGCAAAAAAAACCAAACCCCAAAAACATCCCAACCAAAAAATTCCCTCCTTCTTTCCCCACTGGACTAAAGCCAAGCAAGAGGGATGAACCAAATGAGAAGGATGTGCAAAAAAAAAATAAATCAAAATGTTCAGTGATCCAAATTGGAGATACTTTAACCCAAACAACAGCTTTCTGCTGAAATTCTCACTTGGGTTAAAAAGCTGTTCTGTGCTTAAATATACACAGAGTAGGAGACTGAGGGATTTGAACTAGAACTGTTTTTACCAGCTCAGAATTTTTTCCTCCTGCTGGTGTTTCCTCTATTTGAATAATTATATATATATATATATATATGTAAAGAATTTGGAGATATATATGTATCTTAATATGAAGATATATATGTATCTTACATATGAAGAATATATATTTGTATATATAATTTTATATATTTATATATAATGAATATATAATAAATATATCATATGTAATAAATAAATATATATATATGAAAAATTTGGAGAAAGAATTTTAAAAGGGCAGCTCCAAAGAAATGTGAGGATGAGATGAACTGCTTGTATTTGTCATTATTTGTGGTGGAAACATGAAGAAACAATTCTGACTCAAAACCACCTGCACCATATAATGATGCAAAGAGCTGAAGAAGTGTCAAGTCCTGTGTATCCCTCTGTAATCCACTGGAAATCATTAGTGAGCCCTTCAACTTGCTGTGCCACAGCTTTAGTCTCCTAATCACATCAACTCCAGAGCTTCTCTGGCCTTTGGGGAACATGATTTATCTTGGGATTAAGCTCCAGTCATCCTCCTTCTCCTCTAATTTTTAAAAAGCACCTCCTAGGACCTCATAACAAGAAGCCATTCTTACAGTTCAATTTCCCAGCCATTATTATATTAAGAAATATCATCTCAGTTCAAATGGCTTCAATTTTCTAATCCTGAGGAACCTAAAGGCTGAGGAGTGACCTTGCTTCCCAGCAAATGCAAAGTGATGCAATGGCTGAGTTCAGCTCCCAGACAGTTCATCAGCAAACTTCACTCTGACTGCATTTATTAGTGAAATGGATGTCTGAAATGCTCCCAAACGTGGTAGCAGGGTGATGAGAGGAGCAGCACACTTCTGTCAGCACTGGGGCAGATGTGCCTGAGTGAGGCACGTCAGCATCTGCTGCGAGGAGCCCGTGGTGAGCACCTGCCTGGTGCTCCAGGGCCTGGGGCAGGACCTGCTGGACCCTGCCCTGGCACTGCAAGAACTGTGAGAAGATCATTGTTACTCAGCCCAGTGTGAATTTCATAGGATCATAGAATGGTTTGGGTTGGAAAGGACCTTAAATACCCCCTAGTCCCACCCCCTGCAGGGGCAGGGACACCTCCCACCAGCCCAGGCTGCTCCAAGCCCCATCCAACCTCCTAATGTCTCACTTAAATCTCCCCTCTGCCAGTTTTCATCCATCCCCCCTTGTCCTCTCCCTCCCTGCCCTTGTCCCAAGTCCCTCCCCAGCTTTCCTGGAGCCCCTTCAGGCACTGGAAGGTGCTCTAAGGTCTCCCTGGAGCCTTCTCTTCTCCAGGCTGACCCCCCAACCCCCCCCAGCCTGTCCCCAGAGCAGAGCTGCTCCAGCCCTTCCATCATCTCTGTGGCTCCTCTGGACTCTCTCCAGCAGCTCCATGTCCTTCCTGTGTTGGGGGCTCCAGACCTGGACACAGCTCTCCAGGGGGTCTCCCCAGAGCAGAGCAGAGGGGACAATCCCCTCCCTGGCCCTGCTTCCCACACTGCTGGGGATGCAGCCCAGGACACGGGTGGTTTCTGGGCTCCAGCACACGGTGCTGGGTCATGTTGAGCTTCTCATCCACCATCACCCCCAAGTCCTTCTTCTCCTCAGGGCTGTTTTCCATCCATCCTCCACCCAGCCTGAACTTGTCCTTGGGACTGGCCCATCCCAGCTGCAGAACCCTGCACTTGGCCTTGCTGAACTTGAACGTTCAGGATGTCCAGCTAATCCGTGCACAACCAGCGTCTTGTGCTTTCCCTTTCAAACCCCCAGAAGAGTGTCTTTACCATAAAAATAAAAGAAAATAAATCCCCCAAAGTGTTTCTATCAGCAATATTGTGCTGTTTCCTGGGCATTCCATTAGGCAGAAAAGGAGCAGAAATAGCAAACCACTCTCCCCAGCCCACGGGGAGTGATGAATTACCCATGTTTGCCAGATGCTTATTCAAAGTACTCCTGGGCTCTCAAATGTTGGCTGGATATTTGCTCTCTCCTCCTGCATTCCAAGCATCACACAGTGTTGTACATGTGCAGTGAGAGGCGAGGGCAAGACCTGAATGTTTTACTGTAAAAATCACTTAGCCAGGAATTTTATTTCCTTCCATTTTCACTTTTTTTAAATGTATTTATTTATTTTCCCCCACTAGGGAGCAACCACCATATTGTAACTGAACTGACAATCACAGTGTCTTCCTTAAAATGAGATTGTCAAAATATTGTGTCAGGAATCCTGCATAAAGTGATTTCTTTGGCTGTCACTCACACTTGCCATCCTAAAGAGTCTGGTTACTATTGACACATAAATAATCTCAAAAACCAGATACAGCTCAAGTTAGGAACACTGAGAAATATTAATAGCAGTGATAATTTAACCTTTGAGAAGAAGTTTGGAGGAGGGGGGGGAAATAATTACAAAAGATGAAAGCAAGGAAATCCAAATTAAAGAATAATGTAAGAACCAAATCTTTTGAAATGTATGAAATTTAATATTAACAGTTAGCAAATGCCATTAACTCTGTCCTCATCTGCCATCTAATTATATGTTTGTGCTGTGCAAATAATAATGATGCAGAGAGCTCCAATTTATGCCCATTTTTATGGTGTTTAATATCATTACAAGAGCAGCAGCATTTTTGCAAAATGAGATCTTCCATGTCAGTGATAGTAGCTGAAGAGCTGGTCCAAAACCCTGCAAAACTGCAGTTAAAGAGCTACTTGCTTTCTCAGGGACCTGACACAAGTTCTTCTGAACCTTTCCCCCAGGGCATTCAGCTGAGCAATAATGAGGGTCCAACAAAGGGTTGCATGAAAATGGGGCTTGGAGCAACCTGGGCTGGTGGGAGGTGTCCCTGCCCATGCAGGGGGTTGGGACTGGATGGTCTTTAAGGTCCCTTCCATCCCAAACCAGGCTGGGATTCTATGATTGTAGGAAAAAAGGACCAAACCCAGCAGCCCAGAGCCTTGTACAGGAGCTCCAAATAGGTTTTGTAAGGTCCTGCCTTGTGCACTGAAGGCTTTGTTACAAACCATCATTGGCAGGTGCAGCTCCCTGCCCCACACTGGATCACAGAATTGGCACAGCTGGAGAAGACCTCTAAGGTCACCATATCCAACCATCAATCCCCACCCCCAGAAAAAAGGAGCTCACTGAAAAACCATGTCCTGAACTGCCTCATCTACGTGGTTTTCAAATCCCTCCAGGGATGGTGACTCCACCACCTGCCTGAGCAGCCCATTCCAGTGTCTGACCACTCTTCTAGTAAACTGTTCCAATATCCAGTCTAAACCTCCCCTGGTGAGGAGGCCTTTCAGATCATTTCCTCTGGTCCTGTCATTATGGGGTAATGGTTTTAATCTGGAAGAGAGTAGATACTCTAGTGTGAGGGTGGTGAGAGCCTGGCCCAGGTTGCCCAGGGAAGCTGTGGCTGCCCCATCCCTGGCAGTGTTGAAGGGCAGGTTGGATGGGGCTTGGAGCAACCTGGGCTGGTGGGAGGTGTCCCTGCCCGTGCAGGGGGTTGGATCTAGAGGATCTTGAAGGTCCCTCCCAACCCAAACCCATCTGTGACTCTGTGCCCACTGTAGCAACCAGAATGAACCTTTCTCCTGCACACAGCAAGGACAGAAGATGTCAAAATGCAGGGAAGGAGTAGCCTCTACCTTCCCCCATGCCAGGCCTTCCACTCTATTACATCTACAATGTTGTCCTATAAAGCCAAACAAGATTTTCCCATCAGCTGCCAGGCTGCCCTTCTCTGGGTCACCTCTCACCTTGGTGGGCAGTGCAATTTTGCTGCCTCCCAACCCCAGCCATGTAACACTCGTGCAATGTGATTTAAGTAATAAAGAAATTGCTGTACATGCTGTTTGGTTTCAGGAGAGCTGGGAATAGCAAAGGCTCAAGTTGCAGACAAGTGCATTAATCTTTTCAGCTTTCCTGGAATGAAACATCAGAGGCTTTAACCTATTCTTTATTGCTATTCCAATGCCCTGGATGGTACTTTTAAAAATAAACTCCTGAAAGAAGGCAGGAGGGGAATGAGAAAGGCTCTTGAAAGCTGTTCATTAACATCCTGCTCAATCTCCAACCTCTGAAAAAGAGAGAAAATGTTATAATTCTGATTATTTGATGAAGAGCCTGGCAATATTCAATATTCTGGAAGGTCCAGCTCCCCAAGTCAGGAGGAAAAGAGATTTCAGCTGCTTATTTTCAAGAAGAGGTAGTGATGTGGTTTGGACTCGTAGGACTGAAGAGTGAGACCAGCACGTGAGGCCCAAGGAAGCCCCTGAAAAGACAAAATTGAACCTTACTGTTGATTTGTACTTATGAAATCTTATCATTTTAGGGCTTATTACTGTTTTGATTGGGGATTTTGAAATATCCAGACTGGTGTTTCTGAGAAAACTCTGACAGGACAGAAATCTCATGTCCAATATTCTCATTATTTTAGCTGTGTTTGTCACTGTTGCTCACCTTGTTAGTAGCAATGGAGAGCACAGGAAATGTATTTGTGGGCACATGAAGGGAGAAAAGGATTTATCCATGGAACCTAACCACCTTTGTGAGCCTCTGTCAACTTGATGGTGACTTGTGGCTTTGAAATTTAAAACTTCTGTTACAAAATCCCTGGCTTGAGGCAGCAGAGTTCAAGGGGGCTGCCAGCAGCCAAGGTCATGTTAGTTCTGTATGAGCTGGTATGTGTAGAAACATGGAATGGTTTGGGTTGGAAGGGACCTCAAGGATCATCCAGTTCCACCCCCTGCATGGGCAGGGACACCTCCCACCAGCCCAGGTTGCTCCAAGCCCCATCCAACCTGCCCTTCAACACTGCCAGGGATGGGGCAGCCACAGCTTCCCTGGGCAACCTGGGCCAGGCTCTCACCACCCTCACACCCAACAATTTCCTCCTCATGTCCAACCTCCATCTCCCCTCTGCCAGTTTTAAGCCATTAAATGCAGCAGTAACAGTGACAGTTCTGCTCCTCAGGGAAGGACAAGATCTATTCTGGTTCTTTCTGGATAATGTAGGCAAGACTGTGCTGTGCAAAAGAAGGGCTGGCTCCTCTGTGGCCAGGAGCAGGGGTTCAGTGAAAGCAGTTAGCTTGCAGGAGCTTTAACAGTCCCTTTTGAAGGGAAAATGAAAAGGTAAATGTTGGAGGGTGGCAAGAATGAATGTTCCTGAGCTTGTTAAATCTCCAGTCCTCATCTTTTCAAGGCCTCAGTTACCAACTCAAACATCCATCAGTCTGAGGGAATCAGGAGCTCTGGTATCTCACTGTAATTGCAGAGAGGTGTGTTACACCAATTCCAGCACCTGCTGCACCCTCATCCAAGCAGGTGGAAGAATTGATGATGAGTGGGTTTTTGTTTTTTCACCACCTTGGAAAGGTTTCATGGATGTTTGTTTCCACCAGGCTTCAGGGACTGTGTTCTGTTGTGCCTTGCTGGTGTCTGAGAAGACCCTGGGTGGGATTATCTGCTCAGATTCAGGTTGGAGATGAGGAGGAAATTGTTGGGTGTGAGGGCGGTGAGAGCCTGGCCCAGGTTGCCCAGGGAAGCTGTGGCTGCCCCATCCCTGGCAGTGTTGAAGGGCAGGTTGGATGGGGCTTGGAGCAACCTGGGCTGGTGGGAGGTGTCCCTGCCCATGCAGGGAGTGGGACTGGATGGGCTTTAAGGTCCCTTCCAAACCAAACCATTCTGTCATTCTATCATTCATTCATCATCTGACTGAAAAGGCTGAGGGAGTTGGGGTCGTTCAGCCTGAAGAAGACTCTGGGTGGGCCTTACAGTGACCTTCCAATCAATACCTGAAAGGGCCCTATAAGAAGGGAAGAACTGTTCACAAGGGCATGTAATGATAGGACAAGAGGTAATGGTTTTAAGCAAGAAAAGGGTGGATTTAGGTTGGACATTAGGAAAATGTACTTTAATATGGGGGTGGTGGATCCTTGCTCCGGGGTCTGACCACCCAGAGATCCCTAAACTTTAGACCAGATGAATGCCATCCTTGTAGTTCTAGGTCACAAGTCCAGCTGCATCCATGGGTGCAACTCCTGCAGGCATCTCACAGCAAAGCACATCTTGAAGCCTTTCTAAACAGGGCTGAAAGAGTTAAATGAGTTAAATCTTTGCTTTCACCATCTCCCAGGTGAGGCTAAGGTACCTTAGGTGCTTGTAGTAATGGAGAGTGATTATGGGAAGTGAATTTGCAATGGAATTATGGTAATTGTATCCTCTTTTCCAACAGGTATTTTGAGGGAGCCAGCATTTAGGATAATTAGTGTTATTTTGTGCAAATAGCTGAGAGCACCCAGGAGGAAGGAAGGTGCTTCTCCAGCAGGTGGGTGGGACCTGACATGATGGGTTTGAATGAACCTCCTGCAAAATTCCCCTTTGGAAGAAGGAGGAAGTGGCCCATGAGGGCCTCTCTGCTGCCTGCAGCAAGGGGAGGAGGCACCAGCAATTCAGGTGTTTGATTTCACCAACATCTACTGTCGTGGGCTCTTTTTCTCCTCCTGTTCAAAGCTTCTCAATGTGACATTTTAACTGCCCCAGGTCTTCTCCATCTCAGGCTCTTGTTCACATGTTCAGCTGCAACAACTAAATACAACAGGAATGGCATTTTTACTGGTGTTTCTGCCCTTCCAGTGTTGAGAATAAAAGAGACAGACTGAAAATAAAGGCAAAATAAAAGTAAAGGATTATTTTCATCTCCGAATCTCTAGTGAGGTTTGAATTGTGTTTTCAATAAGATTCTGGTCTGAGCAAACCTTGTTCCTCCTGCTTGATGCTGCTTTTCTCTGTAGTATCATCACACTTCAGTTCTGTAACCTTGACTATGCAGAGAGTAAAGGTGCCCATGTGAGCCACATGGCTCAGATCAGCCAAGGAAAGGAAAGATTCTGCTTGGCCAGAATTTTTGTTTGTCATTTTCTATTCACAAAAGATGAAATTCAGCTTCACAAAGATAACAAATAAGCTTTAGATAGACTTGAGCTGACACATCCCTGAAAACTGTTGAGCCAAGACAGGTCAAGGCACTACCTGTCATCAGCTCAGCTGATGGGAGCCCTGAGCCAGCCCAGCTCTCCCGGCTTGACTGCATTTCAGAGAGCTTGAAACTTTTCATAGAATCATGGGACAGTTTGGGTTGGAAGGACCTTAAAGATCATCCAGTCCCACCCCCTGCATGGGCAGGGACACCTCCCACCAGCCCAGGTTGCTCCAAGCCCCATCCAACCTGCCCTTCAACACTGCCAGGGATGGGGCAGCCACAGCTTCCCTGGGCACTCTGGGCCAGGCTCTCACCACCCTCACACCCAACAATTTCCTCCTCATGTCCAACCTCAATCTCCCTCTGCCAGTTTTCATCCATCCCCCCTTGTCCTCTCCCTCCCTGCCCTTGTCCCAAGTCCCTCCCCAGCTTTCCTGGAGCCCCTTCAGGCACTGGAAGGAGCTCTAAGGTCTCCCTGGAGCCTTCTCTTCTCCAGGCTGAACACCCCAACTCTCCCAGCCTGTCCCCAGAGCAGAGCTGCTCCAGCCCTTGGATCATCTCTGTGGCTCCTCTGGACTCCCTCCCTTTTCTTTGGACTTTTGCTTTTCTTCTGCAAAGAGATGAACACAGAACATCCAAACAGCTCATTACCAGGTCTGTGGTCAGTAACCCATTCAGCTGTGGTAACTCAAGGACTTGGATTCAGAGCTACCATGCTTTCTGCAGGGAAAGGGCAGGGAACTTCAGCCAATCCCTTCCCTCATGAGAGAGTGAAAAAACCAGTCCAGAACTCAGAGTTTGGTTTATGTTCAAACTTCCCATCTGGAAACATCAAGGTTTCTACAAACAGGAAGAGTGACTGTGACACTATCTCTGTTGCAGGCAGAAGATGAATGAGCAGGAAGCACATTTGGGACCATGAACCCTGCCCCATTTGGCAGCAGAAGCAGCCAGGTACTGTCACATTTATCTTATCCATCTCTTTCACACACACCTAGAAAAGCAAACAGCAAATCTCTGCCCCAAGCCTTCCAGCTTTAGGAAGGATTGTTTCCAGGCACCTGTTTGGTGCAGAGAACCTGATCCCCCTGTGAAAGTACCAACAGCCTCTGCAGTTGCAGCTGTTGACTTCAGGTGGGACCTGTCTCACCTGCTCTCACACACAGGGTGCCCAGGCAGCTGGCACCCATGCTGGGCCTCCTGCAGACTTCATCTTCTTTGACACTCAATTCCCTGGGAGCTTGTGCAAGTGGGGTTGGAGGGTGTGAGTCTGAGGCCAGCCCAGCAGCCACCATCTCAAGAGCTGTGCTTTCCGAGCTGTCTCAGCAGCTCAGTCATTTAAGTCCTTTGGGGTATCCATCTCCAAGTGTCCTGTCATGCCTAAACCTTGGCTCTTTCTCTAGTCCATGGAGGCAGACCAGCAGCTCACAGAGCTCTGCACCTTCTGCCTGGGCTCACAGCTTCTTCTCTCCACATGCTCATGGTGAGGAAGCCTATGGAGACTGGACACCTCACTTAGTTCCTGCAGCTGGGTATAGAATGTTACATGACATGAGTCTGGCAGAAGTGCAGAACCTCAGCCCCTGAGGGAGGAGGTCTGGGGGATATAAGATCATTTTATAGGCTCATGGAATGGTTTGTGTTGGAAGGGACCTTCAAGATCATCTAGATCCAACCCCTCTGCATGGCCAGGATCATGTCCCACTATATCAGGTTGCTCAGAGCCCCATCCAACCTGCCCTTGGATACTAAGTCATCCTGAAATGCCTAGAACTCCTGAGCACTTATGATGTCCTTGCACTCCTCTTTTATGTGTGCAGACAGAAGGAACAGGGGTTGAGCAGGAAGGAACCACATCAGTCTTAAAAATAAAGTGGAGACTTGGGTATCCCAGGACAGCTTTTCATTCCTTGGCATGTGCCACTGCAGCAAATCCACAGGAACTGGCTGGAGCTCACCAGAAGAGGGACACATCCTTTAAGTCAAATATTTGTCATGCTTGTGATAAATTAATTGCTAGTTTTACATAATTAGCTTTCTAGCAGTTTGCATCTCTAAAAACAGAATGACCTGAGGGACAGTAGCAAATTCTAAAATTGTAAGTAAATAAATGATTCCAGTTAAAGAGATCAATGAGATGAAATTATTCATTACAGACCTATTTTGAAGATTATTGAGGAACATTTGCCTGGAAAGCCTGAGTAATTAGGGGTGTTTTCCTAATTTGGGGATGTATGATAGCAAATAAACACATAGAAACACAGTGGTTTGGGTTGGAAGGAACCTGGAAGACCATTTAGAAGAGGGGAGATTGAGGTTGGAGATGAGGAGGAAATTGTTGGGTGTGAGGGTGGTGAGAGCCTGGCCCAGGTTGCCCAGGGAAGCTGTGGCTGCCCCATCCCTGGCAGTGTTGAAGGGCAGGTTGGATGGGGCTTGGAGCAACCTGGGCTGGTGGGAGGTGTCCCTGCCCATGCAGGGGGTTGGGACTGGATGTTCTTTAAGGTCCCAAACCATTCCATGGTACTGTGATCACCTGGCAGCAGCAGCAATGCCCAGGGGAATGGGGCACAGCACAGTGCAGGACACAGGCCTGTGTTTGTGGCCTTAAAACAGGGATGAACAATGGAGAGATTTTCATTTGTTGTTCTACATTGTATCCCCAGAAGTACAGGCAGTTTGTAGAGGAGTCACTTTTTAGCATCATGAAGCCAGTTTTGGTAGGCAGGAAAAGTTGAGGTTCTCACACAGTTTTCATGCTGAGAAGTCCAATTAATACTTCTAGCCTTGCCAGCCCATTAATTTATTTTGTGTTTGGACTTATTGATGTACATGCATACACACACACATATTGAGATCTTGAAACTTGAAACTCCTTGCATGTGAGTGCTGTATTGGTACCTCCCTCCTGCTGCAGATGTTCAAAATGCTGTGTAACTCTGTGCAGGAGACTGTGGTGGGACATTTCCCAGCAGATCTTCCCTGTCTTTGTCTTTAAATCACATCAGCTGACTTTCAAGGTCAGAGCTGAACCTGGCAGGGAGCTACTGAGCTGCTACCCCACTGTCCTGCTGCCTCAGTTTTGTCTTCATAGACATTTTATGAAGCATCCAAGTGACTTAGGGACTAGACTTTGCAAAATCTTTTGGAAGTCTCCTTTAGAGGACACTGTCTAGTGGCAATGAAGCCTAGGGCTTGAAAACAGAGCTTGGATTTGTCAGATCTGATGAAGGAGAATTTGTGGTCCTAGGATTTAGGAAGAAGCCCATTCTGAGCTTAGAAAGCAGTGCACAGCTCCTAAATCATAGAGCAAAAAATTAACACAGGGCCCTGAGATGCCAAGTTTGTGGACACTGGTTTTGGCTATGTGTCCAAATTTGAAAAAGAAGTTCCTTTACTTAACTGCTTAAAGAGCTCAAAGGTAACAAACCAAGGAAAAACAAGGTTCTCAAAGCTTTCTAGCAGTTGGCTTTTCAGTGTCCTGTTCAACATCACCATCTGTCTGCAGAGCTACAAGGCTTCCTCCCTCTCCTCAGACATGGCCCCTTCTCCATTCCCAGCAAATCTCCCCCCTCTTGTCTCAGGAAGTCCCACTTCCCAGAGAAGCTCCACCTTTCCACCTAAAGTCCATCTTTTATGTTCTGGGATCAGCTGGTAGGTTTCTGCTCCCAGCTCTAGTCTGGCCTTCCCCCAGTGAACAAGGGGATTAACAGCTGAAATGGAGATGTAGCTCTTCTGCTTATGCAGGAAAGAATAAACCAGAAACTAATGGTTACTTTCTGATAGCCTGACAGTGATTAATTGCTGTTCCAGCAGAAGCTCCAAATAAAATATCCTTTAGCAACCCTGATTTATACTGGGAGCAGAGAGACTAAGAGGGAACACATTGCAAGGGTTGGGAGAGGGACAGGACCTCACTCCAGCACAGAGTCAACATTCCAGAGGGATAAACAACAACCATCCAGGAAAAAAAAGAAGAGGAGTGATTGGTTTATTCACCCTCTGGAGAGGGGGGCAGAGGGGTTGACAAGAGGCTGGAGGAGAGGCAGAGAGTCTCTGGTTAAGGGTGGTGGAAAAATGAGAGCTGAAGAGAGGGAAGCAGGGAGAACATGGAGGCTTTTTTATGATGGCATCAGTCATGTAATAACACTGTGGGTTTTATGTTTGCAGATGGGGAGAGATAATGATGTGGTTTATGAACGGGGGGAATCAGTCAGACACTGCCTCTGTCCTATTAAGAGTGTGGACTGTTTGCCTGATGCAGTGTATGATTAAGTGACATGACAGGGATAATCTAGAAACCATCATCTCGGCAGCTAATCATCCATCTTGCTGACTGGTGTGAGGAGCAGATTTTAAAAGCCCAAGTTTCTCTCTTTGTGTGTTCGTGTGGTTTTGCACAACCTGTCAGGCTGGGAGTGTTGGGGCCTGAGGTCTGATGTGAAAAGGTGAAGGTGAGAACAGCCCTTTGGGTCAGCACTGCTGGAGCAGGAGGATATTCCTGGCCAGTGAATGGCTGAGGTGTGGATGTGAGGATGTGGCAGCCCTGGAGGAGCTTGTCTCTGCTGATCAAAGCTCTGAAACAGAAGTGCTCTGTGCTCATCAGCAAAGGTGGTTCCTGTTTAGAATCATAGAATCATAGAAAGGTTGGGGTTGGAAGGGACCTTAAAGATCATCCAGTCCAACCCCCTGCATGGGCAGGGACACCTCCCACCAGCCCAGGTTGCTCCAAGCCCCATCCAACCTGCCCTTCAACACTGCCAGGGATGGGGCAGCCACAGCTTCCCTGGGCAACCTGGGCCAGGCTCTCACCACCCTCACACCCAACAATTCCCTCCTCATGTCTCACCTCAGTCTCCCTCTCCCACTTTTAATCCATCCCCCCTTGTCCTCTCCCTCCCTGCCCTTGTCCCAAGTCCCTCCCCAGCTTTCCTGGAGCCCCTTCAGGCCCTGGAAGGTGCTCTAAGGTATCCCTGGAACCTTCTCTTCTCCAGGCTGAAACCACTTCTTTATTTATGAATACCCAGGGCCAGCACAGCCCCTCAGAGCTCTTTGCTATCAGAGCTACAAACTCTTCCAGTTCCTCATCTGCTTTAAGGTCAGTCTCCCAGAGCAGAGCAGTGGGTACTTCACCAGCTCCTCTCTGATCACTCTCAGCCAGGGCAGGTTTCCAGCACAAGGTATTTGTCAATTTGTCTTTAATAAAAATACCTGGCACATTATATTCCTATTTTACTCTGATCCTGTTATGTGGCAGCAAGAAATTCTAATTGCTCTGGCTCTTTCTAATGCAGATTCACAATACAGTTGTGGGGTTTTTTCCTGTTATTAAAAAGGGACTCCTCTTTCCTATAACCTGTGCTCTAATTTTGTGCTGAGTTTATTTTCTCAGGATCTGACATGATTCTACTTTTTAATTCCCATCTCTTCTCTCTCCCCACCCATGTTCCTGGTGTTCCCAAAACAAAACAACAACCAACCAAATTAAAATTGAAAAGAAAAGAGAGAGAAGTGATTAATTTTGCCCAGGCAAGTACATCCCTAAGCAGTTCACTTCTCAAAACAGACTCTGTTCTGTAAATGTTAACTCTTGCTCTGTGCCAAAGGGATAGTGGTGCCCTAAAGCAGCTCCATCCCTTCCAGCACCTCAGGCCCTGCACCTACAGCAAAGCTTATTCCCTTGGTTCCTTCTTCTTCCCATCTATTCCTTCTCAAATTGAGCTGGTGGTATCAGAGCCCAGCACAGCCCAGAACTTCTGCTTCACCTGTGCTTGGTGCTCTGCAAACCCAGACCCAAATGCAGACATGAGGAGGAAATTGTTGGGTGTGAGGGTGGTGAGAGCCTAGCCCAGGTTGCCCAGGGAAGCTATGGCTGCCCCATCCCTGGCAGTGTTGAAGGGCAGGTTGGATGGGACTTGGAGCAACCTGGGCTGGTGGGAGGTGTCCCTGCCCATGCAGGGGTGGGACTGGGTGATCTTTAATACCCTCCCAACCCAAACCAGGCTGGGATTTGATGGTTCTATGAAATTGTGTCACTTCTATCCCCATATTTGACCAGCTCTCTCAGGACATAACAACCCAAACCAGAGCTGTGAGCCCTGCTCAGACTCCCTTTCCACAGACAGAAGGAGCCAAGTGCTGATTTCCTGGTGCAGAAAAGGCTTTGATTTTCCAGCCACCCTTCATTCCCCCCCCCTGAAAAAGACAGAAAGGAAAGCTTCCATTTTATGAAGAGGCCATTTGCTGCTGAGAGAAGATATTAGGAAGGAAAATAGGAGAGCAGTGCCCACTTGGTGACCTTGCTGTCCACGTGAAGATGAATGACCCAAACCTGCTCAAACCCTGGAGAAATGGGTTTGTTTGCTTGCACTGGTTGAACACAGAGAAGGTAGATCATGACACAGGCCAGCAGAGAGAGTGAGATGAAAAAGCAAGAGCAGGAGCTTCCAGGAAATGCTCTCAGACTCACATTTTCATTAGTCCTAAATTCAATCACAGTTTAAAGGAAGCAAAAGATAAAGAGTGAAGGAACATTTAAGGGATTCTTCAGAGGGAGACAGACTTGCTTTCCCATTAAAACCTGACTCAAAGTTATTGCTATAGCTGTGCCTGGAGGACTCAGTCTAGAAAAGATTCCTCCCATGTGGCAGGTGCTCCTGTCAGCCCCGTGGTGGGTGAATGGGGTGGCTGGTTCTGCTGGAAACCCTGTCCTGGGAGAGCTGCTCCATCCTCCCCAGAGCTCCAGCTGCAGCCAGGGTGTCACTTCAGGGTCACTGCAATAGCTACAGGTGACAGGGGTTCAGTCAGCACGGTAATAGTGACAGGAATCATGTGAATAATGTTGTTATCATCACTGGCTTTGCAAGAGAAAGATGCTGAGCAGATGATGAGGGTCACTAAGGTGGTTAAGGGACTGGAGAACCTACCAGATGGGGAAGGGAGGAGAGAGCTGGGGCTGCTCAGCTGGAGAGGAGGAGGCTGAGGGGGGATCTGATCAGTGCTGGTCAATATCTACAGGGGTGGCAGGAAGATGAGCCAGACTCTGCTCAGGGGTGTCCAGTGACAGGACAAGGGGCAATGGGACAAACTGGAGCACAGGAGGTTGAACCTGAATATGAGGAAATGCTTCTTGACTGTGAGGATAACAGAGCCCTGGGCCAGGCTGCCCAGGGAGGCTGTGGAGTCTCCATCCCTGGAGACATTCCCAACCCACCTGGATCCTGTGGGATCTGCTCTAGGGGATCCTGCTCTGGCAGGGGTTGGACTGGATGATCTCCAGAGGTCCCTTCCAATCCCTAACATTCTTGGACTCTGTGAGGAGTCTCAGGATCCAGATTCCCATCACTGTCCTGGTCTCTGTGGGATGGAGATGGGGCAGGTCAGTGTCTCTCTGGTTGCCCTCACTTGTTTTCTCTGCATTCAGTCTAAAAGCCTCTGAGATGGGGACTCTGGGGAGCAGGTCCCAGCTTTGACTGAGCTTCTGAGCTCAGTGGGTATCTTCAAAGTATGGTCACCTTTGTGCTCCTGGCACATGGTGCAGTCAGACTGTCCAAATTCCTGGTGGGTTGGAAACAGCCTGTCCCAAGAGCCCCACAGGTCACCAAAGCAGCTCTTTTTTATTCTAGCCCCAGAATTAGAGCTGCCCTGAAACATTTACTGTGATCAGTGAATCAGTGGCAGAAAAAAACCCCAAAGCTCCTCATGTCAGGCTGGCTTCCCAGCAAAGGAGCCTCCCACTCCAGAAGACATTTGATGATCCCTCCTGAACCTTGGTGTGCAGCAGCCCAGCCCAACTCCAGCCTCAGGTGTGTTTGGCCCAGCAGCTCAGCCACAAGCCATGTGAGGTGTGATGTGCTCACAGTCTCCACCAACACAGGTCCATGTCTTACACAGCCTCATTCCAACTGCTGGAGAGCTGGTACAGGTGGAATAGAGGCACCTGAAAGCTCTTGGTACACCCTGACACCCCTACCACCCACCCACCACCACCCTTGAGGTTGCAGTGCCATCATCTGCCAGATCTAACTGGCCACCAAAAGCTCTGGATGGTCAAACATTTGCCAGCTGCATCAGTCCCACTGCCTGTTGGTGTTTCTGTAGTTTCCAAGGAAACCTAGTGCCTCTGAGAGCTGGACAGTTGAGTTGTGTTTGACAGAGGACTTCAGTGATGCTTTATTTTTTTGTGACCATTGGTGTTACCTCCTTGGCCTTTGCCCCTGTGAAGGTGAAGAGTTGCTGCTCAGCCCAGATGGGGCTTCCTTGAGAAAGGGTGGGAAAACCCCAAGGCCCTGGTGTGCCCAGGCTGCCCTTCCTCTCCTGCTCTCCCCAGATGAAACAGACCAAGCAAACCAAAGAAACAGTGTGTCTGGGGTTGCTTCTCATTTAAAGGAGGTTTCATCTTCAAAGGAGCATCCGGGGAAGGAGCAGCAGAAGCACTTTGGTGGGAACACACAGAGGATCTTCCCTCTGAACCTCTGACAGCTTCCACTGCTCACAGCAGAGATCAGCCAAAAAAAGGTTTCTTAACCAGCTTCAAAGCCTGGATTGCTCAGGAAGCTTTTTCTTCTGCCTTATTCCTGGAGAACATGCCAGGTCAAAAACCTTTACTGGGAGAGAAGGGTTGTTTTTTGTGCTGTTGTTGTTTTGTTCTACTGGTTCTGGTTGTGCTGATCTTATGAGGTGACAAACGTCTTCCAGCTTGACAGACACCAGTGAAAACAGATGGAGGAGGATTCAGGAATGTCCAGGCTGACATTTGTCTTGGAAATGGAGGCTGGAGCTGGTCCCTAGGTAGGACAATGAAGGCCACACTCTACTAGGTGCTGAGTTCATCCCCTTCTCATTTCCTGCATGGAGAAGCACAAGTCAGTCCCAGCCACCTGAGGGGGGCTGGTTGACACATCTCCATGCCATGAATTGCCAAGACAGAGCTGTTGTCCACAGTGACACCAGGAAAACCAGTACCTGGAGTAGCATGGAAGTGGCAAAGAGCTCTGAAACTCGTCCCAGCTGCTGTTGCAGACCACAGGTCCAAGCAGGCTGGAGGTCAGTGGGACCTTCCCAACGTGTCCTTGTTTCCCACAGAGGGGAAATGGCATGAATATCAATCACAGTGTCAGTTCTCATGTGCTGTTTCTAATTTTTCTGAAGTCACTTTGACATTTTCCAGAGTCACTCAGAACACTCTGCTGGGCTTTCTCAGGTGGCTCAGGAGCATCACTGCCAGAGGGGCAGAGGCACATGCCACCAGTGGCCAGCTTAGAATCACAGAAGATGTGGGGTTGGAAGGGACCCTTAAAGGTCATCTAGTGTCCCCTCCCCTGCAGTGCAGAGGGACCTTTTTTGCCTAGATCAGGTTCCTCAGAGCCTTCACAAGCCTGACTTTGAATGTCTCCAGGAATGGGGCCTCCACCACCTCTCTGGGCAACCTGTTCCAGTGCTGCTTTGGTCATTAAGACAACTGTGGTATCAAGACCTTGGGAATCCAGCCCTTGGGTTCCTTTGAAGAGGGAACCTGAGCTCTTTGGTCATCTGGGGTCTTGTGAAGCCCTAAATGAGAAATAAGCTGTTGGAGAGTGACCTGGTACCATTAGGGTTTGATCTTTGTGGTCAGTGTCTGTGACTGGGCTCCAGCAGCATTTATTGGTCCCTCTTTGTAGTTTCCCTTTTTCTCATGGAATCAAATGGACAATATTCAATGGAAATTTATTCTGTAAACACAAGCCTATTAGTCTGGAAGCCTCAGGCTTGAAGGGGCTCCAGGAAAGCTGGGGAGGGACTTGGGACAAGGGCAGGGAGGGAGAGGACAAGGGGGATGGATTAAAACTGGCAGAGGGGAGATGGAGGTTGGACATGAGGAGGAAATTGTTGGGTGTGAGGGTGGTGAGAGCCTGGCCCAGGTTGCCCAGGGAAGCTGTGGCTGCCCCATCCCTGGCAGTGTTGAAGGGCAGGTTGGATGGGGCTTGGAGCAGCCTGGGCTGGTGGGAGGTGTCCCTGCCCATGCAGGGGGTTGGGACTGGATGATCTTTAAGGTCCCTTCCAACCTTAACCATTCTGTGTGTCTATGTTGAAGCTGCACAGACCAGAGCCCCCAGAGCTGGCAGATCTTGCCACGACTGCTCCAGTAACAGGTTTTCACTGGAACTGGATATTTGGACTCATGAAGTGCCTGCATCTCCTGGGGAAGAGAAGCAAACACACGTGCCACGTCCTGACTTAAAATGCATGAGTAGCTTCTCAGAGGTGATAAGTGGGGATGTGAATTCAGAGGTGTAACTTATCTCTAACTACACATCTTCCTTTTCAGCTGCCTTCCCATCCACCCCATCTCAGTGCCTGAAATGTGCCTTATTATAGAGCTCTGCTCCCTTTTGATGTGCTGAAAGGCTGTTTGTGCTGCTGAGGAGAAAAGCAAGGTAGGAGCAGACTTTCCAGCACAGGAGTTTTCTGTTGCATTCTCCTTTTGACTGGTTTTCATTTAATGTGTCTAATAAATGGTAGTTTACTGGAATCAAAGAATTCAAAGCTTCTGTTCTTGGTGATGAATACAAGGAATAAGAGGCTTTTATACGCTGGGAAATCTAAAGAAAGACTGAGATATGGGGACAGCTTTCCTATCATGTTTCATAAGTGAGTGCTTATCCAGAGATAGATGCAGTGATCTCTGCAAGAAAAATCAACATTTCCTAGCAGGCACGGGGCTGGTGCTGGGGCTGAGCCAAGGGGGAAGTGCTGCAGGATCTCAGAGCCCACCTGAAAAGCTTCTCAGTGCAGGCAGGCTGGGGTTTTTCAAGGGTGCCTGAGGGTATCAGAGATCTGGCTGCTGGTTTTTTGTTGGTTGCTGTTGAGTGTTTAATTCAATGGGGTCTTGACAGTCCAACCCCTCCACCACCTCTTGGCCCTTGTCCTGTCCCTGAGGAGGGAAGGGGCATCAGAGAGACCCTGGGGACAGCAGGGATCTGGAGACAGATCTGGAGTCCTGGAGTCAGCCCTGGTGGTGGAAGCTGCTCAGAGTGACCAAAGACTCTGGAAACCTTCATTTGCTTAGTACAGATTCATCCTGAACTCAGTTCCATAACTCACAGCCTGTTTGGGGCTACATGAGATCAAGAAATATTCATTCCATCCTCTCATATGAGGTCAGATCTTATCACACAACAAAGGGTACCAGAGCCCTGGGCCAGGTTGCCCAGAGGGGCTGTGAAGTCTCCTTCTCTGGAGGCATTTCAACCCACCTGGGTGTGTTCCTGTGGGGTCTACTATAGGTAGATCTAGCAGGGGGTTGGATTAGATGATCTTCAGAGGTCCCTCCCAACCCCAACCCCTCTGTAATTCTGTGTAAACAACAGAGGAGAAAGTTAGAAAACCAGAAAAGTTACCCTTCTCATTTCACAGGGAGATACTGAGGCTCAGGGATGTTATCCTGATGGAAGCAGGGTCCTGTTCCCAACCTGCTTAGGTCTCTTTTCCTTTCATCTTCAGACACACCAGTCCCATTAGCAGAGACAGTGTGATACTGGTCTCAGGATTTAAGGATCACCCAAGTGATACCAACCTGCAGAATTGGCCACAGTCATCCCCTCTGAAGCAGCAGATCATAGAACCAAAGAATCATGGACTGGTTTGGGTTGGAAGGGACCTTAAACATCATCCAGACCCAACCCAGCTGCATGGGCAGGGACACCTCCCACCAGCCCAGGTTGCTCCATCCAACCCCCTGCCCATCCAACCTGCCCTTCAACACTGTCCTAAGAAACAACTACTAATATTAGTGCACTAATTCAGGGATTCATGATGTATCTTGACTGAGGCAGAGGGAGAGAAGCTGGTTTAGTGACAGAATTTAGTTAATTCAGTCTGGAGTTGGAGAGCTGGGCTCTGGTACTTTGGTGCCAGGACACAGTCCCCTACTCTGTAAGAAACCATCTGGCACCAGGGCAGACATGGGGCCAGCAATATTAAATCCAAAGCTAATTGCTCCCTGATCAGTCTTGCTGGAACACAGACTGTCCAACCAAAGGCCTGTAAAACACACTAAAACCTCACTGATGGGGAGGGAAGTTTGGGGCATTCTGGTATTTCTCCTTCCATCCCAAATTAGCTTTGGTTCCTTCATCGTAAATTTCATTTTACAATAGTGAAATAGTGGGGTTTCTCACTAGATGAATGGCTGGATGGTAGTTTTTATGAAGCATCTCAGTGAAACAGGCTTTATAAATTATTTCCTGGAGGAACAGAATTGGTACATTTCAAACAAAGAGCAGGAGCAGCAGAATTAGTGTTGGCTCCTTTGCAGCTCTTGTTTGTGTTCATGCACTGAGGGCTTCATCTGCCTCTTGTACTTCCCAGTGACTCCAGATTCCTGCCTCAAAGCACAAAGGCATTAACACCACAAGACTCCTCCTTAATAACTCTGCAGAATTGTTCTGCAAATGAACAGAGATAACGTTGGCCTGACAGGTTGAGCTTGGGTGCTTGATGAAGGCTGGGGCTGAGCATAGAGATCTCTCTGCTAAGTCCCTGCATCCCTTTGAGAGAGCAGCTGCAAAAAGAGCAGTAAATATATTTTCTCCTTTTCCATTTCACGAGTTATAAACATGAAGCTTCAGTGTTTTTGCTTTACAGCAGGAATTGAGACACTTCCCCTGGAGCTATCTTGTTTGAAGCCTCCTCCTGCTGGAGTTGTTCAGTTGTGGAGCATCTCACGGTGCCAGCCAGAACCAGCCCCTCCAACTCTCCTCATTTCTTGGGGAAAAGTTCCTTTCCAGAGGCCACAACACTCAGCTGAGCCCCTCTCCTTGTGGTTGGTGTTGTTTTTGTGGCCAGGATTCAAAGGCAGTTTTGCCTTGGACCAACAGAGTGTGTCAGACACTAGATGATCAAAATGGAAGGAAAGGGAAAAGATAACTCAGGCTTTTGAAGTTCCTGGTGCTGGGATCTGTTTTTTTTCAAGCCTGAAGCTTTTCTTTACACTGGCAAAAAGTCAAGGAAAACATTTGCTTGGAGTTCCAGCAAAACAGGAGGAAAATGGAGGAGCCACAGAGATGATCCAAGGGCTGAAGCAGCTCTGGGAACAGGCTGGGAGAGCTGGGGAGTTCAACCTGGAGAAGAGAAGGCTCCAGGGAGACCTTAGAGCCCCTTCCAGTGCCTGAAGGGGCTCCAGGAAAGCTGGGGAGGGGCTTGGGACAAGGGCAGGGAGGGGTTAAAACTGGAAGAAGGGAGATTGAGGTTGGACATGAGGAGGAAATTCTTTGGTGTGAGGGTGGTGAGAGCCTGGCCCAGGTTGCCCAGGGAAGCTGTGGCTACCCCATCCCTGGGGGTGGTGAAGGGCAGGTTGGATGGGGCTTGGAGCAGCCTGGGCTGGTGGGAGGTGTCCCTGCCCATGCAGGGGTGGGACTGGATGATCTTTAAGGTCCCTTCACACTCAAACCATTCCATAATTCTATAATTCACCCAGTGGTCCAGCCAAATTCTGAAGGAACTGATGTTCCTCTTTGCTCTGAAACTGGGGTTTTTTTTCTTGGTGAAAACCAAGCAGAAAACACTGGCTCTAGTCCTGGTGACAGGCCTGCACTTCTTTGGAAGGGACACATGTGAGGCTCCAGCTGCAAGGCAGGGAGGAACTCACTACTGATGGTGTCGTTCTGCTAAATATCCCCATTGTTTCTCAAGTCTCACAAGGCTCTTGCTCCTCAAGGCATGTGATTACAGGAGAATTTCTTCTCATTAAAAGGAAGTTTTTGTATGGATGGTGAAAATAAAAGCCTGAACACTTCATTCAAGTGGACTTACAAAGGTTTAGAAACCAAAAGAAACACAGAGAGCAGACAATATTTGCTGTTCCAAAGGAGTTCTACTTGTCTGAAGTCCAGTCCTTCCTTTTGTGCAATTCTCTCCTTTTGAAACTGAACCCATTTTACTGGATTTCAGTCAATTAACCCAAACATCCCTCCAGCATTTGGCCTGACTGCCCAGCCCAGGTTTATCCCTGGAGACTCCAGGCAAAGCAAGAGTGGTTTTGCTGCTTGTACCTTTGCTTTATAAAACAGAAGGTTTGAGCAACAGTTAAGAGCAAGTAATTACAGACAGATATATAGCATTACAATTCAAACCTGCACTGTAATGGCTCCATAAAGTCACCTAGGCTTAGATATACATCAAACCATTTTTCAAATTGGGAATGAATACTTTTTTTTTTAAGAGCTATAACTTCCTAGGAGTTCATGAATTTCCTGGATTCATAGCCCTTGACTAGGTGGAGGAAGGCACAAGAGATACTGCTGTGCAGCAAGAAAAAAGGGGGGACAGGGTGACAAAGGGAGCTGAGGCAGAGGGGGAAAATAAATCCTTAGGGATGAGATTTCCACAAGCTGCCTGAAAAGAAAAAACAACAACAAAAAGTGGGATAAATATATGACACACCCAGAAAGTGGGATAAATATGTGATACACCTAATAAATATCACTTTGCTTTAACACCCCTCCTCTCTGACCAGGGTTTGTAGGAACCTGGTCTGAAACACAAGGCCTATAATAATCCCAAGAGTCTGTAATTTTGCTTCCACCCATCCTGGAATCCTTTGTTAGGGTGTGAGCAGGGGCTGGACTTGTAGCTCCCCAGCTGTGCCTGCCCTTGTGTGTTGGCCCCACTCTGAAACCTGGCCAGAGCCACCATGTTGTTGGTGACAACTCACTGGCCCAGGTTGCCCAGGGAAGCTGTGGCTGCCCCATCCCTGGCAGTGTTGAAGGGCAGGTTGGATGGGGCTTGGAGCAACCTGGGCTGGTGGGAGGTGTCCCTGCCCATGCAGGGGGTGGGACTGGATGATCCTTAAGGTCCTTCCAACCCAACCCATTCCATGATTCTGTGAACTCCAGTAGTCACTGTGTTATTGGTGACAGGTCCAGGTGGGAACTGAAGGGGGTTGGAAGGGACCTCTGGAGATCATCCAGTCCAACCCCTGCCAGAGCAGGATCCCCATGAGCAGATCCCACAGGATCCAGGTGGGTTGGGAATGTCTCCAGGGATGGAGATTCCACAGCCTCCCCGGGCAGCCTGGCCCAGGGCTCTGGGACCCTCACAATCAAGAAGCTTTTATTTATGTTTAAATTAATTCTCCTGTGCTCCAGTTTGTCCCATTGCCCCTTGTCCTGTCACTGGGAACCACTGAGAAGAGCCTGATCCTTCCCTACATGCTACTAAAAGGGATTTTAATGCTCTTCTAAAATCCACTTTCATTTTCCTCCACCCCATTGGTGAGATCAGCAAATCCATCTTCCTCATGCAGTTAAATCAAGATGAAGGGGGCTTGATAGGTAATTAATTTTAATAACAACATGCTTTTTTCTTTCTGAGTCACAGACATGGCCTTGCTATTCTGTTACAGAGCTGGGAACCCATTTCCCACTGATCTCAGTGAAAAGCTCAGACCCTCCTACCTTTGAGGAGCAGAACCATCTTCTCCTTACAGGCACAGAATAAACCACTCCTGCCTGATGCAGCAGGAACTGCTGAACACTCATGCCTGGGAACCCTCTCAGGTGCTCCAGGGAGCCCACAAGGTCTTTCATCTACTGCCAAGAAGTTTGATTTTTCTAAATTCTAATCTGCTTAACTGAGGAGAAAATCTTTCACCATCTTCTAGGGACATAATTTGCTCCCTGGGCTTTGTAGCCCTTTTTTTTTTTTTTTTCCCCTTCTTTAAAACATAATTGGGGCTATTTTCTTTTTGTCAATTGACAAATGAAGGAGACAGGGAGAGATAAAGGATCCCACAGAGGCAGAGAAATGAGATAAACAGGTGTGACCACTAGAATGTGCTGATGTGGTGAATGCACTGGAGTCTGTGCATTTAACTGCCCATGACAATGGGCATCTATCCTCCCTCCTGCAGCTTTTTTTCCAAATATGCCCCAGTTCTCCCTGGAAGAACATTGCTTTTCAGGGAGGGTGTGTCATGAAATGCCCTTATCCTGCTTTAATCAGTTTTGAATGGGGAAAAGACAATCACCATCTGAGCAAGGCAGTGTTTCCCTTGCATGTGAATGATGTGATCCTGTAGCTTCATTAACAGGCTTTACAGTCTTATCTTTATTCATACTGGCAAATTAAATTAGCACTGTCTTTCAAATCTCTGCCCATTTTTTCCCCCTAGGCAACCACCAGCAGCACAAAGGAAATGCCAGTAACAGGAGGGGATTGTTGTGCTCTTTATGCTAGTCCTTGGATTTTAGGCTGCCAACTTTCCAAGAAATCATATTTGTTCTTCTTCCAGGAGCTGAGCTGCAGTACCAGGTGTGTGTTGCAGTGACAGAGCAAGAGGTGTGGGCACAGAGCTGGGACCAGCTGGAGTCTTTTCCTCCCCAGATGTAGACTCTGGTTTGATATTTCACAGAATGATAGAATCAGACTGGTTTGGGTTGGAAGGGACCTTAAAGATCATCCAGTCCCAAGCCCCTGCATGGGCAGGGACACCTCCCACCAGCCCAGGTTGCTCCAAGCCCCATCCAACCTGCCCTTCAACACTGCCAGGGATGGGGCAGCCACAGCTTCCCTGGGCAACCTGGGCCAGGCTCTCACCACCCTCACACCCAACAATTTCCTCCTCATCTCCAACCTCAATCTCCCTCTGCCAGTTTTAATCCATCCCCCCTTGTCCTCTCCCTCCCTGCCCTTGTCCCAAGTCCCTCCCCAGCTTTCCTGGAGCCCCTTCAGGCACTGGAAGCTGCTCTAAGGTCTCCCTGGAGCCTTCTCTTCTCCAGGCTGAACACCCCAACTCTCAGCCTGGAACCCTTGGATGCACGAGGTGGATTCAATCCAAAGCAAAGCAGGAAGGTTTTCAGGGCATGACCTGAGGACTTGCTGCTCTGCTCTCTGCTCCCAGCATGTTGGTGTCCCCTTGGATCTGGGAGCAGCAATGAAGAGCTGTGGGATGGTCAGAAGTGCAAGCAGAGGTGCCTGTCTCTGCAGCTGGGGTACCCTGAGGTGGGACCATCCCTCCTGCAGCTGGGCTGGGGCTGGGCTGTGGCAGGGGGCTGGGGCTCCAGGATTTCACCTCTTCATCTCAGGTACAGACAGAAAGAATGATAAGTGGAGACCAGACAAAGGAGGGAGGAAACCTCAGCAAAGATTTTAACAGTTTCTGGTGACATTTGAAGCTATTTTTCTGTTGGATCTGTGGACTCTCTGCCCTTTTATGAGCACTCAGCTCTGTTTGGATGGTATTCTTGAAACTGGGAGGTTTTGTTTGTTTTTCTTTCTGGAAAATAAGGACATGTCAGTTCTTGATGAAATCATCACTCTTCACTTAAAGGACTCAAGTCCTTTATCCAAGTGCAATCAAAGGGCAAGGCATGGACTGCTCTGACCTCTGCTTTCAGAGATCTCCAAGAAACATCAGCATTTCAGGCTGTTTGTGTTCTTTATCATATCAGGAAGGAAAGGAGGCCCAGCAGCAATATCTATTTATCAGCCCACCTGTCTAGACAAATAAAGCAGTTGTATTCATCATAATCATCCAACCCCTTATCTAGAGCACCATCTTGGACAGAGTAATGTGTGGCTGGTCTTGGCTGATGTTGGGAGAGCAGAGGAAATGAAGAGTTTTTAGGTCAGAGGGTTGGGCCATCCCTTGGGATTGGTGATAACAATGGGCAGGCCAGAGGAATTGCTCAGGAAAAGGAAACCAAGTCTCCTGGATTTAATCACATTGAGGTTCTGGAAAAAAAGCTGAAGAGGGACTTGGGACAAGGGCAGGGAAGGAGAGGATGAGGGGGAAGGGATTGAAACTGGCAGAGGGGAGATGGAGGTTGGACATGAGGAGGAAATTGTTGGGTGTGAGGGTGGTGAGAGCCTGGCCCAGGTTGCCCAGGGAAGCTGTGGCTGCCCCATCCCTGGCAGTGTTGAAGGGCAGGTTGGATGGGGCTTGGAGCAGCCTGGGCTGGTGGGAGGTGTCCCTGCCCATGCAGGGGGGTGGAACCTGATGATTTTGAAGGTCTCTTCCAACCCAAACCATTCCAGGATTCTATGATAACATCTCCATCATCACCATCACAACTAATTGCACAGCATTGCCCACAAGTTTGTACCTTTTTGGCACAACCAGCCTGCAAGCAAAAGCAAAGTGACCATTTAACATTGGTCAAATCACCAGGTAGTATCTGCAGCCTCCTCTTCTGCCAGCACTGGTTCCAGTGGGGACAACAGCATCAAAGATTGTTCCACTTGGGGACCCTCTAACCTGAGACAGAGCTGAAGAGCAGAACCCCAGAGGAAAGACAAAGAGGAAGGGTTTGGAGGTACCAGGGCTGTGGCTCTGAGCTGCACTGAAGGGCACCTCAAGGTGCTAAACACAGGCCAGGCTGATGGTCACCTGGGGGCCAGGTCTCCTCTCCAAGATGGAAATGACTGACAGTGCAGGGATGGATTTAATTATGTTTACAGTCAATGTTGCAGGAGATGTTACAGCTCATTTCTGTTCAGGCACCTTGTGTGTGTGATGAATGTTCTTTAATAGCTGCAATATTTAGTGTTTAATGTGAAATCACTTGCTCCCAATGCTTGGCACTTGCCAGGTGATGAAACTTGGTTTAAGCCTGACTGCAAAGCTGACAAATCCACACCAGAGCTCAGCCCAAGTAGCTTCATGGTAAAGACACAAGTGTGCAAAGTCCTTTCCACCTGATCCCACCTTTTATACCTTTCCACCAAAATCTTTCCTCCAAAAAAGCTGGGTTATATTGGTGATAGACTTCCTACAGCTTCTGATGGATATTTTCTCACATGTGAAACCTCTCCCACCCAGCAAAGTCACCCTGTGCAGCCAAGATCTCTCTGCTTCTGCCTTCCCATCCTTGCCACAACTATATGTTGTGCTTTTCCCATCCTGACCTCAAAGAAGTTGACAGAGGGAAAGGACCATGAAGGGAGGAAGAGAAGACCTGCCTAAATATCAAAATAGAGTCTGCTGTGTCTTGAGCTGCATCCCCAGCAGCAGAGGGGATTGTCCTCCTTTACTCAGCTCTCAGACATCCCACCTGGAGAGCTGTGTCCAGGTGTGGAGCCCCCAACACAGGAAGGACATGGTATTTCTGTTGATATCCAGCAATCTCCAAAGCTAGTGCTGCTTATTTGAAATAAATCAAGCAATAGATTTGATACCTGGCAGTTGAGGAGAAGTAAGAGCTTTCCAGCCTGGACAGCAGCCCACATGGGGTCCAGGCCATGGAGACCCCACCAGGTTCCTGGGGTTGCCCACTCACCCAGGTGTCCTGTGTTAGTTCCCACACTGATGGCTGGGGCTCTGTTGATCTCCTGCCTCAATTTCCCACCTGCAGCTGCTTCCAGAAGAATATTTAGTCCCTCCTGTTGTCAGAAATGCCTGAGTGGGATGGGGTCTGTGGAGTGATGTACCTGGGCTCAGGTTCTTGGCTGGTGTCATCCAGTCCACCCATGCTTGGACTCTCAGGTGCTGGTGATGGTCCAAAAAACAAGTGTGCTTTGGGATTAGGTGGAGCTTGCTGGGGTCTGTCCTTCCCAGCCTGCCCACAGCACCAGTCAGGCTCTCTGGGAGGGGTTGGGTGATGGGGAGAGAGGAGCAGTTTAATATCCTAGTGCAGGCTTAGGTGACCTTGCTGCCATCTGATCTGGGATCAGCTTAGCTGCCCTCTGCTCTTTGAACAGCTGAATCTCTCCACTCCAGCAGGCTTTAAGGGAATATTAGTTCAAAAGCACTATTTACATTTCAAAAGGTAACCAGGGCCTGGTGTGAGATCAAAGTGAAAGTGGGGTTTAGGTGTATTGACTGGGTGCCCAGGGTGCTGGGCCTTTCTGCCTCCCTGTAGCTTGTAAAGGATCAAACAAGAGTTTGGAAATGTAAGAACTGTCAGCATGGTTGGGTTTTTTTATTTTCCTTGGTAAAAAGAGCTTGTAATCCCAGGTGTTAAGGTGCTGACCTCAAAGAGAAATCATTCCTTGGTGCTGTTCCCCAGGTTAATTAGTGACTTTGCATTACAGTACTTGGACCTCCCTGCTCCAACCTCCTTGCAGAAATGCTGGTTATCCACCAAGCCTGGGGAAAAAATCCCAGTCAGGGTGTGAGATCCTGTTGTTCAGAGCTCACACGTTACTGCTCCTCCTCTATGTGTAGCTAGAGCTCAGCCCAGTGTCCTGGCTCCCCTCAGCCCCATCCATCCAAACTGGGATGTGTGGGTGGTTGATGGTCAAGTGGAGCTGCACCAACCTTCTGGATGGCTTGTGAGGGCAGGAGGTGCCCAGCAGAGCATGAGCAACCAGTTTGGAAAATGGGGTTGGATGGACTGGCAAAGAGAGTGTCATCATCCCATGCTTCACCCACCACACTGGAACAGAGAAGAAAGGCTGGGACTCCTCTAGGATGTGTCAGACTGAGGGTTCTGTGGGTGCCTGCCTGAGGAGTTTGGCTCCAAGACACTGGTGGGTGTCAGGTGGGAACAGCACCTGCATGGCCATGTACCCAGTCAGCTCTGCATGGGGCAGCTGCACAGGGAGGAGGCAGCAAAGAGCCTTGCATTCCCTGTTGTCAGGGTCATGATCCAGCTTCACACTCCTGGGTTGTTACCTCTGGGCTCATACTGAAGAGAGGCTGGGAGAGCTGGGGTGTTCAGCCTGGAGAAGAGAAGGCTCCAGGGAGACCTTAGAGCACCTTCCAGTGCCTGAAGGGGCTCCAGGAAAGCTGGGGAGGGACTTGGGACAAGGGCAGGGAGGGAGAGGACAAGGGGGGATGGATTGAAACTGGCAGAGGGGAGATTGAGGTTGGAGATGAGGAGGAAATTGTTGGGTGTGAGGGTGGTGAGAGCCTGGCCCAGGTTGCCCAGGGAAGCTGTGGCTGCCCCATCCCTGGCAGTGTTGAAGGGCAGGTTGGATGGGGCTTGGAGCAGCCTGGGCTGGTGGGAGGTGTCCCTGCAGCACAGACTGATTGATTTGCACTGAGGGAGATCTCACCCTCCTCCCCCCTGACTTATGAATCTCCCCCTTCTCAAACCAAGACCTTCCTCCCCTTCTGTAAAACTGTGATGTGACTTTCCCCTGACAGGGGGTCCTGTGCTGGAGGGAAGGGCTCCTCCTGTGTGTCCCCAGAGCTCCTGTGCTGTGGGGTTAAGCACCTGCCAAACCCCTGCCCACCTCCTGCAACCATCCTGTGTGATGGTTTGGGGGACACTGCTGAGTGCTGGTCCTGGCTGCCCTCTGGGCTTCTGCCACTTCCCAGAGGATGGGAAGGATTCCCAGTTCTCAGCTCTCTCCTGCAGAGCTGCTGAGTAATGCTCAGGCTTATGAGATGGCCTCCTTGTGTGACTGGTCACCTCATGGCATGGCAGGGTCCTTTCCCTGCCTCAATAGCTCTTCAGCACAACAGGCACCCACACAACATCATCCTGAACCCTCAAGGCTGGGGGATTCACCAAACCAAGTCTTTAGGAGCTGGAATGGTCTCTGTAACATCCTCAGCACTGCAAAACCCAAACCCAGCCTGGCCCTTCAGCCTCCCCTGGTTGCACCTCACGGTGCCACCCTGTGAGCCTGGACCTGCTGGTGGCCAGATGTGTGTGGGATCTCAGCTAGTTAGCCATGGGACCTGCTCACAGCCAGAAAGCCAAGGTGCCAGAGGCCCAGCTCACCCTGCCCCTGCCCCCTGAGCTCCCTCACCCCCAAACCTCAGCCCCTCTTCCCCACACCCACTTTGCTTCCCATGGAGGTTACCAGGGACTTTGGGCTGTGGTTGAATTATTGATCAAACCCAGGCAGGCTTCACAGGCTTGAATGTAACTTTCTTTTTGCTTTTTTTATGTTTTTCCTGAGAAGTTTGATTCCCCCACAATGCTTTAAAACCAGGGAAGATCTGAGCCCAGCTGCACCCAGCTCTTTGCTGTCAGATCTCACTGGAGCTCTTGAACTGTGCATCTGCTTTTCCAATCTTCCTGTTATGTTTTCTGTACAGGAATGCATTCAACAAGAGCTTTTATCAGATTAAAAAGGACTTTACATTTTTTAGACCCTTTTTCCAATGGACTCTTTCAGAGGATTCAGGGGATGTTGACTTCTCTGAGCAGGATGACTTTAAAAAACAAGGCCTGAGCCTCTTGCTGAAGGGAAAGATGAAGGGCTGTGGTTCCAGCACTAGCTCCAAAGGACCTGATTTCATGTGCATTTTCTATGCCAGGATTTATAAACAGTGCACTGAGGATTTCAGTCCTTGTAGGAGTTTATCCTAAAGGCAATGGATTAAAACTTAAAGAGGGGAGACTCAGGTTAGACAACAAGTGTCAGGTCCTGCACCTGGGTCAGTACAAATCCAGGCAGAAATACAGGCTGGGAGGAGAATGGCTGGAGAGCAGCCCTGAGGAGAAGAGCTTGAGGATGGTAGTAGATGAGAAGCTCAACATGAGCCCCCAGTGTGCCCTGGAGCCCAAAAAACAACCATGTCCAGGGCTGCATCAGAAGAGGCAGAGCCAGCAGGGTGAGGGAGGTGATTCTTCCCCTCAGACTGTATCTGTAGCACTGTGTTCAGCTCTGGTGCCCTCAGCACAGGAGAGATAGAGAGTCCAGGGAAGGGCCATGAAGATGATCAAGGAGCTGGAGCACTTCTGGTATGAAGACAGGCTGAGAGTTGGAGCTGTTCAGCCTGGACCTTAAAGATCATTTAGATCCAACCCCCTGCATGGGCAGGGACACCTCCCACCAGCCCAGGTTGCTCCAAGCCCCATCCAACCTGCCCTTCAACACTGCCAGGGATGGGGCAGCCACAGCTTCCCTGGGCAACCTGGGCCAGGCTCTCACCACCCTCACACCCAACAATTCCCTCCTCATCTCCAACCTCCATCTCCACTCTGCCAGTTTAAAGCCATGGACACACTTGGATTTATACAAAACCAGGACAAGTGTGTAAAAGACATGAAACCATTCCCTGATGGCCTGTGCTTGAAAGGCTCCTCGTGCAGGCTGAGCCACAAGACAGAGGCAGGGCACACACAGGGATGTACACACTTGTTGACATCAGGTGTCTGTAGGTAAGATCTGATGTGAACAAAAGAAGCACAAGGGCAGGTTGGATGGGGCTTGGAGCAGCCTGGGCTGGTGGGAGGTGTCCCTGCCCATGTAGGGGGGTGGATCTAAATGGTCTTTAAGGTCCCTTCCAACCCAAACCATTCTATGAGCAAACTATAGTTTGTGTGTGTTGTTGTGTTCACCTCTGTGTTGAAGAGCCATGGATGGGCACCCTTGGGGGTTTTACTCCTGCTGTGCCATTCAGGGATGCTTCAGCAGTGCTGGGAGCTCCACCTGGGGTCTGTGGTGGAAGAGCTGAGGCAAAGCCCCCTGTGCAAGAGCAGGATGGTGCCCACCATGGCCCTGGCAGCACTGCTGTCCTTGAATGTGCCACAGCAGCCCTGACTCACAGGAGCCAATGTGAAATTCCCCCCTCATGCCTTGTTGAATCCCCAGGATGTCTCTTAGGAGACAAAAAGCCATTGCAGAAAGGCTTGTTGTCCTTTGTGCCTTGTTACCAGCACAGGCATAAAGTGGCCACATGGCTGGTGAGGGACAGGTATTTTTCCCCTGACTGCTGCTTGGGAAACGAGCTGTAAAGCAGAACAAACATCCCAGTCTTTTTCTTTCTTACCTCCTACTGCTCTGTCTCCCTTTTCCCCACCTACAGACACTAGTTAAGCACTGCAAAGAAGCTTAGATCGGTGGTGACTTGTTGTTGCTCTTTAATTCATGCAAATGTTCTTTTTAACTAGCTTGGAGCCTTTAAACAGCCCTCTGGGGAACCTTTTGTGTTTATGATTATTGAAACCAAAGTTTATTTCCTTTAAGCACAAAACAATTGGGGAATAGAAGGAAAGAACCTGTTTTCTTTCCTTGCAAATACAGTAAATGTAAAGGTCAGGAACAAGTTGACATAGCAGTGGGCAAGTCAACACTTGGAAGAATGTCCCAGAATAGCAATAAAAAGTGTCAGCTTTGCAGCCTCACAACAGCACAAGGTGGTTTGTGGGTTTTTTTCCTCTGTATCTGGAGTCATAAAGACCTTCTGGAGCCTGAGCTCTGGTTTGGCCTGAGGTTTCCCTGTGTCAGTCTGTGTGGGGTTGTGAGCTGGGGTTGGGTCTAGGTGAATATTAAGGTCCCTTCTCACCCTAGTAACTCTGTGATTCTACAGAGGGGAAATCTAGATTAGACATGAGGAGGAATTTCTTCACTCTGAGGGTGGTGAGACACTGGAACAGGTTGCCCACTTGCTGGAGAGAGTCCAAGGGAGGCTATGAGGATGATGAAGGGTCTGGAACATCCTGATGAGGAAAGGCTGAGAGACCTGGGGCTGTTCAGTCTGGAGAAGACTGAGAGAGAATCTTATTAGTGCTTACACTTATTTGAAGGTGGGTGTCAAGAAGAAGGGGCCAGTCTATTTTCAGTGGTGCCTTGTGATAGGACATGGGGCAGTGGATTCAAACTAGAGCCCAGGAAGTTCCAGCTCAACATGAGGAGAAACTTCTTTCCTCTGAGGGTGACAGAGCCCTGGGCCAGGCTGCCCAGAGAGGTTGTGGAGTCTCCTTCTCTGGAGACTTTCCACCTGGATGAATTTCTGTGTGACCTTCCTTAGGTGCTCCTGCTCCAGCAGGGGGGTTGGACTCCATGGTCTCCAGAGGTCCCTTTCAACCAGTACCATTCTATGATTCTTATCTGATCTTGGGCTCTCAGGGGCTTGACACCTACAGAGCAGCAATCACACAGCACAGGGTGGGGGAGCAAAAAGCTCCCAAAATGCAACTTAGTCTTTTTATGTCTCTACAGACATGAGAGGAGCTCCTGCCAGTGAGGTGGTTTCAGACTGGAGGCTGCCTGGACATCCTGTGTGCTGCAAGTGAGTTTGGTTTCTAATTAAATCCTTTCTCTTGATTATTTATAGCCCTCTATTTGCTGGCTCATTGATTTTAGAGCCTGTGTTAAGGTGGTGGGGTTTTTTAACCTGTCTGTCTGAATGACTGGATTATAACTTACTCCACAAAGAACAAGTGAGTTGGTGGCAGAGGGATCTATCACAGATGGTCTGTGAGCAAAGGGGCTCTGCCTTTGATTTTGGCACACTGAGAAGATAGGGGAAGATGCTGAGCACAGTTCATATAGTGCAAAGTAAGACTGTCATCCCTATCAGTGTTTGGGGAAGTTTAGGGCATTGACTCCAAGCAGTTAAAGCCAAACATATCCTGGGCTGCATCAAAAGCAATGTGGCCAGCAGGTCTAGGGAGATGATTCTCCCCCTCTACTTGGCTCTTGTCAGACCTTCCCTGTGTCCAGTTCTGAAGCCTCCAGCATAAGAAGGACATGGAGCTGCTGGAGAGAGTCCAGAGGAGCCACAGAGATGATCCAAGGGCTGGAGCAGCTCTGCTCTGGAGCCAGGCTGGGAGAGTTGGGGTGTTCAGCCTGGAGAAGAGAAGGCTCCAGGGAGACCTTAGAGCCCCTTCCAGTGCCTGAAGGGGCTCTAGGAAAGCTGGGGAGGGACTTGGGACAAGGGCAGGGAGGGAGAGGACAAGGGGGATGGATTAAAAGTGGGAGAGGGAGATTGAGGTGAGACATGAGGAGGGAATTGTTGGGTGTGAGGGTGGTGAGAGCCTGGCCCAGGTTGCCCGGGGAAGCTGTGGCTGCCCCATCCCTGGCAGTGTTGAAGGGCAGGTTGGATGGGGCTTGGAGCAACCTGGCCTGGTGGGAGGTGTCCCTGCCCATGCAGGGGGTGGGACTGGGTGATCATTAAGGTCCCTTCCAACCCAAACCATTCTATGATTCTATGACCCTAGGAAAGGTTTGCTCTCTCCCTAATGCATCCTGGCTGACTGTCCTGGACCCTGCATCTCAGGCAGAGCCACCAGCTTAAAAGAGATCATTTCATAAAGGAAACTTCCCACTAAGTTCTGTCTTTTCTTTATTTTCCACCTGGTTGTTTCCTTTTCCATGGCTCCATTTTCTCCTCATCAGTCCCTGCTTGTGAATTCAGGGCAGATTTTCACCTGATAACTTTTGACCAGCATCAACCCCAAACTCCTGACTTTTCTGGGAATTACTTCACTGATCTGTGGCATCCTGCATCATGTTTCAGTAAAGAATAATTTTATTATTGAAAGAATGATTCCATTAGGTCAAACCAGATTGTAAAGATCCCTCTCCTGTGTTTTACTGCTGTTATTGAGCACCCAGCCATATGCCTTTTTAGTATCCACGTGCTATTTGGTTTTATTAATGCTTGCATCTGCTGGTGATTTGAGCAAGGGCCAAAGGTTCAAAATTGAAACTCAAGGACCCTCTACTACTAAAAGATTTTATTAGCCATAAATCTATTATAAAGGGCCTGTGTTGACAATAGGGAATAATATCATCAACCCTCTCTCCCCACCAGTGACAGCCCCGCTCTGCTGCAAGGATCCACATGAATTAATCTGTCTTGTTAACCATCCCAGAGTAAGTGCCTTTCAGGAGCAGAAAATACTGGAGCAAACTACAAAGAAACATCTGTGCTCTTTGCAAATACACCCTGCTTTCCACAGGGGTGCTTAGAGAAATAGATGATGCTCCATTCCAGCAGGGATCTCCAGGGCTGGGTGCTTTGTACTTGGTGTCGTTGCTGTCTCTGGTGCAAAGCAAACTGCAAAATGCTTCAACAGAAGAATAGTGGCTTTGTCCTGCTTAAAGAAGAATATGCAGGGCAAATGAGATCCCTCTTGTACTCCCTGTCTTGCTCTTGCTTGTTTGGTTTGGTGGTTTGTTCTTTTTTTTTTTCCTGCCGTGGGAGATGTTTGATTAACTTCAGTCACAGCTTCCTTGAGTAAAGTTCAAAAGTTAAAGAAACACAAAACCCTGCTCCTGGGGACTTCTGTGCAAGAAGGGATTGCCCTGTGCAGGAAGATACAGCTCCTGGAAGTGTTTGCAAAGCTTTGGGGCTGGGAGGAGCTGAATTTCCAAGACTTGCCAGGCTTGTTTCCACCTCAACCACAAGCTCTCTGGGTGTTGTTTACTCTGCTTGTGACTTGCAAGTGTTTGGTTATTGGTAGAGGGACTGATCCCTGCTACAGCAGGAAACCATGAGACTAAACTAGCTGACATTTGTGGTGCTTTGGGATCTCTGAGGGACACAGGCTGGCTGATATTTGCACCCAGAGGCTGCTAATTCCTTTTCCTAAAGAAATGGTGTTGTTCATACAATGAAGGCTCCTGCAGTTTGGATGGTTCCTCCTCTTCCCTGTAAATGTCATGGGAAGATGTCACCTTGCAGTCTGCCTGTCAGCCCTGCATCATTCCCATTCCTTACTGGCCAACCCTCTTGTCTCCCCTGGCCCACCTTTTGCAGGCTCTATAATCACAGTCCCAAAGTGATGCTCACAACCACATGGTATTTTAGGTGCACACTGAGCTAAAAAAATCCACAATTGGTATCCAAACTGGGGAAGGAAGGACTTTCTGGAATAAACAAGGGGAAAATGACAAAAAGGACTGAGCTCCCCATCTCAGAACTGCTCAAAGCACAGAGAACTCAGACACAAACAGCACTTCTTTCCACGTGGGCCAGCACAGCATTTTAAAATGTAAAAATTCCCTGCTGTGAGGAATGAAATGAACCTGATGCTGAGACACCCCCAGGTGCTTTGAGCTGCCCCTCACTCTGTTCCTTGGCCACCACGGGGGCAGCTTGCAGGGAACAAGGACTGTGATTTCATACCTTTCAAGTCCTTTCATTCAGATTTGTGTTCCCAGCTCTGGAAACTCCATCTACAAAAGCAAAAGACAAAGCATGTGATTCTTTGGTCAGTCAGAAGCCCAGAGGCTGCTGAGCTCCCACCAGCAGTACAGCTGGTCGCTCCAAAGGAGCATATGGAAGCAGTAAGTTCATATCCTTTCCCCTTCTAACTCTCCTGCTGGGATTGTGCTCAGGAGAAAAATACTTCATTGTCCAGTAGTAAAAGCTGACATGATGGCCCTGCCTCCATCTGTCCATTAGCTCCCTAAAAATTATGGGAGAAGGGAAACAACTCTGAGTCGGTGGCCAGTGCTGGGTGGCAAGCACACAGGTAGCTCCCAGAGCCAGGAGCCCTGGCACCTGCCTCCCCTTCTTTCTAAGCATCTATGGTTAAATTTAAAACTTTGTCAACTGTCTGACCACTGCTGGTCTTCCAAAACCCCCGAGTTCTGTGTTTCTGGCAGGAAACTGAGATCTGGCCTTAAAATGCCATGAGCAATGTACCAAGACCCTGTCTCTTCCTGCCTTCTGACACTGCCAGCCTCTCACTAGCTGATCAGTCCCCCTTTTCTCTTTTTTTGTTTTCACTCTGGAAGACAAAATAGCCATAAAAATCCCCACAGTTTGAGTGTCTTTTCCTCTCTGCCTCACTGGTGTTTCTCCCACATCCAGTTTTGTCGGGGCCATTTCACCCATAAACTTTATTTTTCTTTTGTGCTGGAGAAAAAAAAACCCAAACCTGAGGAATCACTGAAAGAAACTGCATTTGTGAATCTCCTGGTGACAGCAGCTTGTCACCCTGGCTGCTGCAGGGACAATGTGAGTGAGAGAGGGGAGTGTGAAATGTGCCAGTCAAAGGGGAGAGAGGCTGGAGCTTTCGGAACGTTTGACGGGGCTTCAGCAGGTTTATGGGCTTTGTGATTTTGAGGCAGACAATTTGTTTTCTTCTGCTCAAAACACCTGCTCCCCTTCTGACAGGTGATGTCGGTGGCTCCTGCCATTTGCCTTTTGCTCCTGGGGACTCGAGGTGGGAAATAAAAGCCTGAAAGTGTCTGCAAAGGTTGGGCATGCAGAATTCAAAGGACGTCGCTTGAGGGGTTGGGCTCTTCTCCCAAGGACCAAATGCCAGCAGGAGTTTGGGGATGGGGTTGAGCAGAAAAGCTCATACCTCAAATGCCATTGAGTATTGTGTGCTTTGAGATCCAGACACCTTCTCGGGGCAGCTCCTGCAGTTTCCTCATGTTCTGCTCATTGGGAACTCCAGCCTGAAAGGAGGTTGGAGCCACAAAGGCAGGAGGTGGAGGGGAGGGGGGTCTCAGTCTCTTTTCCCAAGGAACAAGCAACAGGAGAAGAGGAAATGGGCTCAACTTGTGCCAGGGGAGGTTTAAATTAGGTATCAGAAGAAACACTTCACTGAGAAGGTAATTAAACACTGACACAGGCTGCCCAGGGAGATGTTTGATTCACCATCCCTGCAGGTGTTTAAAAGCCCTGTAGATGTGGTGCTGAGGGACATGGGTCAGCACTGGGCTGGGTAGAGTTGGGTTCATGGTTGGTAGAGTTGGGTTCATGGCTGGGCTCGATGATCCTAAAGGTCTTTTCCAATGGGAATGACTCTGTGATTCTATGCAAGGGTTGGGGCAAGAAGCCCAAGGGTCAAGGGGAGATGTGGGTGGGGTTGGATGGGGTTAGGATGTTGGCATCCTGCTCTGTGCTGGGTGCAGAGGTGGAGGATGAAAACATTGTTCTATAAGCTTTCAGCCATCCACAAGCTCATGCCTTAAATACCCTTCTGAGAAGGTTTGAGAGAAACAAGCCTGTCCTGTCTTCCAGTCACTTATTGCTGGGTTTCTGATGCCAGTTGTTGTGGTTGGAAAATGGGTGGTTTCTCTTTTCCTTCTGCTGAAACTTTTAAGCACTTTCAGGAGTCTTAAATGGAAGGATAGTTTTCAGCCTCTCAGTAACTTCTCTTTCTAAAGCCTGCTTGCCCAGAATTACTCTCAACCTGCATCTGAAAGGATAACTAAAAATAAAATATTGACAGTTTGGTCAATACCTTCAAGGTGCTCAGAAGCTGATGAGCTGAGCTGAAAAGTGAGATTGTTGCTGCTATTGTCAGGGAGCAGCAATTCCATGCACTTCTCAGCAAGAGCTAAAAGCTGAATCTCCTCATGTGTGACTCCCACGAAATGCTCAGGGCTGGGGCTGGAGGTTCAGCTCTTCCACCTGGTAAACAAAAGCTCATTTCAGCCACTGGCTCAGACCAGGAAAGGAGGAATGTCTGAATTTCTGCTCCAGAAACTCCTGCAGTTTTGGTTTGTTTCTTTGCCAAGGAGAACACTATAGACTGGAATAGCTGGAGCAGAGCTGGGAAGTTTGGAACAGCAAAAGAACAGATACAATCTAGCTGGGGAGATTTATTAGTCCTGTTCCTGCCATCCAAAAATCCAAATCTGCCTTGTACCATCAGTGATTCCCTAGACATTCCAGCACAGCCTCTGCTCCTTAAGGGAATTTCACCAGTCAAACTGCCTATGCACAGACAGGGTAAAGAAAAGCAAACCTTCCATTTCACTTCTCAAAAAACTAAGTAAGAATCACACAGCATCAAGCAAGATCTGCTTTTAGAAGTGCTTCAGTGTAAGCTCTTAGCATAAATGATGATTCTTTGGAAGAAAAATGTGAGGCAGGGGCTGTAGGTTTTGTCAGCACCAGCATGAGCACTGAAACCCCAAAGTTCCCATAAGAACTTGGATTTCTTCGTGTTTCATGGGGGGAAAAAAAAACATTTTGACTTCTAAATCAGCCATCTCTCTAGGAAAAGATTCCTAATTCCAAGTCGTGAACGGAAGGGATGATCTTTGCTCAGGAATGAGGAGCTCTGAACACCCCTTTGCTTTCACTGCTCAGTAATCACCTTACTAAAATTACTTTTTGGAAGTTTGCAGAGTCCAAGTCCTTGCTAATCAAGTGTCCATGGTCACTTTCCCAAGAGTGCTGTGAGCTTGAGCAATCCCCACTCAGCTCTGGCTTCAGCCCTGGGCAGGACACCTCAGTGCACAGGGCTCTGCATCATTTTTTCCCAAGAGTTTTCCAGACAGATCCAAGTTGGGTTCTTCAGACAAGGTGACACCCACATCACATCTCCTGCTGCTTTGGGATTGTCTGCTGGGTCAGTGATACTTAGCAGCATATTCAGTATTATGGATTAATAATAATGATAAATAATTAGGGAGGGACTTTTTACAAGGGCTTGTAGTGACAGGACAAGAGGTGGTGGCTTTAAGCAGAAAGGGGGTAGATTGAGGTTGGAGATGAGGAGGAAATTGTTGGGTGTGAGGGTGGTGAGAGCCTGGCCCAGGTTGCCCAGGGAAGCTGTGGCTGCCCCATCCCTGGCAGTGTTGAAGGGCAGGTTGGATGGGGCTTGGAGCAACCTGGGCTGGTGGGAGGTGTCCCTGCCCATGCAGGGGGTGGGACTGG
>NW_009953309.1:336977-340369 GCF_000747805.2 Chaetura pelagica
TGGAGGGGAGGGGGGGCTCAGTCTCTTTTCCCAAGGAACAAGCAACAGGAGAAGAGGAAATGGGCTCAACTTGTGCCAGGGGAGGTTTAAATTAGGTATCAGAAGAAACACTTCACTGAGAAGGTAATTAAACACTGACACAGGCTGCCCAGGGAGATGTTTGATTCACCATCCCTGCAGGTGTTTAAAAGCCCTGTAGATGTGGTGCTGAGGGACATGGGTCAGCACTGGGCTGGGTAGAGTTGGGTTCATGGTTGGTAGAGTTGGGTTCATGGCTGGGCTCGATGATCCTAAAGGTCTTTTCCAATGGGAATGACTCTGTGATTCTATGCAAGGGTTGGGGCAAGAAGCCCAAGGGTTCTGGGGACAAGGGGAGATGTGGGTGGGGTTGGATGGGGTTAGGATGTTGGCATCCTGCTCTGTGCTGGGTGCAGAGGTGGAGGATGAAAACATTGTTCTATAAGCTTTCAGCCATCCACAAGCTCATGCCTTAAATACCCTTCTGAGAAGGTTTGAGAGAAACAAGCCTGTCCTGTCTTCCAGTCACTTATTGCTGGGTTTCTGATGCCAGTTGTTGTGGTTGGAAAATGGGTGGTTTCTCTTTTCCTTCTGCTGAAACTTTTAAGCACTTTCAGGAGTCTTAAATGGAAGGATAGTTTTCAGCCTCTCAGTAACTTCTCTTTCTAAAGCCTGCTTGCCCAGAATTACTCTCAACCTGCATCTGAAAGGATAACTAAAAATAAAATATTGACAGTTTGGTCAATACCTTCAAGGTGCTCAGAAGCTGATGAGCTGAGCTGAAAAGTGAGATTGTTGCTGCTATTGTCAGGGAGCAGCAATTCCATGCACTTCTCAGCAAGAGCTAAA
Source organism: Chaetura pelagica (assembly GCF_000747805.2). NCBI lineage: Eukaryota > Metazoa > Chordata > Aves > Apodiformes > Apodidae > Chaetura > Chaetura pelagica. Next base: position 337,845 of record NW_009953309.1, read on the forward strand.
AGCTGAATCTCCTCATGTGTGACTCCCACGAAATGCTCAGGGCTGGGGCTGGAGGTTCAGCTCTTCCACCTGGTAAACAAAAGCTCATTTCAGCCACTGGCTCAGACCAGGAAAGGAGGAATGTCTGAATTTCTGCTCCAGAAACTCCTGCAGTTTTGGTTTGTTTCTTTGCCAAGGAGAACACTATAGACTGGAATAGCTGGAGCAGAGCTGGGAAGTTTGGAACAGCAAAAGAACAGATACAATCTAGCCGGGGAGATTTATTAGTCCTGTTCCTGCCATGCAAAAATCCAAATCTGCCTTGTACCATCAGTGATTCCCTAGACATTCCAGCACAGCCTCTGCTCCTTAAGGGAATTTCACCAGTCAAACTGCCTATGCACAGACAGGGTAAAGAAAAGCAAACCTTCCATTTCACTTCTCAAAAAACTAAGTAAGAATCACACAGCATCAAGCAAGATCTGCTTTTAGAAGTGCTTCAGTGTAAGCTCTTAGCATAAATGATGATTCTTTGGAAGAAAAATGTGAGGCAGGGGCTGTAGGTTTTGTCAGCACCAGCATGAGCATTGAAACCCCAAAGTTCCCATAAGAACTTGGATTTCTTCATGTTTCATGGGGGAAAAAAAAAAAAGCATTTTAACTTGTAAATCAGCCATCTCTCTAGGAAAAGATTCCTAATTCCAAGTTGTGAAAGGAAGGGATGATCTTTGCTCAGGAATGAGGAGCTCTGAACACCCGTTTGCTTTCACTGCTCAGTAATCACCTTATTAAAATTACTTTTTGGAAGTTTGCAGAGTCCAAGTCCTTGCTAATCAAGTGTCCATGGTCACCTTCCCAAGAGTGCTGTGAGCTTGGGCAAACCCCACTCAGCTCTGGCTTCAGCCCTGGGCAGGACACCTCAGTGCACAGGGCTCTGCATCACTTTTCCCAAGAGTTTTCCAGACAGATCAATCCAAGTTGGGTTCTTCAGACAAGGTGACACCCACATCACATCTCCTGCTACTTTGGGATTGTCTGCTGGGTCAGTGATACTTAGCAGCATATTCACTATTATGGATTAATAATAATGATAAATAATTAGGGAGGGACTTTTTACAAGGGCTTGTAGTGACAGGACAAGAGGTGGTGGCTTTAAGCAGAAAGGGGGTAGATTGAGGTTGGAGATGAGGAGGAAATTGTTGGGTGTGAGGGTGGTGAGAGCCTGGCCCAGGTTGCCCAGGGAAGCTGTGGCTGCCCCATCCCTGGCAGTGTTGAAGGGCAGGTTGGATGGGGCTTGGAGCAACCTGGGCTGGTGGGAGGTGTCCCTGCCCATGCAGGGGTTGGGACTGGATGATCTTTAAGGTCCTTCAACCCAAACCATCCCATGATTCTATGATAACATTTTGCTGTGCCTGGGCAGCCTTTGCTGAATCTTCTGCCACTCAAGTGCTCCTTGTCTACAGGAAGCTTCTCCTCTGATCCTTCCTCTGATCCCACCACACCTGCCCACACCCTCCCTGTTCTGCAGCCCAGCATCTCTAACCCATCTCCTTTTGGAAATAAATGCTCTGAGATCTCAGGGTGAAAAATGCTTGATAAAATTGTTGTTCTCTGGAGACCAATAGAATTGAGTGAGAGCCATTCTGTGGAATTTGTAAAGCCCACTCCAGTTTTTAATGGCAAATTAAGTCTTTACTGCAGGACTGCACTGGCTGGTGTATTTCCACTCCCCAAATGCTTGGAATAATCCATTTCTCTAAAAACTTTAGGACATGAAAGAAGCTGCATGAAACCCCCTACAAATGCAAAAACAGATTGTTCTCTTTTCATTTATTTTCCAGTAACACTGGGCTTATTTTATCTCCTGCCTTGGCTCCCCAGACTAGGAATCTACCCTTTCTCTACAACAGTTGCCAAATTCATTACTCCTCTGCAACATGCAGAGCCCCTTGTCACTGTGGCCACTATCCTGAATCCTGACAGTTGGTTTGGGCTGTTGGGCTGAGCTCCAAGAATAAACATTTTCCAAAGCATTAATCTTTATAGTGATTATCTACAGCAACTACTTCATCTGGCTTTTGGAAATCAGTCTGGGGTGGGGTTTTTCTTGCTTCTTTTGGGAAACATAATTTGATATAAAATGCATGGGTTCTTTTTAGAGGGTTCTGTCCTGCTCTGTGCACAGACAGGAGTGGAGGGGGTTGCAGACTCAGGCTGGGAGAACTGGGGTGTTCAGCCTGGAGAAGAGAAGGCTCCAGGGAGACCTTAGAGCACCTTCCAGTGCCTGAAGGGGCTCCAGGAAAGCTGGGGAGGGGCTTGGGACAAGGGCAGGGAGGGATAGGACAAGGGGGGATGGATTAAAAGTGGGAGAGGGGAGATGGAGGTTGGAGATGAGGAGGAAATTGTTGGGTGTGAGGGTGGTGAGAGCCTGGCCCAGGTTGCCCAGGGAAGCTGTGGCTGCCCCATCCCTGGCAGTGTTGAAGGGCAGGTTGGATGGGGCTTGGAGCAACCTGGGCTGGTGGGAGGTGTCCCTGCCCATGCAGGGG
>NW_009953309.1:341632-361111 GCF_000747805.2 Chaetura pelagica
TGAAGGGCAGGTTGGATGGGGCTTGGAGCAGCCTGGGCTGGTGGGAGGTGTCCCTGCCCATGCAGGGGGTGGGACTGGGTGGTCTTTAAGGTCCCTTCCATCCCAAACCATTCCAGGATTCTGTGAAATCAGGTGTGTAGTGGGACTCAGTGTTGTGCTGCTGGCAAACCTGGTCTGGGGGTATCAACTGCCAAAAGGCACAGGAAAACACCTCTTAGGACCTGAGCAACCCGGGCTGTGGTGGTGGCTGCCAGAATGCTTTTTGTACTTGTCCTCCTCCAGATCATTTGTGAGGTTGAAGTGGAGCTGGGTGGAAGCTCTGCTGTTGTTTTGGGTCATTTTGCCCTGTGACCACTGCAGCCCAGCATGGCAGCAGCACAGTGAAAGGTCCCTCCTTCTCTTCCTGCCACCTGGGATCTGGGGACACACTCATGCTCTCCCTGGGAGCAGTGGAGCCACGTTCATGGCACAGGTTGTTTGCCAGCTTGGTGTGTTTCATCATTTAATAGTTTGCAGAAAAAGGCTTTTTCACACTCTCAGAGCAGCCCCATCAAGCTCTGCAATGAGCTCTGGCAGGGATTTTACTCAGTTACTGCATCAGTTGTTGAATGGAACTGTTTGTGCATCTTAATCAGAAACTTGTCCCTGATTTGTTTCCAGTAACAGGAAAGAGGGGGATAAAAAGGACTTTTGGGTGAGGACCTGGTTGCTCCAAGTTGCAAATTCGTAGCTTTGCTCATAGAATCATAGAATCATGGAATGTTTTGAGTGTCAAGGGATCTTAAGGATCATCCAGTCCCAACCCCCCTGCATGGGCAGGGACACCTCCCACCAGCCCAGGTTGCTCCAAGCCCCATCCAACCTGCCCTTCAACACTGCCAGGGATGGGATGAAGAGAACAGTCTGAGCTCCATGCACAGTATTTGCTGCACCAGCAAAGCTGCTGTATTTGAGCACTGGTCCCTCCTGTGCCACCCACCTCATCCCCCCTCCAGGGGGACTGGCTGAAGGTCCATCCAGCTTCCCAGAGCAGAGCTGCACAGAACCTCAGGTGAGCCAGCCTGGTCCCCTCCTGCCCTCCATCCATTGCAACAGTTTGATGCACATCATGAACCCAGAGCAGCACGTGTTGGTCAGGGAGCCACAAAAATGATGGAAAGGTTTGAAAAACTGGGCCTGTGAGAGATGGGCAGGCTGAGGCTGGAGGGAAGATGACTGCACTGAGGCAGGAGGGCTGCTTGGAGCTGGAGAAGAGGCTGTTCTGGGGCAAGTGGGGAGAAATGATCATCATCAGTCACTGACAACGTGACAACTCACAGGCTGGGGCTGCAGGAGGGAAAGTGGCATTTAAGTGCTAGAAGAAACATTATAACTCTTAGCAGAAGTGATGCACTTCAAGTGGATGGTGGCATCCTGGAGATGCTCAGCACTCTTGTCCTCTCTTAGAAGCAAACAGGAGGCAGAACTCCTCTCTCAGACCCAGAAGACACTGGTGGAGCAGAAGAAGTGTCCTCCTTCCCTGCCCACACTGAGCAGTGATGCTGGTACCAGCAGAACCTGCAGTGCTACGGGGGGGGTGGTGATAAAATGAGGGGCAAAGATCTGGAAGTAGAGCAGGGGAGTTTGAGATGGATACCAGGAAGAAGGTCTCTGCAGGGAGGGTGGTGGATCACTGGGACAGGCTGCCCAGAGAGGTGCTGGAGGCCCCATCCCTGGAGATATTCAGGGTCAAGATTGATGAAGATCTGAGCAACCTGGTCTAGTTAACAAGGTCCCTGTGCACTGCAGGGGGGGTGGACTGGATGACCTTTAAAGGTCCCTTCCAACCCCACATATTCTATGATTCTATGACAACCTCCTGCCCAGCAGCAGGACAGACATGAGGAGGAACCACAGCTGGTCCAGCCTGTGCTCCCCAAGGCAGGGAAGGCTTCTCCTCACCCAGACTTTGCAGCCAGCTCCTTTTCTTCACCCCAGCTCATCCGTTTTGCTTCTCTGCTTGTGCCACCCTGCCTCCTACTTTAGCTACAGAACAAACCCAGCTGAAGAGCAGCTCCTGCTGCTGAAGTGCTGCCCCAGGATGCTGGAGCAGTGAGCACCCCGGGTGGGCAACCTGACCCCCTGCCCAGCCAACAGCAGCTTTTCTCCAGTGTGCACAAACCTTCTGGCACCACTGGAGTGACAGGGACAGAGATCTGGGCATCCAGCACGTCCACCCCACCCAGCTGCATTTGCTGCACCATCCACAGGGGTTTTCTTTTCCTTTTGGAAGAATCTGGGCCCAGCAGCTGAAAAAGCTGCAATGCAAATCAAATGCCAGCCAGCCAGCCAGCAGCTCCTACCAGCCAACTGAACAAAGCTGACAAACTTCATTTCTAGCTCCCATCTCAAGACCACACACTGCAAAGCACAGGGAAATTAGTGCCATTAGCCAGGAAACACAACAAAAGGACTCAAGCCAGTTGGGATATAAACTCCTGGCACAGAGGTGCAGCTCCCTGGTGGAGTCTGGTAGCAGAGCCTCACTCAACCACTGTCCTAATGGGACATTTTAGGCCTGTTTCCAAGTCAAAATTACACCTGTACTCATAAAGAAGCAGTGCAGTCCTGCAGAGCATCTGTGTTTCCCTTGGAATAAAGAATTATGCCAGTATAAAGTATTTCTGTAAGGGAATGTGCTGCTTGCATAGTTATTAATTCATTACTGGTCATGGCCAAACTCACTCCTCTACTAAGTCATCTATTAAATGAGCCAAATGAAATTTATTAACACAGCATTGATCATTTAAGTCTTTTAGCATAAAGCATAATGGAATAGAAGCAGAAGTAATAATTTCTTGCCTGGCTTCTGGTTCCTGTCGTGTGCCCAGAGCCCTGTGTTATGGCTTCAGTTGTCCCTGGAGCTTCTTCCCAAGCAGCCATGGCAGAGCAGCTGGGGGGGATTTTCTGGATTTTTGTGAGTTTCCCTTCAGACTTGGCCTGAAACGACTCTGAAAATAGGAATAGGAAAAAAGAGAAGCAAGCTTTGGAATAACTCAGAGGGCTGGCTGCCCAGGAGGACGAAATTCTTCTTTGGGCAATGACAGGGGTGTTGCCAGATTTGCCCTCCCAGAGCCTGGTTCCCCAGCCCAGGCAGCACCCACTCTCTCTGCTTGTAGAACCTCACCTCTTTTTTTTTGCATGTCTTAAAAATAAGAGGAGCAGAGGCTCTGGGGGGAGCTGGGGCAGGGTCCTGCCCTCAGCAGAGCCAGGTCTCCTCCAGGCTGGCTCTGGGCTCCACCAGCACCAGGCTCCTCATGCCCCAGTGTCACTTTTTCAGCAGTAAACCATCCCCATTCCCAGGGGAAATTGTCTAATCACCGTTTTGTACAATTAGACTCAATCTTGGTGATAAGCTCTGCTCGTTTCTGTTCACAAAGCTAAGTTTGGTTCCACTGGAGATAACTGAGCCTGGAGGCTAAAAGGGGATTTTCCTGGGGTTTCTAATTGTGAATGTGCTCGATGGGGAAGTGCTGCTCTGTTTCCCTCCCACTGCCCCCCAGATGAGGAAGGAATCACAAATATATGTCCAAGGTGAGGCAGCTCTGGGGCTGTGTCACTACAGACCAAAGGTTCTCACCTTGGAGAGCCCTGCAGACTCAGCAGCTAAGCCAGGAGATGCCAGTGGCTCCTGCTATTCACCCTTTGCTCCTGGGGACACAGAGTGGGAAAGAAAAGCCTGGAACCCTTCATGGGGGTGGGTGTGCAGAATGCAAAGGAAGCAGGGGGTTGGGGGTTGGTCTCTTCTCCCAGGGAACAAGCAATAGGACATGAGGGAATTGGCTTAAGTTGCACCAGGGAAGGTTTAGGATGGATATTAGGAGAAACTTCTTCACTGCAAGGGTCATGAAACACTGGCCCAGGCTGCCCAGGGGGGTGGTTGAATCACTGTGGAGGTTTCTCTGTGCTGGGAGCAGCTCTGGTGCTGGAAACCAGCAGCTTCTGCAGGGAGGGAAGGGTCAGCTGCAAATTCTCTGAGCATGAGGGGCTGGTGTGTGCACAGAGAGGGCAACGGAGCTGGGGAAGGGGCTGGAGCACAAGTCTGAGCTGAGGGAGCTGGGGGTGTCCAGCCTGGAGACCAGGAGGTGAGGGGAGACCTGCTGGATCTGCAGCTGCCTGAGGGGAGGTTGGAGCCAGGGGGGTCGGGCTCTGCTGCCCAGGAACAAGGGATAGAACAAGAGGAAACTGCCTCAAGGTTTAGATTGGGTATTAGAAGAAACTTCTTCACTGAAAAGGTCATTAAACACAGGCCCAGGCTGCCCAGGGGGGTGGTTGAATCACCTGGAGGTGTTTAAAAGCAGTGGAGATGTGGTGCTGAGGGACATGGGTCAGCTCTGTGCTCTGTAGAGTTGGGTTCATGGTTGGACTCAATGATCATCAAGGTCTTTTCCCACCCAAACAACCCTGTGATTCTGTAATTCCCTGTTGGTAAGTCTAAATCTCAGGCATTTTAACTACAAAAAATGACAGGTCCCTAAATCTAAGGCCCTGTCAAAGATGCTCAAAGCCCTCAGCTCCTAATGAAGTCACACAAAAGTTAAGGTCCATGGGTCTAAATTGCTTCAAATGAGACTCAGCAGCTGAATCCAGGGAGCACAGGGTGGGCACAGCTCTGCCTGGCATTCAGCCTGGGGACAGACCCCAGGGAGCAGAGTTTGCACAGCAGGGGCTCCTCTTTGCCTCCTGGAAATCAATGTTCTCCATCAGCATCAATCCTGGGTGACTCACCCTGCAGGGACCTGGAAAGAGCAGCAGCATCTCCAGGCCAGGTGGGGAGGGACAGTGACTGCAGGGATCTCCAGCAGGGCCCGAAGTGAAGTGTCAACTGCAATCTAATCTAATCTAATCTAATCTTGGAGAGGGGAGGGACAAAATCCTGAGCACCTGCAGAATAACCCCATCTATTAACCCCTTGTTCCCAGCAGGGGCATTCCCAGGAAATTGTCTAATCACCGTTTTGTACAATTAGACTCAATCTTGGTGATAAGCTCTGCTCGTTTCTGTTCACAAAGCTAAGTTTGGTTCCACTGGAGATAACTGAGCCTGGAGGCTAAAAGGGGATTTTCCTGGGGTTTCTAATTGTGAATGTGCTCGATGGGGAAGTGCTGCTCTGTTTCCCTCCCACTGCCCCCCAGATGAGGAAGGAATCACAAATATATGTCCAAGGTGAGGCAGCTCTGGGGCTGTGTCACTACAGACCAAAGGTTCTCACCTTGGAGAGCCCTGCAGACTCAGCAGCTAAGCCAGGAGATGCCAGTGGCTCCTGCTATTCACCCTTTGCTCCTGGGGACACAGAGTGGGAAAGAAAAGCCTGGAACCCTTCATGGGGGTGGGTGTGCAGAATGCAAAGGAAGCAGGGGGTTGGGGGTTGGTCTCTTCTCCCAGGGAACAAGCAATAGGACATGAGGGAATTGGCTTAAGTTGCACCAGGGAAGGTTTAGGATGGATATTAGGAGAAACTTCTTCACTGCAAGGGTCATGAAACACTGGCCCAGGCTGCCCAGGGGGGTGGTTGAATCACTGTGGAGGTTTCTCTGTGCTGGGAGCAGCTCTGGTGCTGGAAACCAGCAGCTTCTGCAGGGAGGGAAGGGTCAGCTGCAAATTCTCTGAGCATGAGGGGCTGGTGTGTGCACAGAGAGGGCAACGGAGCTGGGGAAGGGGCTGGAGCACAAGTCTGAGCTGAGGGAGCTGGGGGTGTCCAGCCTGGAGACCAGGAGGTGAGGGGAGACCTGCTGGATCTGCAGCTGCCTGAGGGGAGGTTGGAGCCAGGGGGGTCGGGCTCTGCTGCCCAGGAACAAGGGATAGAACAAGAGGAAACTGCCTCAAGGTTTAGATTGGGTATTAGAAGAAACTTCTTCACTGAAAAGGTCATTAAACACAGGCCCAGGCTGCCCAGGGGGGTGGTTGAATCACCTGGAGGTGTTTAAAAGCAGTGGAGATGTGGTGCTGAGGGACATGGGTCAGCTCTGTGCTCTGTAGAGTTGGGTTCATGGTTGGACTCAATGATCATCAAGGTCTTTTCCCACCCAAACAACCCTGTGATTCTGTAATTCCCTGTTGGTAAGTCTAAATCTCAGGCATTTTAACTACAAAAAATGACAGGTCCCTAAATCTAAGGCCCTGTCAAAGATGCTCAAAGCCCTCAGCTCCTAATGAAGTCACACAAAAGTTAAGGTCCATGGGTCTAAATTGCTTCAAATGAGACTCAGCAGCTGAATCCAGGGAGCACAGGGTGGGCACAGCTCTGCCTGGCATTCAGCCTGGGGACAGACCCCAGGGAGCAGAGTTTGCACAGCAGGGGCTCCTCTTTGCCTCCTGGAAATCAATGTTCTCCATCAGCATCAATCCTGGGTGACTCACCCTGCAGGGACCTGGAAAGAGCAGCAGCATCTCCAGGCCAGGTGGGGAGGGACAGTGACTGCAGGGATCTCCAGCAGGGCCCGAAGTGAAGTGTCAACTGCAATCTAATCTAATCTAATCTAATCTTGGAGAGGGGAGGGACAAAATCCTGAGCACCTGCAGAATAACCCCATCTATTAACCCCTTGTTCCCAGCAGGGGCTCAGCACAGTCCCAAGGGATCCTCCTCCCCCCTCATCAGCCACCAGCCCCTATCAGAGCATCATTGTCAAGTCAAAGACATCTTGATTAGGAACGTGTCTCAGCCCAGGCTTAGGAACATGTTACACTCTGTAGCCCTGACATGAAAGGAAGCACCACATGAATTTCTATCCCTTAGGCTCTGAGCTCTGTGTGGGATTTACCCCTCAGCCCCAACTCCCTTGCTGCACTCAAATATTTATTTACTGATATTCAACAGATCATAAAATGCCAGGAGAATAAGGCTGGAAACACCTTTAAAAACTAATCTACTCCATCTCTCTACCCACAGCAGGATCAATGCTACTTATATTGTCCCTGGCAGGTATTTTTTCCTAAACCATTCCCCCAGACCTTCACTGATGGAGGTAGCACAACCTCCAGAGGTATCTTTTCTGCCCTCTCCTGCTGCTATCAGTTACATGTTGTTACTATCTGAATCTGTGTCAATGCAATTCAAATCAGCTCCTTCTTGTCCAGCTGATGCAGGAGTTTGCATTTCCTGAACAAGAGGGCTTGTCACAATTCCCCACTGGCGTGCAGGGGTTTGTGTTTCACTTCAGTGGAGCTCACCAAAAGTCTGCAGCTTGAAACCAACATTGATTTTGCAGAGTGTGTCTGGGTTTGTTTTCTGCTGAGGGGATGTCTTGCAGAAGTTGAACTAGAATTGGAAATACTGCTCTTGTTTAAAAACAGATTCATAGAATCTTGAATTAGTTTGGGTTGGAAGGGACCTTAAAGCCCATCCAGTCCCACCCCCTGCATGGGCAGGGACACCTCCCACCAGCCCAGGCTGCTCCAAGCCCCATCCAACCTGCCCTTCAACACTGCCAGGGATGGGGCAGCCACAGCTTCCCTGGGCAACCTGGGCCAGGCTCTCACCACCCTCACACCCAACAATTCCCTCCTCATGTCCAACCTCAATGAAAAGTCAAAGAAATCGACTTTTCCCAATGAAATTCTCAGCATGGTACAGATTTTCTATTTTTTCAATCAAAACTAGAAACAAAAACATTTGACTAACAAACCCAGCAGCTCCACCAGAGTGGCTGCCTGTGCAGGGTCCCAAGTTTTCAGTGAAACTTTCAGAAGTGAGGGGGGAAGGGAGGTCTCTACATCCACATTTAGCCACCCAGACCAATGACCTGATTTCAGCAGCAGGGGCCGTGCAGGGCAGATCTTTGGACGCCTCCTGTGAGCAAGTGCTCAAGAAGATAAATAGAGGTTTCCCAGCCAGCAGCTTTCCTGCCTCCAGAGCAACTGTGCACATGAATAGCTCCTCACTGACCTGGACATTTCATTACTTTTGAGTGGCACTTTCCAAAATGGGGCTGTAAACATCAACTCCCCTCAGCCCCTTCCCCAGGCTCAATGCAGCCCCTTCTGGGGGTTTAACAGACCCGTGGTTGAACAGTGGGGACTCAGGGGTGGTTTGTGCATAAGGTGTGATGGTGTTTTGTGGAGGAAATATGTGCCTGTGCCATGAGGTATTGCCTAGGTGGCAACTGGCAGAAGAGAAGCCAATGGGGTCTACAGGAAAGCTGGGGAGAGACTTTTCACAGGGGTGTGGGGCAATGGGCTTAAATTAGAGCAGGGGAGGTTTAGCTGAGACATGAGGAAGAAGTTCTTCACTGTGAGGGTGGTGAGACACTGGAGCAGGTGGCCCAGAGAGGTGGTGGATTCCCCATCCCTGGAGACATTCAAGGCCAGGGTGGATGTGACTCTGAGCAAGTTGATCTAGTGGGAGGTGTCCCTGCCCATGCAGGAGGGTTGGGTCCACATGATCTTGAAGGTCCCTTCCAACCCAACCCATTCCATGACTCTACAATTCCATGATTTTCAGACACGAGCTATTTCCTTTCACCCAGGCAAGTCTCAGGGAAACCTGTCAGGAGATCCAGGCAACACATAAAACACCAAAACCCAAGCTCAAGTTGTCTCTAGGCCTGCAGTGCTGCAGTGGCAGGGGAGAACCAGACTGGCAGACCCAGCAAACCAAAGTGTGGCTCTCCCCAGAGCCTTCTCTTCTTGAGGCTGCCACAGCAGGTACAGATGGTGCAGTCAGACCTGGCTCAGCCTCTTCAACACCCTCTTCCCACCTCCAGGTGAGGTTCCTCACTGCTGCACACTTGCCAGCCCTTCCACAGGGCACAGTCTGTGCTTTCTGCAGGGAAGACCTGCTGGCAGTGATCACTACCCTCTTGGTATGGCTGGAAATCACAAGTCAGGGACAATCCCGTGGCTTTTGGATGGGTCAGCATAGCCTGAAAGGTGGAAAAGCAGGAGGTGGGCTCCCTGGACATCAGCTTGTGAGGATACTTTTCTTTATCTTTTTCTCTATAGCCCCTGAATTGCCATTCAATAGCTCAAGTGCCTCATCTGAATTCCAGGAGCTGATGGTGCTTATCTGCATTTCATGCAAATCAGCCCAAACACTGGTTTCTGGCTGCTCTCCAGTTCAGATTAAAAGTCTGTCTCTCACAGACTGACCCCAGCCCATGTGTGGACTTCAGTACCTGTTCCATGTCCATGTCTGACAGCACAAGGGGTGTTTGAGCTTTAGCTTGGGGAGCCAGATCCCACACAAGAAGGAGCTGAGCTGCACTGTTCTGCTCTGGCTCAGACCTGTCTCCTTTGAAGGGCCACAGGTTTTTAGTGCTGGGGCCACCTGGGCTAAGATGAGCTCCTCATCCTCAACCCCAAGCCTCAGCAGCTCTTCTGGTCCCTTCCCTGACTTGTCTTGCTGTGAGACACGAGGGCTGCACCCCCCATTCTTCTGCCAGGTGATGGGGTGATCATAGAATCCCAGACTGGTCTGGGTTGGGGGAACCTTAAAGATCCAACCCCCCATCCAACCCAAACCATCCCAGACTGGTTTGAGTTGGAAGGGACCTTAAAGCTCACCCAGTCCCAACCCTCTGCATGGGCAGGGACACCTCCCACCAGCCCAGGCTGCTCCAAGCCCCATCCAACCTGCCCTTCAGCACTGCCAGGGATGGTGCTTCAGCCCTTCCAAAAAGGTCACCATCCCTGGAGGTACTGAAAAGCCATGTGGATTTGGTACTTCAGGACGTTTTCTGGTGGCCAAGGTTTTGGGTTTGTGTGGGGGTTTTGTTTGGGTTTGTTTGTTTGTTTTCACTGTTGGACTCTGTGATCTTAGAGGTCCTTTCCAACCATGATGACTCTGTGACAGAGCAGCACAACAAACACAGAAGGCATTGGCTTGAGAAGCAGGAAAAAAAGATGTGCTGCTCCCAACCCAGGCAGCAGCTCACCTGCTGCTCTGGGCCTCAGCTTTCCCAGGTTTTGCCTGTACAAGCTCTTTGTTTAGTCTCTCTCCTTACACGTTTGCACGGTGCCAAGTAGAGAAGGTGCCTCATTTTGCTTCTAAGCTCTGAAATGTTTCCATCGTGCAGGCAGGGACTCTTCTGTGCCAGGGTTTTAATTGCCAGGATCCCTGAGGTTTCTCTGCATCCCCCTGGCAGAAGGCAGCTCGTGGGGCTGACCTCTCCTGCCTCCCCTGCTCTGCCTGCCAGACTCTTTGCAATTATTTTCTCCCCATGTTGCTGTTTGTATTTTACACTCACATCCTCTGCAGCATTTCCAGTCACCTTCCAGCAGCCTGAATGCCTCCTAATCTGAAGTGTAGCTCAGCCTTATCTCTATCAAAGCAGAAGGGTAGGGAAGTCATCCTCATTCCCAGCTGCTCTTCAGGCCTGATCCATGAGGAGACTGAATCCATCAGCTGCTCATCTCAGCTTTCACCCGAGTTTGAGTAACTTGCAGGTGATTCTTCTGTCAAGAGCATTGAGGACAAAATGAAACTTTCTCTCCTTTTGATTTTTTTTCTCTTCCAGGGCTGCACGTTAATCTCTTCCCAACGTGCCTGGAAATGATTGTGTGTCGTGTCTTATTTCAGGCTGTCATTGAGTTTCCCCAGTCCCCTTGCCAGGATCAGAGTCCTCCTGCAGCACCTCAATAGCTGCTGGGTGGGATGGGAGGAGCAGGATCCAGAGGGGTCACATCCAGAGCCCTGGGTTGGAAGAGCTTTGCTGAAGCAATGGGGTTGGTCTCAATTTCCACCAGTGTAAACTGGGTTTGGGATTCACTCCATTACTACAGGGAGGAATTATTTTTAAATTGCATAAAATCACTGAATGTGTGGGGTTGGAAGGGACCTTTAAAGGTCATCCAGTCCAACCACAGCAGAGCAGTTCCTGGTGCCAAGCAAACTGGTGGTGCTGGCTGAGGGTGAGGAGGGACCTCAGAGAGCAAGAAAATGGGGTGGGCTCCTCAGGTCTTTCTGGCTGGCCTGGCTGCATTAGGGAAACTTCCCAGCCTGCTCCTCATCCCAGCAACTCCCAGCACCTCTGATTGTTGCATCTTGCAGCTCTCTGAGCAGACTCAGATTTAGGTTTAGATTGGATCCTGGGTACAATTTCTTCATGGAAAGGGTTGTCAGGCCCTGGCCCAGGCTGCCCAGGGCAGGAGAGGAGTCCCCATCCCTGGAGGGGGTTTCAAAGCCATTTAGATGTGGTGCTGAGAGACATGGATCAGTGGTGGCCTTGGCAGGGCTCATGAATGATTGGACTTGATGATCTTAAAGGTCTTTTCCAACCTGAATGATTCCATGACTCTTAAAACTGGGTGCTGTCAGGCCAGAGGAACAAGTGAGTGTGTGGAGTGTGGGATGCACAGACCCCTCTGTGCCCTGAGTCATGGGCAGAACATGCAGCAAGGCAGCAAGTTCTGGACAAAGGGTTCCTAGGCACTGAGCATGGGGAATTCAGGGCACTATGGGCTGCTCACCCTTTTCTCTCTCTGTAAAGTATTATCTCAGCTGCCTCTTACCTCTTCTCACTGTGGTTCTCCATGTTCTCTTATTTCCTCCACTTGTAAGTGGAGATCAGAGCCACTTAACTCCTCTCTTCCCCTTCCCTCTCTACAGATTCATCCATTCTCTCCTTGGCCAAATGGATTCTGAACAATAAGTCCCTGAAGTGTTTTTATCCTCAACATGTGCATGTGGGAGAGGTCCTGCCTGGCACCAGTGGGTTACAGAACCAGTGGGTTTCTGGTGCTCTCAGCACAAGAAAGATATAAACCTGTTGGAGAGGGGCCAGAGAAAGGCCACCAGGATGATCCAAGGGCTGGAGCAGCTCTGCTCTGGAGCCAGGCTGGGAGAGTTGGGGTGTTCAGCCTGGAGAAGAGAAGGCTCCAGGGAGACCTTAGAGCACCTTCCAGTGCCTGAAGGGGCTCCAGGAAAGCTGGGGAGGGACTTGGGACAAGGGCAGGGAGGGAGAGGACAAGGGGGATGGATTAAAACTGGCAGAGGCTAGATATTAGGAAGAAATTCTTCCCTCTAAGGGTGGTGAGGAACTGGGATGGGTTGCCCAGGGAGGTTGTTGATGCCCCATCTCTGGAGGTTTTTAAGGCCAGGCTGGATGAGGTTTTGTGCAACCTGGGCTTGTGGTTCCCTGATCATGGCAGGAGGATTGGAGCTTGATGAGCTTTGAGATCCCTTCCAACCTTGATGTTTCTATGATTCTGTGATTCTACAGAAGAGCCATTTCTTTCCAAATGCCTTTTTGTCCTTATTTTCCATCCTCGGGTTTTCCAGGTTTTACCCAAAACCCACAGGGTTCTCTTTATTGTCACCTGCATTTTGTCACCTGAATTTATTGTCACCTGAAATTTGCTGAAGTGTTTCTATTGCCCAGACTCAGAGTTGCCTCAAACCACTGCAAACAAAACCCATGGTCAGGCTGCCAAGGGAGGACTCACTTCTCCCAGGCAGCAATAAAAGAAGGTGCCAGGGAGCTGAACACACTGCTCAGGAACCCATCTCTACACACATAACTGTGTAATTACCAGTATCATTGATGTGATAGGTATAAAGACCTAGTTAGCAATGGAGCAGAATCATTAGCATAAAAACTACAAGCACAAAAATGCACCAAAATGACAAATACAAGGGAGCTGGACGAGATTTGCATTAAATTAGTGACTGTGTGTGAGTTGCTATTTAAATGGCAGGTGACTAGAAAATTCCTTCGTGTAAGAGGCAGAAATGTTCATTTTCATGGTAAAAGAGTAACTACACATTGATTTCCAGCTTTAAAACATCTCTGCAAATAGCACTCGCAGCAAGTGAGGTCAGAGGCACCAAAATCAGGGGACTGGTTTGCCCCACGTGGCTCTGAAATGAAGCAGCACAGCTTGGATTTCTTTCATACACTTCTCAAAAAATGAAATAAAATAAAATACAGTGACCACAACAAGAAAACCAACCTCCCCCTGCCTGGGGAAGTAAATCAATTCCCATGCAGTTATTGGGGAGAACGATCTGATGGATCATTTTGAAGCAGAACCAGGTGTGAGGAGGGATGTCAGGAGCTTGCAGGGGGGCTGATGGTGCCCTCTGATGTGGTGCTGAGGGACTGGGGGAGTTGGGTGAATGGTTGGGAGAGTCAGGTGATGGTTGGACCTCGTAATCTGAAAGGTCTTTTCCAACCAGAAGGATTCTGTGGTTCTGTGACTGCTCCTTGGCTGGCAGCACCCTGTGTTCTGCAGAGCAGACGAATGGGATCTCATCTAACCACGGGTGGATCAAGATTCCTCCTGCAGCCTGCAGATCTCATCTTTGGTAGGAATCATAGAATCATAGAAGGTGTGGGGTTGAACCTTTAAAGGTCCTCTAGTCCAGTCCCCCTGCAGTGCACAGGGACCTTGTTACCTAGACCAGGTTGCTCAGAGCCCCATCAAGCTTGACCCTGAATATCTCCAGGGATGGGGCCTCCACCACCTTTCTGGGCAGCCTGTCCCAGTGCTTCACCACCCTCCCTGTAGAGAACTTCTTCCTGATCTCAAATCTGAACCTACCCTGCTCTAGTTTAAGGACATTGTCCCTTGTATGATGGGCTGCATGGCTGTGCTGGCACAACCTGCTCCTCTGCTGGTGAACCCTGCCTAGACTGCCCTGCCCCAGCTCCCCGGGGGCTGCGCACCCAGCTGTGCTGAGCACCCTCTGCCCAGGGGACAGACAAGCCCCAACTTGAGAACTTCTCACTTCTAGAACTGGTTTGAGTTGGAAGGGACCTTAAAGACCATCCAGTCCCACCCCCTGCATGGGCAGGGACACCTCCCACCAGCCCAGGTTGCTCCAAGCCCCATCCAACCTGCCCTTCAACACTGCCAGGGATGGGGCAGCCACAGCTTCCCTGGGCAACCTGGGCCAGGCTCTCACCACCCTCACAGCAGAGGTTGTCCTCTGACTGAATGAAGTCTTCCCCTAACACACCTCTAAATGGCACTGGTTTTGGAATTAAAACTGCAACTTCTTTCCCAAAACAGGCCCACCTGAAGCTGGTCACCAGGTAGTGACAAGTCAGGAGTTTGTTGTCCCTGCGCTGACGCGGCGGCTGCTGTTTGAGGAGTCGCTCAGGTTCAGCTCATCCCTGATTTAATTGTTTGAGTGCCTGAATGTGTTGTGAGTCAGAAGAAGAAATTCTTCTCTTGGTAATGAAGATGGAAGGGGTGATTATTTTGCTTTGTCTGCGAGTTCACTTTCTGAAGAAGGAGGGATAAAAACCTCAGCTTTCTAATCCCTTTATTCTTCTCACCACGGCACTAGTCCTCGTTTGCACCCACAAATGTTTACACGTCCTTATTTGTGTCTCCCCTGGCAGGCACAGAGTCCCTCTGAGCACTGAGAAGAGGAAAGCAGGAGGTGATGCTGAGCAGAAACCCCCCAGCTACTCAACTCAAGCTTTCTCCTCCAGCTTTCTGCAGGTACTTGACAAACGCTCAGATGAACACCAAGGAGCGCTGAGCTGCCAGGAGCTGTTACCAACCCCTTTTCAACTTCAAAATCTACCCTGAGAGGCAACAAATTCCCATCAGGCACTTGGCTGGTGAGCAGAAGGTCCAAATGGGAGGCCTTAAACATCCAGCCCACACGAGGCAGTTCCTGCAGCTGGTTCTTCTTGCCGTGGCAGAGACACGTTTGACCGCGCCGGTGTCTCGATTTGTTTGTTCACCCTCCGTGACCTCAGCCTGCCAAGCCCTGCCTCTGGTTGGGCTCCTGTCAATCACAGGCCAAGTTGGATGTCACTTGGCTCAAATCAAAGCTGATGTTGTGACTAAAAGGTTGTGGGGAGGGTGGAAGAGGAGCTGTCAAAGCACTGGAAGGCAGAGATCTAAGAGGTGGGGGGAGAAACGGGGTGTTTGTTATCTGTGCAAATTGTGCAGGGGTGTGGGGGAGGTGGAAGTGACCAGGAGGGAAGGGATGAAGTTCACCCTTAGGAAGTTCACTGATGGCACCAAACTGGGAGGGGTGGGACACATCAGAGGGCTGTGCTGCCATCCAGCATGACCCGGACAGACTAGAGAGGTGTGCAAGTGGAGGTGCTGCATCTATGGGAGGAACAACCCTGTGGATCAGAGCAGGCTGGGGGTGACCTGCTGGAAAGCAGCTCTGGGGAGAAGGACCTCAAGGTCCTGGTGGACAACAGGCTGATTATGAGCCAACAATGTGGCCCTGTGGCCAAGAAGGCCAATGGTCTCCTTGGGGGGCATCAAGAAGAGTGTGGTCAGCAGGTCACAGAGGTTCTCCTGCCCCTCTGATCTGCCCTGGTGAGGCCATACCTGGCGAACTGGGTCCAGTTCTGGGCTGCCCAGTTCAAGAAAGGTAAGGAACTGCTGGAGAGAGTCCAGCACAGGGACACTGAGATGATTAAGGGACTGGAACATCTGCCCTGTGAGGAGGGGCTGGGAGAGCTGGGGCTGTTCAGCTGGAGAAGAGGGGGCTGAGGGGGGATCTGATCAGTGCTGATCATTATCTAGAGGGGGTGGCAGGAGGATGGGCCAGACTCTGCTCAGGGGTGTCCAGTGACAGGACAAGGGGCAATGGGACAAACTGGAGCACAGGAGAATTAATTTAAACATAAAGAAAAACTTCTTGCCTGTGAGGTTGGCAGAGCCCTTGGCCAGGCTGCCCAGGGAGGCTGTGGAATCTCCATCCCTGGAGACATTCCCAACCCACCTGGATCCTGTGGGATCTGCTCTAGGGGATCCTGCTCTGGCAGGGGTTGGACTGGATGATCTCCAGAGGTTCCTTCCAACCCCCACCTCTCTGACTCTATAATGAGCAGAGAATTGCAGGGAGAGCAGCTGGTTAGTTTTGGGATGGGATGATCTTGCCATTGCAGGAGGTGCAGAAGAGGTGATGGGTGGGCTTCAGCCAGCAGCAGTGCAAGGAGGTCTCAGCACGAGGACAAGGAGGAATCATGTCAAAAAGCCAAGGAAAATGCCCTATCTCATTCCCCTGAACAAGCCACTCCTTTGCAGGGTGAATTCATAAGCCATGAGGATGGTTGTGTCCCTGTGGCCAGAGCTGCTGAGCCCCTCTGGCTGGTGCATGGGGGACCCAAAACCAGCCTGGTCTGGGGGCACGGGCTGCAGTGGGTGTTTGGGTGCTGGGCTATGAACGAATGCACTGATGTTGCACAGAATGGTGATCCCACCATGGGAGGGAGAGTCTCTGGAAGTATCTCATGGTACAGGGGTGACACCAGAGCCCCAGCTTCATGCTGGCCACGAGCATCTTCCACAGTAGCTCATACAATAGACCTTGTGCTGACTTTGCTCCTAAAAGGGATTTTTAAACCTGTGTGGGAATTGCTTTGCCCACTCCTGAGAGACTCCACAATTTGTCATTCTTTCCCCTTCACTTCTGGGATGGGATTATTTTTCACCCAACATGTCCTGTAAATCCCTGAGGAGATGCCACTGCTTTGGGGATCACTCAGACCTTTTGGGTTTCAGGACTGAAATGTCTCCCTGCTGTTTTCCTTTTGAAAATGGAACATCATTTTAATACCAATGGGAAAAAAAAAAAAACACAACAAAAAACAACAACAAAAAAAACCCAAAAACCAAACCACAACACCCAAGCACTAAAATGCTAAAAAACCCAAATCATTACAAAATGGAAAATCAAAACAGTCCCACTCTGGTTTTTGTTTTTCAAATGAAGTGTGATTGAAGTCAACATGTTCCTGAGCAACATCTCACTCATCAGAAAATGGCATTTTCTGAAAGAACAGTTCTTTTTTTTTGCCATAAAATGAGCACTTAGGCTGGGATTCCTGTACATTGACACCAACATGTGAACACTTGGTGGGTCTGAACGCAGAGAGGAGACACAAATTATAGCAAACCTGGACCAATGATTGTTCTTTTTCTCCTACACCAAAGAACAAAATAACCTATAATCATCCCGAGTAGCCAGAGGTTTCTTCACAAACACAGCAGATACAATTAGAAAGCTGGAGCTGTCTCTTCATAATAGGGGCAATGAACCAAATCAATTGAACAAAACTAGGTGCCAATAAGAGCTAAGACACATTTTTTTGGTTCAATGGCCACATGGAAAAAAATAAATAAATAAATGCATTTGGAGTTAACTTGAATTGATTTTTTTTCAATTTTTCCAGTGAAGCAAAAAAAAAATATTATTAAAAAATATATTAATAGCAGATTGGTTTTTTCTTTTAAGCATTTTATATTTTCGGTTCCATTTCTATTTCAGCTACTTGTAGGGGATGTTTCAGGGCTTGTTTGATCAATCCCAACCTACAGTTTTGTAGGGGGAAAAACAAGTTTTGCCTGAAAGTTTTTTGCCTGTTGTAAAGTGGTGTGAGGAGGAACTTCCAGAGGGATGAGTTGTATGAGCTGGGTTCAGAAAACAGGTTTGATTCATCTCAGCTGAGAATCACCCCCTGTCCTTGATAGAACCAGGTGATTTTCTGCTTTTGGTTCCCCAGTGATGCTGTTCCCAGGGTGTCAGTGCCTTTGTAGACATTTAGTTGGAGGACAGGAGTCTTAGTTCTGGTTCTTGGAGTTCTGGGTGAAGTGGGTGGATTTGGAAATATGATGGAAATAAGCCAATTCAGATGATAGAATCAGAGAATCATGGAATGGTTTGGTTTGGAAGGACCTTAAAGCTCATCCAGTCCCACCCCCTGCATGGGCAGGGACACCTCCCACCAGCCCAGGTTGCTCCAAGCCCCATCCAACCTGCCCTTCAACACTGCCAGGGATGGGGCAGCCACAGCTTCCCTGGGCAACCTGGGCCAGGCTCTCACCACCCTCACACCCAACAATTTCCTCCTCATGTCCAGCCTCAATCTCCCCTCTGCCAGTTTTAATCCATCCCCCTTGTCCTCTCCCTCCCTGCCCTTGTCCCAAGTCCTTCCCCAGCTTTCCTGGAGCCCCTTCTGCAGGCACTGGAAACACATGATTTCCCAGCAGATCCCTCTGCAACCCTGATAATTCATCTGGTGTAAAACTCACAGCCGAGTTTTATATTCAATGTTCTGTGTGACATGGAACATAATAGCAGGATGACTTTGTTATAAAAGGAAAGGAAAAAAAAAACCCCACACCACCTTGAGCTGCATGGGATGTGAGAGTTTCTTTTCAATAAATCAAACTGTTATCTTTCCAAACTCCTTTCAGCACCCTCCCTCCCTAGATCCACCAAGCCTTCATCTTTTTGAATATGCAGTTCCTCAGGGTGTGTAATTATCAGGCAGTTGCATACCTAATTTAAATGGAGCCCTTCTGATTCTGTGCCTCGATGGGCTGGTGAGATTTCCAGGGGAAATTTAGCTGAACACCAGGGTAAAGCTCCCACTGTTCTTTGACAAGTTTAATAAGATCTTTATTGTTTGCAAAATAGCCTGACCTCAGCTTTACCCTGAGCACCAAGGGGAAGACTCCACAAAAACTGCTCAAAATGCAGAAATTCTACTTGAAGGGAAACTGTGGGATAGAGAAGCCCAAGGACTTTCATGGTGACTTCCTCTGAAAAGGGCAGGTTAGAACTTTGGCAGATGGTTCTGGGCTCCTCTGCAAGACTGGAAATCACCTGCCCTAATTTAGCTGCCCAAAAGCAAAGGCTAAACTCAAAGCCAGTCATTCCAGTCTCTCTCAGCAGTGAGTGCAGAGGAACTGAGACCTCCAAGGGTTGATTATCTGCCCTTGCATTAGTCAAAATCTTTCTAGAGTAGCTGGGGTTGTGATGAAATGCAATAAATAATATGAACAGCTCTAATCCAGTGGATGTTCAGGAAGCTGGGCTCAAGGCAGTTTAAGAAATTCAGTCCAGGACTCCCTAGAAATGAAGGGCTGGTCTTCATTTGGAAGGAGGGAAAGGCTTTCTTAATTATCAGGGTCTGGATGAGAACTGGATTCCAAAGACACTAATGTGAGACCCAATAGGCAAGGAAGTGAGATCCAGACTTGCTTGAAAATCTGCCCTAATGAAACTTGAGTCACTTGGACGGTCCCTAATCAGGAACTGGGATCCAGTTTATTTTGAAACTTACTCCAGAATTACAACTTGAGCTCTGGAATCTAATGTGTCTGGGACTGCAAAGGACTCAGGAGGCTTTTATGGTTATGTTCACCTGATTTCAGGCTTTACAGCCCAGATTTTGCACCTTCTCCTGTCCTGGAGTGGATTCTCCAGCCCCAGCTGGCATTTGGAGGGATTTTAACTTGCTGCTTTGCAGGCTGTTTCTGGTTTGGTTTGTTTTCAGAGAGGTTTCCTCATTACAGTGTTTAGCATTTAAATAGAAAATGCAAGAGGGAGAAAAAGCAGCATTTTGGTATCTCACAAACCAGATGCTTGAACCTCCTTGCTTCCTGGCCAGCTCTGAGTGAGCAGGGCTGGATAAAGAGACAGTGCAAAACTTGTAAGTCCCTGTTGCTGCTCAGAACGTGTTTTGAGTAGTTTTAGAGCTTTTGTTGAGACCACAGGGATGGGATAAAGGCA
>NW_009953310.1:0-1310 GCF_000747805.2 Chaetura pelagica
ACCACCCTCCCTCTCCCCCCCCTTGGTGCCACCACCCTCCCTGTCCCCCCCCTTGGGACCCCAGAGAGGGTCTGGGGGCACCTGCTGGGGAATGAGAGGGGGAGGAAGAGGAGAGAAGAGGGGGTGGGAGGAGAAGAAGGAGGAAGAGGAAGAGGAGGAGGTGGTAGGAGGAGGAAGAGGAGGAGAAGGAGGAGGAAGAGAAGGAGGAGGAAAAGGAGAAGGGGGGAGGAGGAAGAGGAGGAGGAGGAAGAAGAGAAAAAGGAAGAGGAGGAGGTGGTGGGAGGAGGAAAAGGAGAAGGAAGGAAGAAGAGGAGGAGAAGGATGAGGAAGAGAAGGAGGAGGATGAAAAGGAGAAGGGAGGAGGAGGAAGAGAAAAAGGAAGAGGAAGGAGGAGGAAGAGAAGGAGGTGATGGGAGGAGGACAAGGACGAGGAAGAGAAGAAAGGAGGAGGAGAAGGAAAAGGAGAAGGGAGGAGGAGGAAGAAGAGGAGGGGGAAGAGGAGAAGGAAGAAGAGAAAAAGGAGGAGGAGGAAGAGGAGAGAGGAGGAAGAGGAGAAGGAAGTGGTGGGAGAAGGAGGTGGTGGGAGGAGGAGGAGGAGGAAGAATAGGAGAAGGAAGAAGAAGAGTAGGAGGAAGAGGAGGGAAGAGGGGGTGGGAGGAGGAGGAAGAGGAGGAGAAGGAGGAAGAGAAGGAGGAGGAAAAGGAGAAGGGAGGAGGAGGAAGAGGAGGAGGAAGAAGAGAAAAAGGAGGAGGAGGAAGAAGAGGAGAAGGAACTGGTGGGAGAAGGAGGTGGTGGGAGGAGGAGGAGGAAGAAGAGAAGAAAGAGGAAGAAGAAGAAGAGGAGGAGGAAGAGGAGAGAGGAGGAGGAGGAAGAGAAGGAGGTGGTGGGAGGAGAAGGAGGAGGAAGAGAAGAAAGGAGGAGGAGAAGGAAAAGGAGAAGGGAGGAGAAGGAAGAGGAGGAAGAAGAGAAAAAGGAGGAGGAGAAAGAGGAAAGAGGAGGAAGAGGAGAAGGAAGTGGTGGGAGAAGGAGGTGGTGGGAGGAGGAGGAGGAGGAAGAAGAGGAGAAGAAGGAGGAAGAAGAAGAGGAGGAGGAAGAGGAGAAAGGAGGAGGAAGAAGAGGGAGGAGGAGGTGGTGGCAGGAGGAGGAAGGATGAGGATGGGCCCCAGGATGCTGGGCTGGGAGGAAGGCTCCTCCTCCTCCTCAGGGTGACCTCTCTGGGTCTTCCCAACCCCCTTCCCCACACCAACCAGCCTGAGGTGGCACCTGCTCCCCCCTGGTGTCCCCCCCTGGTGTCCCCCCCTGGTGTCCCC
>NW_009953310.1:2469-6521 GCF_000747805.2 Chaetura pelagica
CTCCTCCTCCTCCTCCTCCTCTTCTTCCTCCTCCTCCTCCTTCCCCCCCCCTCCCCCCCCCCCCCTCCTGCCTCCCTCCTCCTCCTGCCTCCCTCCTCCTCCTGCCTCCCTCCTCCTCCCGCCTTCCTCCTCCTCCCTCCCTCCTCCTCCTCCTCCTGCCTCCTCCTGCCTCCTCCTCCCCCCTTCCCAGAACATCGTCCGGGGCAGCAAATCCTCCCGCGATGGTTCCCTCACGTGGCTTTTGGACGAGCTGGACCATCTGTCCGTGTCCCGCTCCAGCCCCCTCCGCAGGGCCAGCCCCCCCGGCCCCTCCCGGCGCCACCACCCCCAGGAGAACGGGCTCTCCCAGGAGCCCCCCAAGAACCTGGAGAAGATCCACCAAGGACCACCAAGGCAAGACTTATTAGAGGCCAAACCCCAAGAGAGGGAAGATCGACCAGTTCAGCGCCCCCGGGAACCTCGCGGGGCGGAACCCGCCGCTCGCCCGCCCCCCCCTGATTACCCCACTTCCCATCCCCACCGGGAATTACCCCCCAGTAGGGACTTTGGGGACCGGGTGGTCCGAAGGGAGAGACCTGAACCCCCTGAGAAACGCCCCAAATCCACGCACGGGTTTGGGGGGGAAGGGACAAGAAGCCCCCAACCCCCCCGGGACAAACGCCCGCTCTCCGGGCCCGAGATCCGCGCTCCCGGCGTTCCCGCTTCCCAAGGGTCCACGAAGATGACCCAGCAGATGGGAAGGGCCTTCAACACCTTCCCACGGGCTGAGACCGACCCCGGCAGGGCTGGGGGGACACAGGTAAAGCTCCACCCACCCCCACCCCAGCCCAGCCCACCCTGGATCTTCCCACTGGATCCTGGTGGGAGTTTTAGAGAAGCTCCGTGGGTGGGAACGGCCTCCGAGATGGTGGAGGGTCAAGCTCAACTCTACCTGCCCTTGAGCCAACTCTGCTGACCCTCAACCCAACCCTAAGACCTCCAACCCAACCCTAAGACCTCCAACCCAACCCTAAGACCTCCAACCCAACCCTAAGACCTCCAACCCAACCCTAAGACCTCCAACCCAACCCTAAGACCTCCAACCCAACCCTAAGACCTCCAACCCAACCCTAAGACCTCCAACCCAACCCTAAGACCTCCAACCCAACCCTAAGACCTCCAACCCAACCCTAAGACCTCCAACCCAACCCTAAGACCTCCAACCCAACCCTAAGACCTCCAACCCAACCCTAAGACCTCCAACCCAACCCTAAGACCTCCAACCCAACCCTAAGACCTCCAACCCAACCCTAAGACCTCCAACCCAACCCTAAGACCTCCAACCCAACCCTAAGACCTCCAACCCAACCCTAAGACCTCCAACCCAACCCTAAGACCTCCAACCCAACCCTAAGACCTCCAACCCAACCCTAAGACCTCCAACCCAACCCTAAGACCTCCAACCCAACCCTAAGACCTCCAACCCAACCCTAAGACCTCCAACCCAACCCTAAGACCTCCAACCCAACCCTAAGACCTCCAACCCAACCCTAAGACCTCCAACCCAACCCTAAGACCTCCAACCCAACCCTAAGACCTCCAACCCAACCCTAAGACCTCCAACCCAACCCTAAGACCTCCAACCCAACCCTAAGACCTCCAACCCAACCCTAAGACCTCCAACCCAACCCTAAGACCTCCAACCCAACCCTAAGACCTCCAACCCAACCCTAAGACCTCCAACCCAACCCTAAGACCTCCAACCCAACCCTAAGACCTCCAACCCAACCCTAAGACCTCCAACCCAACCCTAAGACCTCCAACCCAACCCTAAGACCTCCAACCCAACCCTAAGACCTCCAACCCAACCCTAAGACCTCCAACCCAACCCTAAGACCTCCAACCCAACCCTAAGACCTCCAACCCAACCCTAAGACCTCCAACCCAACCCTAAGACCTCCAACCCAACCCTAAGACCTCCAACCCAACCCTAAGACCTCCAACCCAACCCTAAGACCTCCAACCCAACCCTAAGACCTCCAACCCAACCCTAAGACCTCCAACCCAACCCTAAGACCTCCAACCCAACCCTAAGACCTCCAACCCAACCCTAAGACCTCCAACCCAACCCTAAGACCTCCAACCCAACCCTAAGACCTCCAACCCAACCCTAAGACCTCCAACCCAACCCTAAGACCTCCAACCCAACCCTAAGACCTCCAACCCAACCCTAAGACCTCCAACCCAACCCTAAGACCTCCAACCCAACCCTAAGACCTCCAACCCAACCCTAAGACCTCCAACCCAACCCTAAGACCTCCAACCCAACCCTAAGACCTCCAACCCAACCCTAAGACCTCCAACCCAACCCTAAGACCTCCAACCCAACCCTAAGACCTCCAACCCAACCCTAAGACCTCCAACCCAACCCTAAGACCTCCAACCCAACCCTAAGACCTCCAACCCAACCCTAAGACCTCCAACCCAACCCTAAGACCTCCAACCCAACCCTAAGACCTCCAACCCAACCCTAAGACCTCCAACCCAACCCTAAGACCTCCAACCCAACCCTAAGACCTCCAACCCAACCCTAAGACCTCCAACCCAACCCTAAGACCTCCAACCCAACCCTAAGACCTCCAACCCAACCCTAAGACCTCCAACCCAACCCTAAGACCTCCAACCCAACCCTAAGACCTCCAACCCAACCCTAAGACCTCCAACCCAACCCTAAGACCTCCAACCCAACCCTAAGACCCAGCTCTACCTGCTTCAACCCAACTCTACCCACCCTCAACCCCTCTCTACCCACCATCACCCAACTCTACCCACCCTCAACTCAAGACCCCAACCCTTGTTGACCCTCAACCCAACTCTACCCACCCTTAACTCTACCCATCATCACCCAACTCTACCCACCCTCAACCCCTCTCTACCTACCATCACCCAACTCTACCCACCCTCAACTCAAGACCCCAACCCTTGTTGACCCTCAACCCAACTCTTTTGACCCTCAACCCAACTCTACCCACCCTTAACCCAACCCATCACCACGTCACCCTTCTCCTCACTCTCCAGCTGAAGACCACAGGTGCTGGAAGCTCCTCCATGGTCTCCTCTCCCAATTCTCTGCTCCTTCCCAGCTCCAACCTTTCCCTTGGCTCTCTTGGGCTCATTGGGTGGAGCCCCTGGGCTTGGCACCCACCTTCTTGGCCATGGTGGCCCTGTCCCAGGATGTCCCCATCCCACCAGGTCTGTGGTGGCCTCATCCCAGCACGGTCCATGCTGGCCCCATCTCAGGCTATGGTGGCCCCAATCCCACCTTGGGCCATGGTGGTCCCAGTTCAGTCCCTGGTGGCCCCAAACCCCCTGGGCTCCCTGGTGGCCCCAATCCCAGTTTGGTCCCTGGTGGTCCCAGTTCAATCCCTGGTGGCCCCAACCCCAGTTTAGTCCCTGGTGGCCCCAGTTCAATCCCTGGTGGCCCCAATCCCAGTTTAGTCCCTGGTGGTCCCAGACCCCAATCCCCCTGTGCTCCTTGGTGGCCCCAATCCCATCTTGGGCCATGGTGTTCCCAGATCAGTCCCTGGTGGCCCCAATCCCAGTTTGGTCCCTGGTCGCCCCAATCCCACCTTGGGCCATGGTGGCCCCAGTTCAGTCCCTGGTGGCCCCAATCCCACCTTGGGCCATGGGTCCCTGGTGGCCCAATCCCATAGTGGTCCCAATCCCATCTTGGGCCATGGTTGTCCCTGGTGGCCCTAATCCCATCTTGGGTCATGGTGGTCCCAGTTCAGTCCCTGGTGGCCCTATCCCAGTTCAGTCCTTGGTGGCCCCAAACCCCCTGGGCTCCCTGGTGGCCCCAATCCCAGTTCAGTCCTTGGTGGTCCCAATCCCCCTGTGCTCCTTGGTGGCCCCAAACCCCCTGGGCTCCCTGGTGTCCCCAATCCCACCTTGGGCCGTGGTGGCCTCAGTTCCACCTTGGGCCATGGTGGCCCCAGTTCAGTCCCTGGTGGCCCCAATCCCAGTTTGGTCCCTGGTGGTCCCAGTTCAATCCCTGGTGGCCCCAATCCCAGTTT
>NW_009953310.1:7887-11824 GCF_000747805.2 Chaetura pelagica
GAGCCCCCCAATCATTTCCCCCCTC
Source organism: Chaetura pelagica (assembly GCF_000747805.2). Taxonomy (NCBI): domain Eukaryota; kingdom Metazoa; phylum Chordata; class Aves; order Apodiformes; family Apodidae; genus Chaetura; species Chaetura pelagica. Next base: position 7,913 of record NW_009953310.1, read on the forward strand.
CTTCCTCGGACCCGACGAGGCCTCTTTGCCCACCCCCAACCACCCACCGACCCCGTTCCCCTCAACGGGAACCTCAACGCGTGTCCCACGAGCAGTTCCGGGCTGCCCTGCAGATGGTGGTGGATCCTGGAGACCCCAGGTCCTACCTGGACAACTTCATCAAGATCGGGGAAGGTTCCACGGGCGTCGTTTGCATCGCCACGGTCAGGAGCAGCGGGAAGTTGGTGGCCGTCAAGAAGATGGACCTGAGGAAGCAGCAGCGGCGCGAGTTGCTCTTCAACGAGGTGGGGAACCCCCCCCAGGACATGCCCTGACATGCTCTGACATGCCCCGACACGCTCTGACACGCCCCAACGTGCTCCAACGTGTCTGAACATGCCCCAACATGCCCTGACATGCCCTGACATGCCCTGACACGCCCCAACACGCTCTGACACACCCCAACATGCTCCAACGTGTCTGAACATGCCCCGACCCAACACGCTCTGACACGCCCCAACATGCTCCAACGTGTCTGAACATGCCCCGACATGCTCTGACACGCTCTGACACGCCCCAACGTACTCTGACATGCCTCGACATGCTCTGACATGCCCCAACATGCTCTAACATGCTCTGACACGCCCCAACATGCTCTGACATGCCCCGACATGCTCTGACACGCCCCAACGTAGTCTGACATGCCTCGACATGCTCTGACACGCCCCAACGTAGTCTGACATGCCTCGACATGCTCTGACATGCCCCAACATGCTCTAACATGCTCTGACACGCCCCAACATGCTCTAACATGCTCTGACACGCCCCAACATGCTCTAACATGCTCTGACACGCCCCAACATGCTCTAACATGCTCTGACACGCCCCAACATGCTCTAACATGCTCTGACACGCCCCAACATGCTCTAACATGCTCTGACACGCCCCAACATGCTCTAACATGCTCTGACACGCCCCAACATGCTCTAACATGCTCTGACACGCCCCAACATGCTCTAACATGCTCTGACACGCCCCAACATGCTCTAACATGCTCTGACACGCCCCAACATGCTCTAACATGCTCTGACACGCCCCAACATGCTCTAACATGCTCTGACACGCCCCAACATGCTCTAACATGCTCTGACACGCCCCAACATGCTCTAACATGCTCTGACACGCCCCAACATGCTCTAACATGCTCTGACACGCCCCAACATGCTCTAACATGCTCTGACACGCCCCAACATGCTCTAACATGCTCTGACACGCCCCAACATGCTCTAACATGCTCTGACACGCCCCAACATGCTCTAACATGCTCTGACACGCCCCAACATGCTCTAACATGCTCTGACACGCCCCAACATGCTCTAACATGCTCTGACACGCCCCAACATGCTCTAACATGCTCTGACACGCCCCAACATGCTCTAACATGCTCTGACACGCCCCAACATGCTCTAACATGCTCTGACACGCCCCAACATGCTCTAACATGCTCTGACACGCCCCAACATGCTCTAACATGCTCTGACACGCCCCAACATGCTCTAACATGCTCTGACACGCCCCAACATGCTCTAACATGCTCTGACACGCCCCAACATGCTCTAACATGCTCTGACACGCCCCAACATGCTCTAACATGCTCTGACACGCCCCAACATGCTCTAACATGCTCTGACACGCCCCAACATGCTCTAACATGCTCTGACACGCCCCAACATGCTCTAACATGCTCTGACACGCCCCAACATGCTCTAACATGCTCTGACACGCCCCAACATGCTCTAACATGCTCTGACACGCCCCAACATGCTCTAACATGCTCTGACACGCCCCAACATGCTCTAACATGCTCTGACACGCCCCAACATGCTCTAACATGCTCTGACACGCCCCAACATGCTCTAACATGCTCTGACACGCCCCAACATGCTCTAACATGCTCTGACACGCCCCAACATGCTCTAACATGCTCTGACACGCCCCAACATGCTCTAACATGCTCTGACACGCCCCAACATGCTCTAACATGCTCTGACACGCCCCAACATGCTCTAACATGCTCTGACACGCCCCAACATGCTCTAACATGCTCTGACACGCCCCAACATGCTCTAACATGCTCTGACACGCCCCAACATGCTCTAACATGCTCTGACACGCCCCAACATGCTCTAACATGCTCTGACACGCCCCAACATGCTCTAACATGCTCTGACACGCCCCAACATGCTCTAACATGCTCTGACACGCCCCAACATGCTCTAACATGCTCTGACACGCCCCAACATGCTCTAACATGCTCTGACACGCCCCAACATGCTCTAACATGCTCTGACACGCCCCAACATGCTCTAACATGCTCTGACACGCCCCAACATGCTCTAACATGCTCTGACACGCCCCAACATGCTCTAACATGCTCTGACACGCCCCAACATGCTCTAACATGCTCTGACACGCCCCAACATGCTCTGACATGCCCCAACGTACTCTGACACGCCCCGACATGCTCTGACACACCCCAACACTCCCCGATGTGCTCTGACATGCCTCAACATGCTCTGACACGTCCTAACATGCTCTGACAGACCCCAACATGCTCTGACCCGCCCTGACACGTCCTGACATGCTCTAACATGCTCTGACAGACCCCAACATGCTCTGACCCGCCCTGACACGTCCTGACATGCTCTAACATGCTCTGACAGACCCCAACATGCTCTGACCCGCCCTGACACGTCCTGACATGCTCTAACATGCTCTGACAGACCCCAACATGCTCTGACCCGCCCTGACACGTCCTGACATGCTCTAACATGCTCTGACAGACCCCAACATGCTCTGACCCGCCCTGACACGTCCTGACATGCTCTAACATGCTCTGACAGACCCCAACATGCTCTGACCCGCCCTGACACGTCCTGACATGCTCTAACATGCTCTGACAGACCCCAACATGCTCTGACCCGCCCTGACACGTCCTGACATGCTCTAACATGCTCTGACAGACCCCAACATGCTCTGACCCGCCCTGACACGTCCTGACATGCTCTAACATGCTCTGACAGACCCCAACATGCTCTGACCCGCCCTGACACGTCCTGACATTCTCTTAACATGCTCTGACACACCCCAACATGCTTTGACACGTCCTGACATGCTCTAACATGCTCTGACACTCCCCGACATGCTCTGACATGCCCCGACATGCTCTGACACTCCCTGACGTGCTCTGACATGCCCCAACATGCTCTGACATGTCCTGACATTCTCTTAACATGCTCTGACACGTCCTAACATGCTCTGACAGACCCCAACATGCTCTGACATGCCCTGACACGTCCTGACATGCTCTTAACATGCTCTGACACACCCAACATGCTCTGACACTCCCCGACATGCTCTGACACTCCCCGACATGCCCTGACACGCTCTGACATGCTCTGACACACCCCAACATGCTCTGACATGCCCTGACACGTCCTGACATGCTCTAACATGCTCTGACACACCCAACATGCTCTGACACTCCCCGACATGCCCTGACACGCTCTGACATGCTCTGACATGCCCCGACATGCTCTGACACACCCCAACACGCCCCGATATGCTCTGACATGCCTCAACATGCTCTGACACGACCCAACATGCTCTGACATGTCCTGACATGCTCTAACATGCTCTGACACGTTCTAACATGCTCTGACAGACCCCAACATGCTCTGACATGCCCTGACACGTCCTGACATGCTCTAACATGCTCTGACACACCCAAAATGCTCTGACACTCCCCGACATGCTCTGACACTCCCCGACATGCCCTGACACGCTCTGACATGCTCTGACATGCCCCGACATGCTCTGACACTCCCCGACGTGCTCTGACATGCCCCAACATGCTCTGACATGTCCTGACAT
>NW_009953310.1:12503-13333 GCF_000747805.2 Chaetura pelagica
CCCAACACGCTCTGACACGCTCTGACATGCTCTGACACGCCCCGACACGCTCTGACACGCCCCGACACCCTCCCCTCGGGGTGTCCCAGGAGGTCCCAGCCCTCGCCCTGCCCCCCCAGGTGGTGATCATGAGGGACTATCAGCACGAGAACGTGGTGCAGATGTACAACAGTTACCTGGTGGGCGACGAGCTCTGGGTGGTCATGGAGTTCCTGGAGGGCGGCGCCTTGACCGACATCGTCACCCACACCAGGTGCCACCTTGACCTTGGGTGGGGTGGGACCTCCACCTCCCCTAGAACAGGGTCCCCTCCAGATCCAACCCCCAGGTGGGTTTGGGGTCACACCCCGTGGTTGCCACCTTTGTGGGCAACGAGTTCCTCGTCGTGTTCCATCTCAAAGTCAAGATGTTCCTCATCCAAGGTCCAGAAGTTCTTCCTCATGTTGAGTTTGACCCTCCTGGGCTTCACTTTGTCCCATTGTCCCTTGGTCTCTCACTGACAAACCCTGAGAAGAACCTGCTCCCACCCTCCTGATGCCCCCTGGAGATGTTAAGACCTCCCCTCAGTCTCCTCTCCAGCCCCAGGTCCCCCAGCATCTTGGTGGCCCTTTGTGGTCCCCTCTCCACCAGCTCCTTGTCCTTCAGAGGGGCAGGAGAACCTCCCTGACCTGCTCCTCATGCTACGTGGTTGACTTGGGGTCCTGTTGAGGTTCCTCTCAACCATCTCCCCCAAATCCTTCTCCACCCACTCCCTGTTGCTCCCGTTGACGTTCTCCTCAACCATCGCCTCCTTATCCTTCTCAACCATCTCCCCCAACCTCTTCTCCTCA
>NW_009953311.1:0-47102 GCF_000747805.2 Chaetura pelagica
ACTGCACACAGTGCTCGAGGTGCAACCTCACGAAAGCCAAGTAGAGGGATCACCCACCTGCCAGGATGCTGTTGGTCTTCTTGGCCACCTGGGCACACTGCTGGCTCACGCTCAGCCAGCTGTGAATCAGCAGCCCCAGGTCCCTCTCCGCTGGGCAGCTCTCCAGCCACTACTCCCCAGGCCTGCAGCACTGCCAGGGGTTGTTGTGGCCAAAGTGCAGGACCCAACATTTGGCCTTACTGAAAAGCATACAATTGGCCTCTGCCCATCAGTCAACCCTGCCCAGGTCCCTCTGCAGAGCCTCCCTGCCCTCAAGCAGATTGACACTCCCACCCAGCTTAATGTCATCTGCAAACTTACTGAGGGTGCAGTCTATCCCCTCATCCAATTCATTGATAAAGATGTTAAACAGGAGTAGCCCCAGCCCTGACTCCTGGGGAACACCACTCCAGTCACCAGCCAGATTTAACTCCACTGAACACAACTCTTTGGACCTGGCCACCCAACCAGTTTTTTATCCAGCAAATCATGTGCCATGAGCAGCCAGCTTCTCTAGGAGAATGCTGTGGGAAACCTTCTTAAATGCCTTGCTAAAGTCAAGGCAGACAACATCCACAGCCCTTTTCTCATCCAATAAGCAGGTAACCCTGTCATAGAAGGAAAGCAGGTTAGTAACACAGGACCTGCCCTTCATGCACCCATGCTGACTGGGCCTGATCACCTGTCTGTTCTGCATGTGCCACATAATGGTGTTCAGGATGATCTGCTCCATCAGCCTCCCTGGCACTGAAGTCAGACTAACAGGCCTGTAACTTCCTGGATCGTCCTTCTGTACCTTCTTGTATATGGGGGTAACTCTGGCTGATTTCCAGTTTGCTGGTACTCTCCTGTCAACCAGAACTGCTGGTAAATGATAGAAGTGGCTTAGTGAGCACCCCTGTCAGCTCTTTCAGCACTCTTGGGTGCATCTCATCTGACCCCATAGATTTGTGCACACCTATGTGGTGTAGCAGGTCACTGACCCTCCTGAATTGTGAGGGGATTGCTCTGCTCCTGACCCCTGTCCCCTACATTAGGGAATTGGATTCCCTCAACATAACAGGCCCTGTTACTAAAGACTGAGGCAAAGAAGTAATTTAGCACCTCCGCCTTTTCCTCACTATTTGTCACCATGTTTCTTCCTGCATCTAATAGAGGATGGAGGGTCTCCCTGGTCTTTATTTTGATGTTAATATATTTAGAGAAGATTTTCTTGTTGTCCTTTACTATGGAGGCCAGATTAATTTCTAGCTGGGCTTTGGACCTTCTAATTCCCTCCCTGCATAGCCTCACAGCATTTTTGTGGCCATTGCTTGGTTGGTTCACTCACCAGCTGTTAAGAAGTTATCGTCAACACATTTCAGGAGCTTCTGGGACTATTCCCTCTCTGCTGTGTTGTAGTTCCAGCAGACATCAGGGAAATCCCCCACAGGAACAAGGGCAAAGAACCGTGAGATTTCACCCAGGAATTTATAGAATAGCTCATCCACCTCACTGCCTGGTTGGGAAGTCTATAGCAGACTTCCACAGCAATATCAGCCTTGTTCGTCTTGCCCTTAATCCTGATCCAAATGCACTCTACCTTGACATGATTATAGCCTAATTCTAGACATTCATAACAATTCCTAATACATAGGGCAACCTCTCTGCCTCTCCTTCTTTGTCTGTCTTTCCTAAAGAGCTGGTAGCCATCAACTGTGACACTCTAGTCATGTGAAGTACCCCACTACATTCCTGTGATAGCCACTATGTCAGTTTTCCTGCTGCATCATGGCTTCCAGCTCACCTTGCTTGTTGCCCATGCTGCATGTGTTGGTACAGATGCACTTCAGACGGGTTAATGATCTCAACACTTTTGTGTGGGCATTCACCCTAATTCCTGCCTGACCCTTTTCAGGTGTTTCCACGGCTGCTGTACCATCAATAACCCTTGCCTTTTTGCTTCCCATTATATCTCAATCCCCTACCTCGACTGAGGTGGCAGAGTGAGAGGCTTCTCTAACACACCATCCTACAAACCCTGGCATGCATCCCCTAGGCTTATTTACAGCAGGCTCAGTTTTATCCTCTTCCCCCTTCAAATCTAGTTTAAAGCCCTGTCAATGAGTCCCACTAACTCCTGCCCCAGGATCCTTTTCCCACTCTGGGACAGCTGCATTCCATTTGTTTCCAGGCCTGGTGTCTTGTATAGCAACCCATGACCAAAGAACACAAAGCTCTGCTGATGACACCAGTCCTGGAGCCATGATCTGACCTGTTGGCTCGTTAGTTCCCTCATCCATTGCTGCCATTAGAGGGATGGAGGAGAACACAGCTTGCACTCCTGATCCCTTCACCAGTTGCCCCAGAGCCCTGAAATCTCTCGATTGCTTTTGATGTTCTTGTTGCCACTTCATCACTACCCACCAAAAGGTGAGTAGTAATCTGAAGGCCTTACTAGGGTGGGAAGTTTTCTTACAATCCAGGCTCTGGGGAGGCAGCAGACTTCCCTATGAAGCAGGTCCAGTCTGCATATTGGGCCCTCTACATCCCTTAGGAGGGAGTCACCCACAACAATGACCCGTCTGTTTTTCTTTCTGGACTGAGTTATGGCTAGTCTAAGGCACTTCTGGCCTATGTCAGGTGTCCTCACCTCTATCAGCAGCCATATATTCTGTCTTTGGATAATGCAGAAAATAAATGAAGTAAAGCTGTTTTGGTAGTGTTTGGTTTAATAATTGCAAGTAATTTTTGCTAGATGTTTCATCCCAAACTTGTATAAATTCTTCAAAAGTTTTTTGGATTGTATCTCCCAAAAACCAAAGCCAAGCCAAACATATACCAACCACCATGGCATAAATTCTAATTTACCAAAACTCAACATAAACTGACTTGCATCTTTAGTGTGACTGTCTATTAATCTCCGCACCTACCCTGAGGGTGGAAACCTGATCACAAATCCCAGAAGTAGCACATTAACATGTTACATGTCGGGTGAACTACAGTTCCTGGTAACCTACCTGTTCCTACCATGCCTCACAAAATAAACTGTATTTTGCTTTGTATATTCACTGTAGCAAGATCTTGGTTGAATGAAAGCTACAGAAGTGGCTTTTTTCAGAAGAAAATCCACAGAAACCACCAGCCCCCATGCTGAAAAGCTTGCAGAACTCAAAAATCTCTAACTTAGCAGTCTTAGATCGGAAAGAAGCAAACAGGTAAACATCAGCAAACCATTTGAATTCAAAACAACTCCTTGAAGCTGAAAAAATAGGAAAAGCTCTCTGTATTCACTGTGACATCCAGGATTAGAGTGCATGCTGACATGGAGATAGGAGGGAAGGGAACAAATACTTGAAGCCTGATTTCAGGACTTGCTGGCTGCTTCTGCATAAAAGTACAGTCTGGAAGGCTGCAAATAACTTTTCCAGAAAGCAGCAATTACAGATGAGATGTACATTAGATGGATAATGCAGGAGCCACCATATGAGAAACCTTCAATTACACAGATCAACCAAATCACACTGGCAAACTAACAGAAGCAGCTTCAACACGCCACAGAATCATGGTTTATATTGACGTTAGGTCTTAATTCAAGCACTGTGAAAGAGCAAGGAAAAAGAAAGGGAGAAAAGGGAAAAAGAGGTTTATAACAACTATGCTAAATAAAGTAAAAAGAATGCCAGGATAGATGTATCTTTTTACAGTTATGGATAGTATCAATTAGATTTCTTCTTAAAGCCAAAAACAAACAAGCAAACTCTCTTTGTAATATGTAAATCTTAAGAAGCTAAACACAGGAAAACAGGAATGCAGCAATTCATAACTGCTTTTTTTCTTTCTACCTTTACTGCACATTTCATTCCTTCTTGAATTGACTAATCACTGTTTAATTGAATATTCCTTTTAAGAAAGTAAAAAGAATTTCCATGTTCTTTGTAAGTGTAAAAGACTTCACTGTGAAATGGCTTTCTACAATGGAGTGACTGCATCAGTGGACAAGGGAAGACCTATGGATGTCATCTATCTGCACTCTGCAAGGCCTTTGACATGCTCTCCCACATCCTTCTCTCTAAGTTGAAGAAATATGTGTTTGATGGGTGGACTATTCAGTGAATAAGGAATTGGCTGGATGATCACATCCAGAGGGTAGTGGTCAATGGCTCTATATCCAGATGGAAAATAATGACAAGTAGTGTCCCTCAGGGGTCTGTACTGAGACAAGTGTTGTTTAATATCTTCATTAAAGATATTGACAGTGGTATTGAGAGCACTCTCAGCAAGTTTGCTGATGACACCAATCTGGGTGGTGCAGTCGATACGCCAGAGGGATGAGATGCCATTCAGAGGGACCTGAACAAGCTGGAGAAGTGGGCCCAGGTGAACACCATGAGGCTCAGCAAAGCCAAGTGCAAGTTTCTGTACCTGAGTAGGGGCAATCCTCATTATCAACATGGGCTGGGGGATGATATGCTAGAGAGCAGCCCTGCAGGAAGGGACTTTGGGGTACTAGTAGATGAAAAGTTGGACATGAGCAAACAATGTGCACTTGCAGACCAGAGGGCTAATCCCATCCTGGACTGCATCAAAAACAGGTCAAGGGAGGTGATTCTGCCCCTCTACTCCACTCTCCTAAGACTCCACATGGAGTACTGTGTCCAGCTCTGGAACTGTCAATACAAGAGGGACATAGACCTGTTGGAATGAGATCAGAGAAGGGCCATATAAATGGTCTGAAGGCTGGAGCACCTCTCCTACGAAGACAGAATGAGAGAGCCTGGAGGAGAAGATAGGTTCTTTTTGATATAAGGAGACCTTACAGCAACCTTCCAGTACCTGAAAGGGCTACAGGAAAGCTGCGGAGGGGCTGTTTACAAGGATGTGTAGTGATAGAATGAAGGACAAGGCCCTGAAACAAGAGGAGGGCAGATTCAGACTGGGTATCAGGAAGAAATTATTTACCACGAGAGTAGTGAAGCACTGGAACAGGTTGCCCAGAGGGGTGGTGGAGGCCTGGAAACATTCATGGTCAGGCTTGATGGGGCTCTGAGCAATCCGTTCCAGTGAAAAAGGTCCCTACACACTGCAAGGGTGGCTGGAGTAGATGACATTTAAAGGTCCCTTCCAACCCCACACACTCTATGATTTCTATGAAACTCATCTCCAACAATTGTAATACACATATAATATCCATATCATTGACCTAACAATCCTGCAAAAATCATATATTGCAACTCTTTGCCAAACTTCCTTTCAAGCAGTGAAAATTCTGTGTGGTTGTAATATGGAAAGAAGTGAAGGACGACCAAAGGATCTCACATCCAACAAGATAAGAAATAAAAGAAAAAAAAAAAAAAAAAGTCTTCCTCTGGAGACAAATTTTAGATTATTTATCAATCTAGGTAAAGTCCTCCACACGTTTCCACTAGACTAATACCTCAGACTTTCTGAAATATTCAGGTATGATATTCAGGGAATAGAAAACTGGGTTGCTTGATTATACTTTTTTTAGATATGTGTTGCTACTAACAAAAAATTGCAACATATCTCTTTCTGATTTTTATTCAGAAGTATTTTTAACTCAAAAAGAGAGAAAAACAATTCCTTTATTCACAGACTTATATTACATATTTACTATTCTTTCATATGCTATTACAAAGATTAACAAATCAAATGAGAGGACATATAATTTTTGTAATTTGGTCTGGTGTGACTCACTGGGAATAAAATCATGGAATCATAGAATGTCTTGGGTCAGAAGGGACCCCTAAAGATCATCTGGTCCAACCCCCTTACAATAAGCAGGGACATCTCCACCTAGAACAGATTGCTCAGAGCCCCATCAAGCTGACCTTGAATGTCTCCAGGGATGGGGCCTCCACCACCTCTCCGGGCAACGTATTCCAGTGACCCAACACCCTCATATTAGAGAACTTTTTCCTAGTGTCCAACCTAAATCTACCCTTTTCTAGATTAAAACCATTAACTCTTGTCCTATCATTACATACCCTAGTGAACAGGTCATCTCCAACCTTCTTACAGGCTCCTTTCAGGTATGGGAAGGTTGGTATAAGGTCCCTCCAGTCTTCTCTTCTCCAAGCTGAACAATCCCAACTCCCTCAGCCTGTCTTCATAAAAGAATTTTGTTACAAAAAAATTTAAGGACTCAACAGAAAATACCCTTCCACTTCTTACAGCCAAAGGACACCATGTACATTGTTTTTCATTTGCAAATACTACATTCAGAAAGCTGTATTGGATTAAGATACATCAGATACATCTGATTTATGTGCAATAATTCCAAGAAGTGTCTTTGAACACAGTAAAATGTTGACATTAAAGCTAGGTAATATACGAGAACAAATTATTGAAAAGAGTTAAGATAATCTGTCATTACTATTCTCCATGTTTATTTTTCTAGTTAAGCTAGAAATACGTGCACAAAACATCTTAGGAAAAATAGTGTCCTAGGGATAACACAGTAAGCCACTGCTCACTGTCCATGCTCTTTGCTTGAGACAAATAACCTAAACAAAGAAGAAACCAAACTATCTCTAACTAGAAAAAGGAAGATAAGTTGCAACCATATGCTTTCTTTAGGAAATCTGGCCCTCAAACTGATAAGTTTCCTTATGCCTGTGTTATGCTTCCCCTATTTTGTCTGAATGAAAAAATATTTCTTAAATTAATAATGAGTAGCATCAATCACAGACTGAAAATAGGTTGCATTGCAAACAGCCTTCTACCTGCAGTATCCTTTGAAAGAGATCAGCTATTGGTACAGCATTCTATTCTATTCTGTCCTATAACAAAAATTAATTTAGCAAATCTAAGAAGAGTTTCATTTTGGAAATATTTTCAAATAGAACTAAAGAGCTCAGGAAATATTGTTGATTTCCTGAGAACACAGAGTGCCTTCACCATGAATCACTAACTCTCACTTGAGATCATTTTTATTTTCATAAAAGCAGAATTATAGAACAAAACGTTTTAGGAATAACTTAGCAACCAAGCAATTTGGTATAATTTACTAATAAGACTATGTGTAACTTGAGAGGAAAATAGAAAATCAACGAGGAGATGAGCAAACTACTTTAAATGATGTAGGTCTCTTGTTAAAGAAGGTGCTTGGAGCAAAATTTTCAACCATCTTCAGTATTTAATGTTATGTTCTAAAAGGTTAACATTTCCAAACAAAAGATTATTTTCAAATATATATATGGGAACACAATGTTGGGGGATATCCTTAAGTAGGCATTTTTCTACCCTTGGCAACCTGCAGTACAAGACATTCATTAAAGTCTGAAACTTGCATAAAGATCCGATTTGTTGGCTTGATAAATAGGTGATATTAACAATCTAAATTTTCAGTGTTAGTTTTTTAACAAGTTCATTCAGCAGCTTCACAGTCCTTTGGTTTTCTTCTCCATTCTGGTTAAGTCTGGATGCTGTACGGATAAGAAGGCTACGAACTTCCTTGCTTGTATCAGTTGCCTCAGCAATCTGAAAGGAAACAGAGAAGATAGGAAATGAATACATATAAACCCCCTAATGTTATTATTACATTCTTATACTAAGAAGAAATAGATAATTTATGAACTTGCACCTAAAATGCTAGAAATATCTTAGCCCTTCTTAAAAAAAAAAAAAGTTATGTTTGTTTAGTCAGCCAAAAGGAATAACCACTAAAATAGGTTTCCAGTTTGCTGTGTCATAAAATCAAGAGTCTTTTTACATGCCATATACCCTAGACAAATGGAAGGACACACTTCCACTGAAAGGAGAAACCTCTGAAGTGCTAAAACCACACTCTGGCCCCAGACTTGCCCATACAGGAGGCTTGTAATTCTTAAAACAGCATGGTTTCATAGTTAAGAGAGGCATAAATACCTAATCTCATATTGAGACAGCAGAATTATCTTGAAAGATGTGAACATATTTTACTGTTTGAGCCAATATACCTGAGGCTGTTATCAACAGCAGCAAGATACTGTGGCACAGGTCCAACATTTTACTCTCCTCTTAAGCTTTTTTCACACCCTAAGTGATACCCTCTCCAGTCTTTGTTCTTTTTTTACCTCTCAGTTACCACAACATCTTCCTATCTGGCTTTGCTGAAGCACCAAGCTTCTGCCTCATCCATGCCAATGTTTAGTGGCTACCTGTTTCACCTAATGGGAAACAGAGGGAAGACAGTTCCATCATCTCTGCAGAAGCTGGATAATTAAGGGAGTGATTTATAACTGGGAAAAGCGAATGTTTGCACATGCTATCTATGCCAGGTGACAACATATTGTAGATATGCTTTACTTGTAAGCTACTGCTCAAAATATTTCTGCCACTGTATAGTCAGGATAGCAACCTTTTCAATGAGACTTTGTCAAGAAGGAAAATATTTTTACTGTAGCTGAAATAGATATGTTGCTGGTTAAGTGTAGTTGTGGTACTCATTATCTTCTTTAATTGTCTGTTATGTGTTCACTTTATTAAGAGGTAGGAACGTAAGTCCAAAATAGTAAAAAAAAAATTTTTACTTAAACTGAAAAAACAGAAGAAACACTTACATGGTAAATCAATTCCTGGGCAACCGTATGTCCACAAGAAGAAAAGAGCAAAAAGTTGGTAAGAAGATGTGTGGTAAGATGCTGGTTACAACACTGCTCTGTATCAGTTACACATTGTACAGCAGCCTCCAGATCTTTGACAGAAAGGACTTCAGAGCTGAAGAGCATCATTAGATCTTTGTAGACTGCTTGAGCCTCTACCTGTAGAAAACAATTTCAAAAGATGCAGGATCAAAGAAGAGTAGAGGTCATACTTATGGCATTTTTCTTTTGGATTTATTCATTAACAGGAAACTGAATCCTTGGCAGAAACCACCCAAACATGTAAAGAGTTTGAATTTAAGAAGCAAGGAGAAGAGGGAAGGAAGGGCTGTACACATTTCTCTTTATAGAGATTCACACACACTGAAGTGGACAGAATGTATTTTTTTTGCCTTTCTTTGCTCTTGCAAATTAAGTAGGCAGGGAACCAAGCCAGGATTTGACCTTTTTAATAATAAAAGGAAATGGAGAAAGTTCCTCAGCAGAACATGGTCAGATTTTTGCATTGTGAGAAAAAGAACAGAGGCTCCTCAAGGGCTCATTTCAGTATTGCTGCTACAAATCAGTTAAATCCCCATGCAACCTGACCTCAGCTGATAAAATGTTCTGAAAAAAACAGAGGGGTTTGTCCTTCTTCCAGTGTTGTTTGCAACTTATGTTTTTACCTTTTAAGTTAGCCAATAAAAACTAATTTTTACTGGGAGTAGAGAACAGAAGACCCTAACAATAATTATGTTCACTATACTAAAAATAAACTTAACAAACAGATAGGAAAAACCCAAGTGAGTAAGTGCAGGAACAGTGGAAAAATATGCCACTGCAGACCCACAGGAAAAAGACATTTATCAGCCATGTTCATTAGTACAATCTGTTTCAGTCATTTATCTGACATCACGTTTCTCATCCATGCCTTGTTAAAAATTGCACATAAACTGAAAAAGATGCTATTCTTGAATTTTGTCCACCATCACATGGGAGGCAAGAAATTATACCAGAACCTAAAGAAAGGTAACTGGAATTCAACAAGATCCTTTTTCCCTCTGTGCATCATGTTCTTGGTCTGCCTCCATCCCATGGACCAGAGACTGAAGATTGATAGCAGCAGGCTCTGCTCCTTGAGTTCATGTCCCTAGGAGGCTCATTCTTAGTGCTAAATTTTCTGTGACCAACCTCCAAGTTTTGTGTTTTAAAGTCTAAAGGCATGACATGTCTCCAACAAATAAATACTGAGGAGAATAATATTCAGTCTTTTACATAGGAGTGAAGTCTAGTGAACAGCAAAACCAGCTTTTTTTCTTCTTTAAATAATTTTAACCTTATGTATTCCATTCTAGCTGATATATAAGCTGCTACCTGAAGTCAGTAGCAAGAAGGCAAAATCTTAAGTCATGAGTTCACACCTATCCACACAAAATAATGCTGAATGAAAAGTCCTAGAGCTTGGCATCTGCCAGAAGCTCCTGTCACACCTTAATTCTTAATTGGTGAAAGGTTGAGGAAGAAACCCTCCCATATGGCAGAGCTGAGAGCTAACCTGCCAAACAACAAATCAAAAGAAAAAGCAAAAATGTAACTAAAGGCAGAAGATCAGCATGAACTGTATGAATGCTCTTCGGTGGGAAAAAACAGTCTTAGATGAAGTAACTAAAGAAAAGAATCATAATGAATTGAAATATTAGATGCCTGGGAACAGATCAGTAACTACACAGACTGCCAGTGGAAAAGATTTTTTCTCACTAAAGTTTGATTAATATTATAGTAGAAAAAGAAATAGGCGACACACAGGCAGATGACCATGCGGCAGTGCAGAGCGGAGAGCAACAGCGGCACCGGCAGCAGGGACAGCTGTTCCTTTTAATTACTAGTTTAATTAATAGTTTTGAGACAGGGCCAGGCTTCCTGGAGACGGTGACGCCGAGGCAGAGTGGGAAGACCTGGGGGTTGTAATTGGAAAGCAGCTGAACAAGAGCCAGAAGTGTGCCCAGGTGGCCAAGAAAGCCAATGGCATCCTGGCCTGTATTAGAAATAGTGTGACCAGCAGAAGTAAAGAGGTGATTGTGCCCCTGTACTCAGCACTGGTGAGGCCACACCTGGAGTGTTGTGTCCAGTTTTGGGCACCTCAATTCAAGAGAGATATCAAGGTGCTGGAGCAAGTACAGAGGAGGGCAACGAAGCTGGTGAAGGGCCTAGAGAAAAAAATCTTATGAAGAACACTTGGAGGAGCTGGGAATGTTTAGTTTGAGGAAGAGGAGGCTGAGGGGAGACCTCATCAGTCTCTACAACTACCTGAAAGGTCATTGTAGAGAGGCTGGTGCTGGCTTCTTCTCACAGGTTAATTAGCAACAGAACAAGAGGGAATGGCTTCAAGCTGCAACAGGGGAAGTTTAGACTGGACATTACAAAAAAATTATTTTCACAGAAAGAGTGGTTAAACACTGGAATAGGCTGCCTAGGGAGGTGTTTGAGTCACCATCCCTGGACGTGTTTAAGTGTCGTTTGGATGTGGTGTTGGTGGATATGGTTTAGGGGAAAACTTTGTAGAGTAGGGATGATGGTTGGAGCAGGTGATCCCAAGGGTCTTTTCCAACCTGAATAGTTCTATGATTCTGTGATTTTATATATGGGACAATATGATTTCATTCTGTAGTGGTGCAGTTAAGAACAATAATCCATACATAGATCAGCACCTACAGTCTTTCAGTTTCATTCACTCATGTCTATTGCTTGGGTACTGCCTTCTTTCCACAAACAGCATTCTAACACAAATTCCTCCTTCCTTACTCCACTGTAGCTCTAAGCTAACTCTTCTCAGCCTACATCCCACCCCCCGCCTCCCCAGGACTATAAGAAATTAGAGAGAAAAAAAAAATTAAAAGGGATTGGGATGTGAGCTTGCATTTGTAGTGCTATTTGGGTAGCAGGAGGGGAAGGGAAGGAAATAAAATATTGCAGAACACACTGTTGTAGATGGTCTACTAAACAAAAAATGAAAGTATGAAGTTTTACTACCATGGTATATACTGAGCTGCATTTTTGAAAGCAAACAGAATCCATTTACAAATTAAGGAAAAATACAGGTGTTAAAGCCAGATTTTTAATCTGGGCTTTGTAGGTTTTTGATGGCCTAGTTCAAACTTGCTCAATAGGTCTTAATTAGAGGCTTTCATGTATTGTAGACATACACAGACACACTGCACTATTCATGAAGTTCAGTGCATGAAATTAGAACATTGCCCCCTTCTGTTAGAAACCTAGCATGTGGGAATATAACATACTTTGTACAATCTCGTATGTGCCAAAAATCAGTAAAGATACATAAGAGAAATCAGAATAGATAGGCAAGGTTCAGATTCAGGGCTGTGTCTGGTAAGTGTCTTAAATGCTTGGACTGATGTTGCAATTTCTCTTTTGTTTCCTTCTCTGAAGATCCCATAACAGAGGAATGCTGAGTTCTGCCACACAGTGATTTAAAAAATACTAGAGTAGTTTTCTGATTAAAAATACTCAAGTTATCCAAAAGAAATACATGAAGGTTCTAATCTATATAATATACTTTAAAAACAGGGAAAATGTTTTCTAAATGTCACTAAGAAAATCCACAAAACTTAGTTTTTAACTTCTCCACTGCAAGACACTTCCCAGGAGACCCAGCAAAGCCAATTCTTTCTCCAGTGTAGACCTTCCATTTTTCTGGTATGCACTTTTTGTTTTATAGCAATATGGTATAAGCAGACTATTGACCAATTATTGTTGCTTACTATCAGCACATTACCCACCATTGTTTGAGTCCTTTGTTGATTTCCATTCTGAGGACTATAGTAAAATGCCAGCAGCCACAGCAAAGCATTTGGTTCTACAGCAGCCTTCAGCAATTGTTCTGCTGCAATATCCAGCCATTCTCCAAAACGACCAACCAAAAACCAGATTTCAAAAAGGCCACCAAGAGAACTGGAAAATAACAGATACAATGAAATATTTATTTTGATTTAGCATTTTTAAATGTCTTAACTGCAAAGGATGCTGGCATGAAAATGTAAGTCATTAAACTACTCCTCAACAGATAGTGCCTTACTTGCTAAGCTTACAGCCATGTCTTACTCTATTATCTGAAGTCACAATCAGGTGAGACACACCCAGTGCTACTGACAAGATTCCTTTTGTCAGTTCAACAGATGATCTATAACACTAGTTCTCAAACTGTGACAAAAAACACATGTATTGAAATATTCGTCATAAAATGAACCTTATCATTTATACTTGTCCATTTCAGGATTTTCAAAACTTTAAATTAGATTTCTTAAGTGTTGTATTCTAACATATTGTTGTCTTACATTGTCTTCAAGCTTCTCTGAGTTGCTTTCCAGGGTTATTTTCTGGTTTTTGGTAATTCACTACATACATGTGTTTTGGTAAATAATGAGGAATTAAACTTACATGGACAAAAATGTAAATTTTTAATTAATATTAATCTCCTGACTCCTACAGCATATGTCCTCTTTACTGAAAATTTGAAGATATTTACAACTGTGTTACTGCAGTAAGAAAAAGAAAGGTGAGAAAGGACCACAGCTCATCTCTACATTTTCTCATATACTCTTCTAATGTTAGATATGACTAAATAAAAGACAAATAATGGGGAGACGCAAACTAACGGCAAGCATCTCTGAAGCAAAAAGCAAACTGAGTGCGGAAGGCAGGAAAAACAGAAGCACAGCTGGAAGGAAATTAAGGAACAATTATTCTTACTAAGTCTGGCAAAGGTTTGAAGAATTAGATGTTTTCTTATGTTTTATTCCTGGGGAGTCCAAGAGCTGTGGTACCACCCATTGCCAGGAAACTCCAATAAATCTTATAAATTCCAGAAGCTGATGGAATTGTCTGATACCAAATGTGACACAGTCATAGTTGGAATAAAATGCTTTAAGACTTCCTGAGGAAGTGGGAGGCACAGATTTATGGATGAAGGTGTGATGTCTGCAGATAGTATTCTATGTCTGAAGTATACTGGTGCCTGATGTTATCTACAGGTGGTCCTGTAAATTATATTGTCTATATGCCACAGAATCTCAGGGTCTCAAAATTCTATTCCTATTTGTGTTGGACACAAATCCACTGCACCAGTATTTCTGGATAAGCGTGATCACTGACATGTGTAAGAGGTTGACAAAGAATCCTAGAGAGAAAACAGAGTACTGATGTGACTGCTTTAAAAGTCACCATCGTTGATATTCCACAGCTTTTAGAGTGACAGCAGCTTGACTCAGGCTGCAAGGAACTAGATAGAGATGTGCGAAAAAACCTGAAACTAGAATTCCTTAGCTAAAGGAACAGGATCAGCATTGATAAAGTCTGAAGATACTGGTATCTGGAAATGCAATGTTAAAAACCTTTAAAATACAAGCATATGTGATAGTGATCTAGGACAATAGCCCACCCCTCAGCAAAATCATCTACTTATCTGATCGTAATTCAATGCTGTGCCAATGCAAGTGGATAGGCTAGCTCTGAAACCCAGTGATGTATAATCAAAGATGAAATAAAATTAAAAGTTAATTAATGAGAATAGATAATTAAGGGTAATATTGATAATATTTATGACTGGAGCTGTTCAAAGCTCAAAGGGTAAATACAAGTCCTTAAACTTTCAGCATTAAACTAATGGTACTTAGCAGAACAGAATTTAATTCTTGCCTGGAAAGCTTAGGCAACACTGCACTTAAAACTTACGTAACTTTCCTGAACCATCACAGTGCCTGTTCTGGAATCATGTACCTTCCACTTCTGTCTCCACTGCTGTTTCTGCCCACTTTTTAGTGGCACCTCTGTCAACTGCTTCACTGTCATTTCCAAACCTGGCCTTTATTTTTCTGGGACTCCCTGCCCCCAAATGTTCATCAGTTTATTTCTGCTTTAAAATGTCACATAACATTTACTGTTCACTGAAGTGACTACATATAATAATAAGAAATGGCACAGAGGGAATCTGTTGGAAGGAAGTACACAGCCCCTTGCTGTAAGACTTAGATTTGTTGCGAAATAAAAGCATTCAAGCTACATAAACAGAAAGCACTGACTATAAGAAAAGGACATGCTGTATAGTAGCATTTTTTACTCCTCTGCTAATCTTATTAAGTAGAAAGGATGCAGAATCAGGAATAAAGCTATAAAATAAAATAGAATACAGTTTCCTCATGGATATTAGCATTTAAAAATTTTAGCCAGTTCCAATGACTTTGTATCTGAGAGGTGTTTGGTAGAAAAATAGTTATTGCATGAGCTCTAAAGGAAGTAAGAGGATGTACTTTCTGGGAAGTACAATACTATTCAAACTAGCATACTTTCAAAGCAAAGGGTAAAAAAGACAATATAAGCTAAGAAAGTAAGAAAGGGCTTAGGAAACAAAAGGAGAACAGAGGTGCTTCTATTATAGTAATACTTACTGATGGATTTAATTTGTTTCATTTGTTTGCTCTGAGTTTGAGTTATGTGTTTCTTTAATAAGCTAGGATCAACTTCTGGCCATACTCCAAGGGCTGAAAGGTTTGACAGACTTCAGGGATGAACAGATGAGACATGGCACAGAACTGCAGCTCATACAGAAAGTGAGAAGCAGACAGTCCAGAATCAGAGAGAACAGCAAAAAGCTCTTTTCCTGCCACTCAACAACAAAAATTAAAGCTTTCATGAGTTAACTGAAACCAAGCATGGATCTGCCTTCTAGAACACAGGCAGAGAGTTGGGTATCTTGTTTTCCATGTCTATCTGGCCTAGGCATTCTGTATTTCTATTGAAGTATTTCAGATTTTAATTAAAAATGAAATTGGTTTATTTGAATTACAAAGCTGTTCAAACTCTCTTGGAAAGCTCACTCTCCAAGCAGAGCCATCAATGTCCTAGTGCAGCCCAGAAGGCCAACTGCATCCTGCGCTGCATCAAATCAAGTGTGGCCAGCAGATGGAGAGAGGTGATTCTGTCCCTCTACTCTGCCCTGGTGAGACCTTGTCTGGTGTCCCCAGCCCCTGGAGCCTGCAACACAAGAAGGACATGGACCTGTTGGAGCATGTCCACAGGAGGGCAACAAAAATGATCTGAGGGCTGGAGTACCTCTCTTATGAAGACAGGCTTGAGGTTTTTCAGCCTGAAGAAGAGAAGAATTTTGGGGAATGTTATAGTGACCTTCCAATACCTAAAAGGGGCCTATAAGAAGGCTGGGGAATATCTGTTCACAAGGGCATATAATGATAGGACAAGGGGTAATGGTTTTAAAGCTAGAGAAGGATAGATTTAGGTTGGACACTAGAAAAAAGTTCTTTAATATGAGGGTGTTGGATCACTGGAACAGGTTGCCTAGAAAGGTGGTGGAGACCCCATCCCTGGAAACATTCATGATCGGGCTTGATGGGGCTCTGAGCAATCTGTTCTAGGTGGAAACATCCGTTTTTACTTGAGGGGGGTTGGACTAGATGACCTTTAGAGGTCCCTTCTAACCCCAAACATTCTATGCTTCTATGATCTAAGCAGATTCCTATCCAAGCTTTAGCCAAGCCAAGTCTCATTGCACACCTGGTAGGAAAGAATTACAGAGGAGCAGCAGATAAAGATGTACCTTTTTTCCTTCTTCTCATACAGTCCCAGAGGATGTGCTACCAAAGCAGAATTCATGTAGACAAACACTAGCACTATAGCAACTATCCGGAAAACAAAAGCTAAGGACAACAGGTCAGAAACCTTGGGTGTCAACTCAATGAGTAATAATGATACTGCAGTCTAGCAGTCGTATCTTTGTGAAAAAAAATATAGAAGTTTGGATGTTTGCACAAGCCTGCAGAAAGCCAGCACAATCCCCTTCATAAAACAGTACTGGTCACAACAGACTCTTTCCAATACCAGTCGCTTTTCTGGTTGGAAAAGCTCTCTTACTATTCAATCTATAATCCGTTTTTAAGGTTTTGTGTGAGAAAACTGAGAGTAGACAAGTAAGCATTTTCTATTATACAGTTAGCTATTTGCTGAAAATAAAAGAACGACAAGAGTTTGTTTTCTCAGATGCTTACTGGTCAGGTCTCTGAGTGCTACTAAGTTCATATTCTGTATCATCCTTCTAATGAGAAAATTATAAACTGTAGGCACTAAAGACCTCAAGTGGCAGGAATTTTCACAAAGTAACATAGGCAAAGGACAAGTTAGCAAATATACTACTGACCTGATACTTGTATCTTCTACTAATGCTTTGAGCATGTCCGAAATGTGTTTCAAGTGTTGAGACCAGTGTGCAGCTGGCAGTTCTGCGGAGAGAGGATGAAAATAGAACTCTTAGAAGTCTAGTCAGTCCAACCAGAAAAGAACAGTGAAATTAGCAATATAAAGCTAGCATTAAAGATTTTGCAATTTGATTCAATTATCACAATGAATTTAAAAGTTGTTTTTCAATTTTCCCAGCTTTCAACAATACCTATTAACTGTGTTTCTTTGAAGAATTCATGGACAAAGCCATGTAAGGATGTATAGCTATGAATATTCAAATGAAGCTCATGTATCCTTGTGCAAATGGTACCTCAATATTATATATTAATTAGTGGGATAATATTCTCAGAGGCTCTTGTATTGAGCTGAAATTATTGCTAATGAAAAACTACATATTGAGCAGTAGTTTCTTGATCTATAAAAATGGGAAAGCTTAAAAACAGTATTAGGTTTGCAATCTAAAAGATCATCAGAATTCAACCTTCAGAGACAAACAGCAAGGCTGTTTCTTGTAATATACATGTGAAAATGTTCATAATGGAAATTACTAATATTGTAATATAATATATAATATTTTTTCAATCTCAGTAACCTGTCTTAATTCCTCCAAAACTATGCACGCTTTCTTTGTTATGCACTTCTGGTTTTATTTAAAGTTCCATGTATATTATTGTTACATAAGAATTATATGTCACTGCAAGAAATACATTAGAAGAATATTATGAACATTGTTAAGACAGCACATACTGCTTAGGAAATAGCAGCATTTTGTCTTCACCCTTTAAAAAAATATTTTAAGATAAATACAGGCCGTGCAGGTTGGCTAATGCTGCAAATATTTAATGTAGAAACTTACCAAAAGGACGTCTGAGTAAAGCTGTTAGAAGAGGCTGGTGATGGCAGGGGAAGTAGGCCTTCAGTGAAAATTTAAGCTAAGATACAAAATCATTATTTTAAAAGTTTTCTGGTCAGTTTTCAAAACAAACCCACACTGAACCATCTCATCTGAGGTAAAGTTAACAATACAGAGTGAAGCAAAAGAAAACAAAAATAACTCTACACTTATTATTAGGATTTTGCATAAGGAAAGAAGGGGATATTTAGAAAAAGCTTGCTTAGAAAAAGTAATTAATTATGGAGTTTAAAATACATGCATTAAAAAAGATTCAGAGTCTGAAGAAAGTTGTATCTTTTGCTCTTTTGTCCTTTTGTTTATCCATGATTTGTATGTGATTTTTGTGTATTGTGAACACTGCTTGCTCATTGTGTAATCCAGACTAGCAGGAGCATTCCCTTTTATTTTTTTATTTTGCAAACATCTACTACAGGCACCTCTAATGGGTAGAATGCCTGTGCAAATGCAATAGGAATTCCCTTTGAGTGGGACTGAAAAGTGGCTGAATGGCAAGGAAGTCAAGCTGGAGGCCATTAAATAGTGGTGTACCCAGTGGTGCTAATACTGGGTCCAGTCCTGTTCAACATCTTCACTAATGATCTTGAATGAAGGGCCAGAGAGTTCCTTCAGCAAGTTTGCTAATGACACCTAACTGGGAGGAGGGGCTGGTATGCTGGAGGGCAGTGCTGCCATCAGAGAGGTCTTCACAGGCTGGAGAAAACCAGCAAGAAGAAAATATTAATTCCTCAGCCTGGGAAAAAAAACAACACCAGGCAACAGTACATGCTGGGAGTCAACCAGCTGGAAAGCAGTTTTGCATAAAATGACCCAGGGATCCTGGTGGACAGCCAAGTTGAATGTCAGCCAGAGAAGTGCCCTCACTACAAAGGCAGTGAATGCTATGCTGAGCTACATTAGGCAAAGATAATTAGACATGTAAAAGCTCGGCTAGAACTTAAACTAGCCACCTCTGCAAAGGATAATAAAATGCTTTTATAAATACGTTAAGAACAAAAGGAGGGTCGGGGAAAATCTTCACTCCTTATTGGATGAGGGGGGGAACTTAGTAATGGAGGACAAGGAAAAGGCTGAGGAACTTAACACCTTCTTTGCCTCAGTCTTTAACAAAAAGAAAACCTACCCTCAGGACAACCGGGGTCCTGAGTTGGTAGAGAGGGACAGGGAGCAGAATCCCCCTCCTCTAATCCAGGAGGAAGTAGTTAGGGACCTGCTGTGCCATTCAGATGCCAACAAGTCCATGGGTCGGGATGGGATCCATCCTAGGGTGCTGAGGGAGGTGGCAGAAGAACTGGCCAAGCCACTCTCCATCATTTATCACTGGTCCTGGCTAACCAGGGAGGTCCCAGATGACCAGAGGTTGGCCACTGTTAAGCAGAACTGGCCAAGCCACTCTCCATCATTTATCACTGGTCCTGGCTAACCAGGGAGGTCCCAGATGACCGGAGGTTGGCCAATGTTACTCCATCCACAACAAGGGCTGGGAGGAGGATCTGGGGAACTGTAGGCCTGTCAGCCTGACCCCGGTGCCTGGCAAGATCATGGAACAGATCATCCTGAGTGCCATCAAGCAGCATGTAGAAGACAACCAGGGGATCAGGTCCAGCCAACATGGGTTTAAGAAAGGAAGGTCCTGCCTGACCGATCTCATCTCCTTCTATGACTGGGTGGCCCACCCACAGGATATGGGGAAGGCTGTGGATATGGTCTGTCTCAACTTCAGCAAGGCCTTAGACACAGTCTCCTATAGCATCATCCTGGAGAAGCCAGCAATCCATGGCTTGGACAGGTGCACCCTTAGCTGGGCCAAAAACTGGTTGGATGACCAGGCCCAGAGAGTGATGGTGAAAGGAGCTGCATCCAGTTGGTATCCAGTGAGCAGTGGTGTCCCCCAGGGATCAGTGCTGGTCCCAGTCCTATCCAACATTTTTACTGATGGGGATTGAGTCCACCCTCAGTAAGTTGGCAGATGACGTCAAGCTGGGGGCAGTGTCGATCTGCCAGAGGGTAGGAAGAAGCTGCAGGAGGACCTGGACAGGCTGGGTTGATGAGCCAAGACCATGAAATTCACCAAGACCAAGTGCAGGGCCAGCAGTGTGCCCAGGTGGCCTGGAAGGCCAATGGCATCCTGGCTTGTGTCAGGAATAGTCTGGCCAGCAGGAGTAGGGATGTAATTCTCCCCCTGTACTCAGCACTGGTGAGGTCTTACCTCTAGTACTGTGCCCAGTTCTGGGCCCTGCACTTCAAGAAGGATATTGAGGTGCTGGAGCAGGTCCAGAGGAGAGCAACAAGGCTGGTGAAGGGACTAGAGGGAAAGTCTTATAGGGACAGGCTGAGGGAGCTGGAGTTGTTTAGCCTGGAGAAGAGGAGACTCAGGGGGGACCTTCTCACTCTCTTCAACTACCTGAAGGGAGGCTGTAGTCAGATGGGGGCTGGGCTCTTTTCCCAGGCAACTGGCAACAAGACAAGAGGGCACAGCCTGAAGCTGCACCAGGAGAGGTTTAGATTGGATATTAGGAAATAATTCCTCACAAAGAGGGTGATTAGACATTGGAATGGTCTTCCCAGGGAAATGGTGGGGGCACCGTCCCTGTATGTGTTCAAGGAAAGGCTGAATGAGGCTCTTAGTGCCAAGGTCTGGCCAATGTGGTGCTGTTGGTCATAGGATGGACTTGATTACCTTAAAGGTCTTTTTCAGACCTTGGAGATTCTATGATGTGGTGATTCTGCAATTGCCCACATGTTTAGGGAGGTGATCTTTCCCCTCTTCTCAGTACTCGTGAGCTGTCACTCCAGCAGCCAGACCTGGATTACTATGTCTGATTTTAGGCTCCTTAGTACGAGAGACATGGACAAACAAGAGAATTCAACAAGGGCCACAAGGATGATTATGTGACTGGAATGTCTCTCCTATGAATAGAGGCTGTGAGAACCTGGAGAAGAGAAGGCCCAAGAAGGATCTTATCAATGTATATAAATACCTGAAGGGAGGGTGTAAAGAAGATGGAGCCAGGCTCTCTTCAGAGGTTGCCAGGTGTTTGTTTGTTGTTGTTGGTTTTTTTAATGCTTTCAGGGTCACCAAGCACTGGCTAAGCTTGCCCAGAGGGGTTGTAGTCTCAGTCCTTGGAGATACTCAAAAGCCACCTGGACATGATCCTGGACAACTGGCTAGGGAGCTGTACAAGATGACCTCCAGAGGTCCCTTCCATTTATTTTAATTTCCTGTCATCTCAGTCTTCAAGTCTCCATAACAGTGATCTTAGAATTCTTCTGTCTCCTTTCTTTAGGAATAAGAGACTATATAATAAATAGATAATCTCTTGAATCACAGACTGGGAACACAGACTCTAGAAAACGTGATACATCTCTAAATTCAATGAAGACCACATTTAGTAATTTATTTTAGGATATACATGTATCTTGTAAACAAATGTAATTACTTATTCTCTCTCTCTCTACTAATTTTTTTTTTATTCTGTAAACAACAGTTAATTTAAATTAAAGCACACTAACATATACAGTATTCTCAGAAAGTCTATATATCACTGGTATAGTAAGACTCTGAAAGTCTACTTGTCAGGTAGAATTAGGTTAATTAAAAATTAATAATCCCTATAGTAATGCATTTATGTAGCCAATTACCTTGCACCAAAATCCCAATGAAAAAGTAGCCCTTGACACAGTTAGTAGTATCCGAGATGACCCACAGCATGAAAACAGAATTGCAAAGCAAGTAAAAACCTGTTTTGCGTACACTGTTAATGCAAAGCAAAAAAATTTGCTTCCTTTCATACACAGTATTTTAGGCAGTTACTCCTTGCATAAATCATCACAAAGTAAAAAAGAAGGTAAAAGAGGCAGAATTAATTTGGATGTTGCTGGTTATTATAATTTCCATGATATATAACAGGAAATATAAATTGAACACTGGTTTAAACTATTTATACAGTAATCTAAAACAAAATTCCTTGCAAAAAATCACTGACAATTCTGAAATTATCAATGGAAAATAATGCCAGAGGAAATAATAATTTTTATCAAATAGAACTATGAACTTTAAGCTCATACACATTTACATGTAGCATGACCCAAATATCCTTAGATCAGCTTTCACTACCATCATAGACTTGAAGGAATCAAGTAGAAAGCTTGTAGAAAACATGGAAAGGTTTATTCCAGCAGTACATCCTTTCTTAAATTTCTTATTTGATCACTACACAAATGGTCTTTTTTTCTAAGTAGGTTTAACCCAATGTTCCATTTATACCTTTTCCAGTTTCCCAAAACATAGAGAAAAGAAAATTATTCCTAAACCTGGTAGCAGTGTTTTTTCACACTCTGCAGCTTTTTTATGCTAAACTTTGTTCTCTCTAAATGGTCTGCAAAGTTATTAGAAAAGGCAGCCATTTCCTACAATTGCCACATTGCAATAGAGAATCATTCTCCTCCTACTTTGCAGTGGGTCTCCATTTGGCCACTGAGGTGTTGACCACAACTGTTTGACTGTGACCATGTAGCCAATTCCTTATTCACCATGTGGCCTATCCATCCAGACCATATCTTTCCAATTTAGAGATCGGGATGTCATGTGGGACAGTGTCAAATGTTTTGCACAAATCCAGGTAGATGATGTCAGTTGCTCTCCCCTTGTCCACTGCTGCTGTGACCCCATTGTAGGCCACCAAATTTGTGAGGCATGATTTGCCATGAAACCATGTTGGTTGCCACCAACCATCTCTTTATTATCCATGGACCCTAGCAAAGCCTGCAGGAGGATCTGCTCCATGATCTTTCCAGGCAGAGGTGAGACTGTCTGGCCTGTATCTAAGCAAGGCAGCTGCAGTTTCATCCTTAATTCATACTGCCTGAAGCTAGAAGACAGTTTTGATCACACTGCTAATTAAAAGCCAGTATGTCACAAGTTCAGAGAAGTCCTGAAATTACTGTATCCCCAAAAAGATGCAAAAATCAAAGCAACTGGACATTTTCTTAAGTATAAAATGAGAGCTACTCTATGACAGGATACCTCCCAAGCTTACATTGCACAAACTGGAGCTAACCAAATAAAATGATAAGGATGTGAAATTACAATGCTTTTTCATATATAATCATTTTGAAATTTAAAAATGAGAAAATGTGTTCTTGTTTAAATGAATAGATACAAAAGTAATTCTATTTAATTCAGTTCAGTGAGACCCATACAAAAATCTGTGCAGAAGAAGAGACACTATGCTGGGAAATTGGAAGCTTTAGAGTGAGGTCAATGTTGAAGACCAGAAACTTGGACCAGTATCTATTCTGTGTCTTCTGCATTTTGAACAGGGAAATCTGACTATTCAGTGTCCTACTTACAACTATTTGGAGGGAATTTATTATCAGAAACCCTGCTACTGCAAAAGAAAAAGGCATCTACATTTTTTCATTCTTTCTATCAAAGATGGATGATCATGACCATGTTCACTATACAGGCAGACACTTCAGCACCAGGGGAATTGCTCCTGTGAAAATCACAGTTTAAGTTGCAGGATTACTCCAGGGTAAGGCTGGGTAAATTGCTCTTACATACTGGTTTCATACTACAATGTTACTCACAGGTGAAACTATTCCAACTGAAATTTGGCATGCATATACAACTGTAGAAAGATGCTATTATTCAGCTCAGCATAATCAGTCAGCATTTTAATCAGTAGCATTGTTGTTTTCTTGTGAAATTTTTATCTTCTCACTGAAAATAAACACTATGAAATAGATCTTGACTAACCTGCTTGTTTTCATTCTGATGAGCCTGAAGAAAGAGCTGCGTAAACACCTGTATTATGGTCATAACTTCTGGAGTTCCATCAGTTTCCAGCAGTGCATGCCTAAGCATTGAAAAGTTAGATTATGGTAGATGAGATAAATAGTCTGCCTGTCACACCAGTGATAATTGAAATTATTTGTATGCTGTAGATTCAAGTTGTATTTGAGCTCATTTTGCTCATTATGCTTAGAAATTTTATTTTCACTTTTCAAAAAACATACTCAGCTCCAAGAAAAACTAGATTTAGTAAGTATATACAATATACATTCACACACATGATTTACCCAATCAATAGGAGAAAAAAGTGTAAAATTGAAAAAGAGACTACCACAACTTCATTTGGAAAATTGGGCAGCTGAACAGTCTTACTGGATTCAGAGCAACTATTCCCTTGCCTACATTTAAGCATACTTTAGAGTTTGTGGGACTGCATTCCACAGGCCACCTCAAATTAGAGGTACTACAACCTAGTACAATCTCCTGGGATATGGTACCTGAGAAAAAAATTAAAAATAAAAAATTGACTTAAGCTATTGAATGTCACACTCCTACTGGAGCCAGTGAAAGAAACAAAAAAAAAGTTGTTGATCAAATTTAAAAGTTACATATTAAAAAAACTACACAATGAGACTGAAGTGAAATAATACAGCTGCTGTTGAGTCATTGTGATGCCTTAGTGATCTTGAAGCAATGAATCAGAAGCACAAACAGAAATTACTGTATACCAAAGGACTACTTTAGATCAGTAACTGCTACAGATTGAATTAGGGACCAATGCACTCCAGTGTGTTTCCAGTGGTGAAATAATAAATTCCACTCGGGAGGAATGGGTATGCTTTAACTGGCCTTCCACAGGACACAACATAATCTTGAGCAAACAGAGCAGAAAAACATATGGGCAGCAACAAGTAATTTTCATTCTCTCATTTGAAAAACGTGTGACCATAAGGAGACAACATGTTCAAAGTAAGCTGCCACTGAGATACTATTTTTTAGTATTTCATTCTTCCTGTAATGATTTTAAAGATAAGAACACATTACTGTAACAAATTTCACAAACCTACAGGCAAATATAATCACTAACACAAACACAAGAAGTAGCACATAGAAATTCAAGACAGTGTAGGCATGTGGACTTCCATTTAGCCACGCACAGGAGCAAAATAAACTTGTACTTGGGAAATAAAAGCACAAGTTAACATCCCTGAGATAAAATAATTTAGCAAAATCAACCTCAATAAAAATAATGTAATAGCAGGAGAAGTTATTCCTGAAAGAGACACAATCATTAGATCTGTGCTTCTAACAGAATATTAACCCCCAAAACAAAAGTTTTCTGCCAGGTGTAGAAACATAACACAGTTCCCAAGCAATAAACTACAAGCTATTTTTCAGCAGCTCTCTAAAATCTCACATGACTGTATCTGACATGGTACCTTAACCTCTGCACAAAACTCAATCATAGTTGGAGAGATCAGAGAAATTCAACAAAAATGAACACAAAGCTGTAGAAACCAAGTAGTCTGCAAAAGCCAGCTAACACAAGCAACTTCATTCAATACCAACAGGACCTGAAATATAGTATTTTTAAGAGGTATTAAGGGTTTAATAACAACAACGTAGAGGAACAAGCATACTAAGTAGAAACAATGGAAAGCAAAAAAGGGAGCAGAAGTATAGGCTGAGCAACAGGAAAACATGATGAATTTCTAACGTTGATTTGTAACATTAATGCACGAGTGAAGTTTTATTAGGCAATA
Source organism: Chaetura pelagica (assembly GCF_000747805.2). NCBI lineage: Eukaryota > Metazoa > Chordata > Aves > Apodiformes > Apodidae > Chaetura > Chaetura pelagica. Next base: position 25,342 of record NW_009953311.1, read on the forward strand.
CTCTCCAGGCCAATTCCTGCATTTATCTGAGAAACACTATATCTTCCAATCTACTGTCTACCAAATGTAAAGAGTGCAAAAGTATTACGTAGTGTCCGTCTTATTTTTAGAAAATATTTTACATATCATGACTCTAAGTAAGCCAAGAAGCTTGAGCAAATTTTGTCTCCCTGTATTCTGACAATATACAGCCTCCAGTCTATGACATCAGCACAGGTCTGTAGAAGTCACATCAATTTTCAAGTGCATTTTGCTTTGGGAAAGTGACTTGTCTTGACTATTCAGAAAATACTAGCTGTGCTCAGACACTGGACCACAGCCACAGAAAGGACTGCCACAGCAGTAGCTGCCAACTGGTTCCCCACTTTCAGTACAGCCTATAGCTCCTGCAGCAATGACTCTTCTGTTAGTGCCTGCACAAACCTAAACACACACACAGACACACAAATGCTCCCAAACACATGCACCTGGTAGAGCTCTTTTTTCTTAAAAAGGAAAACACTTGATGAACCAATATTGTGAATCATTAAATACAATATTTTTGTACAGAGCTGTAATACTGACAACGCCAGTAGTCGACCTACTTAAAAAGAACAATGCAATAATATGTCAAGTGAAGTGAAGAAAAAATACCCTGAAAACTAAGTACAAAGAACTGGAAGCCCTCATGTGGTAAATGGTATATATTTCTTCATAATAATCCTAATGCATTCATAAACAACTTCATTACTAACAAGCCTATCAACAGTTTAATGCAATTAAGACCTTATCTGATATCAATTCTGAAGACTATTAGCATAATGTAAAAGAGGCTACACTGGTAAGTGCAAATGTTTTAACTAAATTCCATCTTCACACTGGCATGGGCCAAGCCTTTTTTCAGCATTTATAACTTTCACCTTAAAATCAGATTTCAACCATAAATCTCTACTGGAGTACAAAATAAATTATAAGTTTTCATGGCTTAGATACTGTGTAGTCAACTGTATCAATGATAACAACAATATAACTTTTATGCAACATTCACAAGATTTTAAATGTTTTTCATTACTTACAGTACATTACACAGAAGGGGACACTAAGGCATACAGCTAAAGGAAAGGACATCCTGACATTATTATTTATCATTATGCTCCTTCTAATTAAGAAAACCTCAAAACTGATAATTTGAAGTACTTTCCACTATATTTCAAAACTTACTTGAAAATTTCATCCATAATTCTGAAAATGGCAGGATGGCTTGCTGCTTGGTGCTGTTGATAAACAAATGAAAGAAAATTTACCATTTATAAGAAAAAACACAACTGCCACAGTGTAATTCACATCTTAACTCACAGATGCTATTACACTGCAGTTATTAAACTTTAAATCTCAGATCAACTCTTGTGAAAGCATCAAATTTACTCAAGTTAGCTCCTGATGATGAAAATACAGTTCTTGAACAATCCACAGTAATGCATGTTTAATGAAATACATTCTATAAAGTTCAAGATGGAAGGAATAGCATTTATAAAAGGCATTTATTGTAGCAGCTATAAGTGCCTGATGCACTATTCCAAAGAAAACTTTTATGTATTTGTTTCAACCAAAAAAGTATCAAGAGGAATATAATTTTTTTCTTTTTAATTGTACACAGGCAGAATTAAGACTTTATGGTCCCTCTATGATAATCTCATAAACCAGAGACAACCTTTAATACAAACAGTCTGAAAAAGCTCTTTGTTTCTCAAAGTTGCCATACTGGCAATATTAGGTGGCATCTCATTTTCACGGTTTTCCAAACTTTCTCTGTCACACGGCTCTAGCTAAGCTGTGCTTAGAACGTGTGCCATCTAGTGTTGAGAGTGCTGACAGCCGGTGGTTTGGACGTGTGAAGAAGAGCATGCAGCACCTTCCAACCCCAAGCGTTCTGCACTGCTGTGAAAACAGTGGAAAGTGAGAACAATGTCCTGTGGGCTGTATGGTTGAATTCAGTAATTTCTCCGCTGCCTCTTCAGATACTCTACCTATCTCTGCACACATACTTCTATGACAACTGAGCAATCCACTGCTAAAACAGGTATAAACTACAAAGGGTCCATCAGCACACTGCCACATGTATCAAGATCAAATTGCATGTATTTTGAACAAGGCCAAAATAAATGTGCTGTATGCAACAATGAAAAACACTCCACCCTTTCCTGCCAGACAGCAGCAATCTACAGTACTCACTACAAGAAACCACAGTTAATAGCCCATAGTAATCTACACTGCTGAAATCAATATGAATTTCATGATTGGTATTCAAAGGGGAAATAACAAAAAAACCCAAACATCACCATTGTGAGCAGGAACTGAACAGGCAGCTCAGGGCTGCTGTTGCCAGCAGCCATTATGGAGTTTGGGAGGGATTATCAGTTTCAGCAGGAATTCCCATAGGGTTTTCATACCATTGACATTATTGTCCTTTTTTAAATAAAAAGGCATTTTACATTTTATTAATCTCTACTGTGATGATGCAATATTTTTCACAGAAAGCTCAGAAATCCAAACTTGCTATCTACCAGGAGCTTGTTCCATCACCTTTAAAACATGCACAACACTTATGGCACAGCACACACTAAACCAAAAAGATCCAAACACTGGGAATAGGAGCTGCATGTGTGATACCACAATTAAACATTTCAAGAATGTATGCATCTAGAGAAAAACCTCATATAAAAACACTGGGATTTTTTAAAGAAATACAATAGGAAAAATACACTGTAACATAAAGAAGTTGCATAGAACTACATTACTTTTGTTACTGTATTATCTGAAAGAAGAATTCCAAACAACTAATTTATAATAAACAGCCAGAACTGAATAAAGAAATAAGAAAACCACATTTTTTTAATCCACAGATACAATTAAAAAAAATATTTTTATCTGTATCTACAGATACAGATTTCTAATTCAAGAAATTAGGAACAGACCGTGTATATAGACTTGCCTTCTGAAATACCTAGACCCTCAGATGATATAGAAATGCTGGTAATGACAAGCACTTAGGAGATCTGCAAGTGTTATAAAGAATCCCTAAAGTAGAAATCTGCAGATTCAATTAAGAAGGAAGAATACTTAAAGGTATAATTCTTTTCCTATTTAAAATACATACGCTGTAAGCAGCTTCACAGCCTGAAAATAAGATACCACGTGCCATTTTTTTCATTCTACCCATTTTATGAAATACAGAATTTAAGGATGTATCACACATGCTATTTCACATTGTAATTAACCAATTTACATCTAGTGTTACAAACTAGCTCATTATTTTAGAAAACGAATTGTATCATATTTTCTCATAGGAAGGATTTTTGGCGCACTGGATAATACAGCATTTAAAAACAAACTTTCATTATAGTTCAGCAAATGTTTTGTATTAAGAATTTTGTTCAGGCTTGCAAACAAAACCAACTAACTAAGCAGTCCATAATAAAATATTTTACAAGATGTTTCAGTTGTTTAAACTGCTAAACTTCCAAGGGTCCAGAGATTGAAGGAAAAACAAATTAAAATCATACCTGGCCAAAGTTCATAATTTTTTTAAGACAGAGGTAGCATTCAGCACCCCCACCAGTCATATTCTCATCTCTTCATCCATTCTTCATCACCCAATTTTTTTTTTCTCTTCTATCAATTCAGTGTAAAAATTTAGTGGCATTTGTAAGGCTCATGATTTACCTTTGCATTAGCAAGTTACATGACAGCTATTTGCCTCAAAGATGCTGAGGTATTTGAAAACTCTCTGTCACTTTTGAAGCAGGAAAGAGCAGTATCACATGTACTACATGTTGCACATACCAGTAATGAATCTTTTATGACACAAGCCACTTCTTCTAGTGAATTTAACTGAAGGGAAACCAACTGGTCTAAAAGATGTAATGTAGCTCTTTCAAGGCTTGGTAAGTGACGAAGCCAGAGGCTAAAGATAGCTGAATCAGAGAGGGAGATCTTCTTCCTGGTTTAGAGAGAAAAATACTGTTGTCCCTAAGAAACTGGATGGAAAACAAAAATGTACCTTTTTAAAAAAGAAAAGAAAAATAAATTAAAAAATAGACTAAAACCAAAGCAGTCTGGAGAGAAAAAGACAAAAATGGTGAAGAATAACAGCGAATTACCATCATCTACAAAAGAAACCTTACCATATGTCTTTAAAACCTACAAATTTGGTTATGATCGATCCCAGCAATTGGAAATGGAAGGTTTAAGACTGGAGCTCCCATCTTCCTTAGAGAAAGGCCTTGCCCCATACTTCTGCTTTCTAAAACCCAAATGCTCTCTGCACACTTGTCTGTACACAAAATGTCAGCAACACACAGATGTGCAGAAAAGTCCTTTGGGTAATTTTGCTGCTGGCTAAATCAAACCAATACCTGTCTTTGCAGACAGATATGAGAAAAAAAACCCCAAACAGAAAACCAAGGTAAGTAAGTCCTCAGCCCACCAACACTGACCAGAGCCTTTTGAAAGATAAATGGTTAAGAATGCAATTATCTCTTTACCTGAACTTTTCAGCTATAGCTCAGCTGAGGTATAATTTTGCATCACTAGGAAATAACAGGCACAGTTTATTTTGAGACAACACCATAATTTGTGTGGACCAGTACAAATAAATAAATTCTAAAGTAACCACCCACCCAAGAGGGAAATCACAGCATAAATAATCCTGGAGTATTCTTGCAGCTATCATGACAGTTGCAAATTAAAAGGTCAAAACCAACAAAAAATACATAAATAACAAGAAATATGTGTCTTGGTCCTGAACAAATTCAAGTTTAAAAAGTCTAATATTAGGCATGAGAGTACAGGCAAAATAAAGGTACTGATAAGAAAGAAAAATATCAGCAGAAAGGAAGATCTAACACCATTTTAGGATCTATTTTCAACACACCTATTTTACCATACATTCATTTAAATACCAGCTTTCCAAATTTTTATTTCCATTGAAAAAAACTTATTTTTTCCATTCAAAACTATGTAACAGCTTAATTTAAAAGAGCACATCTGTAGATAAGAAACACATTGAAGTACATGGAATTTAAACATTGTAAAGCTGTGCTCTATTTCAATATGCTGTTTAATTAAGTATCACTATGAAAGCACATATGCCCATCAGTAAATTAAGAATTACGGGAGATTATTTAGTTTTGCCACAATCCTCTTTTTTCTTTTTTTTTTTCTGGTAGCATGGCAGGTATTATTGCACCAGAAAAAGAAATCTAATAAGCTTGCTTAGAGCTGTTCCAACTCTGAGATTTAAAAAAACATATAGGAAGTAAACTGTACGTATTATCCTTCTGCAACTGAGCTTGCAGATAGTCCCCTAGCACGGTGCTGAATTCCATGGAGCACTCCAAATTACAGTACTTAGTAACCCTGTTTCCTGGAGCAGGCTTCACCAGTGTTCAGAAGGAAAAAAAGTGTTCAGAACACAGTGACAGAGCTGGGAAACACAGAATTCAGTTGTTAAAGTGGGAGAAAAAATACAAGCACACTCCTGTTAAGATCACCTGAGGCTGAGTGACAGGCCAGAACTATACCATGCAAAGCACATGTGGGCCTAAATCTGCTCTCAGGGAAACTATACGCTTTTGTCCAGGGCACTTCAAGAGTCACTTATTCAAGAGCCACATGAACTGCATTATTTTTGCTCACTGTGCTAAAAAACAGCTCGAAAGTTAAACAAAGGGACGTTTGTTTCAGTCAGAAGAGTATTTTATGACCATCTGAAAGATTCACACTCACAATTTGTATCCCGGCAATTTAAAATTCTGCTTTTGCCGGCAATCTGAGCTCTGCTATTCAAATGCAAGAGAAATATCTTACTAGATACTACCTAATGAGTTTCAACAAGAGCAAGTGCAGAGTCCTGCACCTGGGAAGGAACAACAAAATGTACCAGTACAGGCAATGAGGTGATTTGGTAGAGAGCAGCTCTGTGGAGAAAGGCCTTCCCGTCTCTAACATTCTGTGATTCAGTGATAGTGTATTTAGCATACAAATCCAGAGAAAAGCCATCTAATTGCATGAATAATCTTTATGAAAAGAGCACAAAAATCATACAGACAATACTACTTACTTTAAAAAGGCCTCGTTCACAGCCTCCAGAAACTCTGAACTAAGAACTTCTTCTGATGTACCTCCATGGTAAAGAAGGAGAGTTTCCAGCAATGGAGTTAGATCAGGCAAAGTAACGAGAGGGAGACAGAAAAGGGACACAGCATTCACACGACTGGCTGAAACTCTGAGGGAAAAGTAAATACAGTTCATATTTCAGAAAAGTCAATATTTTAATTTCTAAACCGATACGGTAAAAGAAGATAAATTTATTGCAGAAGGTTAAAGGTAAGAAATGCATAATTATTAGCATCTGATAGTCTGGATTGAAGATTGGGCCAGAGAGCAGCCCACCCTTCCCACCCAGTTTATCAAACTTTCATCCACAGAAAACCAGGCCAAAGAAGCAGTTAAAAGGTAGTACTTGGGTACATTTAAAATAGTTGTATATGAATGTGCAGTATTGCCACAATACCGTTTGGTACCAGACGAAGGAATTAATGGAAGGAAAATGAGCGGTTTTTTAAAATAAGCATGGACAAATTTTATCATTAATTACAAGTGCAAAGTAACTACTATTCTGTCACATTAAACTATCACTCACACAAATAGGGGGGGAAAAAATTGAACTTGTTTTGCTTTCTCTTATATTAACTGTCAGTTAACTTCGGTGATAAAGTTGCATATAGCAGCCAACATTAAGATCATGAAGTTCATGAGGTTCAAAAAGGCCAAGTGCAAGGTCCTGCACTTGGGTCACGGCAATCCACAGTATCAAAACAGGCTGGAGACAAAGGGATTGAGAGTCTCTTTGTCAGGAATAACTTGGGGATATTGATAGATGAAAAATTGGACATAAACTGGCAATGTTTTAAGTTGAAAGAGAGTAGATTTAGATAAGATATAAGGAAGAAATTCTTCACTGTGAGGGTTGTGAGACACTGGAACAGGTTGCCCAAAAAAGATGTGGATGTCACTTCTCTGGAAGAGTTCAAGGCAAGGTTGGAAGGGGCTTTGAGCAACCTGGTCTAATGGGAGGTGTCCCTGCCCATGCAGGGGGGTTGGACTATTTGAAAATCTCTTCCAACCCAAACCATTCTATGACTCTCAGGTGAAATATAAACTCTTACATGAAGCCCAACTTAACAAGATTCTCCACATATCTACATATATAACCCACAATTTCCAACTGAAGCCTAAGTTGGCTGAGACTGTATGAAGGTCCTCACTGAACTGTAAAGATCCAAACTAAAATATATCAAAATTATGGTTAGGTAACACCTACCTCCCTTGAATGTTAGGTCCATTGAACTGGTTCCCTTTGAGTTCTGTAACTAATGAAAAAATCACCTGTTGAATAAAGTAAAATAAAATAAAAAATAAAATTAAATAGATTTTACAAGCTGCAAATAAGCAGACATTAGTTACATGGTTCTTTGTGTAATTGACATACTGTGGAGGTTAAAAGCTTTCTCAGCTCAGTTTGATTTTTTAATTTTTTAATTATTGGTGCCAAATTAAAGCTGTCTGGATCACCAAATAAACAATGCTGCAAAACGTTTTTTGAACACACATTATATGCCTTCCACTCTTGAATACTGAGAAGCGATTTATTGTAGCTCTGCTTCCCCAAGAGTTGTGGCAAAACTTTAAGAACACTACTAATAATTTTGATGCACATTATCTAATTTAATATATACTATGAAATATTAATCCTACTCTTCTTATATTTTAAATGTAGAAGACACTTTTCTAAGATTTAAGGCTCATCTACCATTTTAAATGCAGCAGTGCATACAGCCAAATAGAAGATTCCAAAAGTTACATTTTAATACACAAAATAACATATAAAATCTAAACTTCATAGGGAAAATAATGATAGAACAGGCATCTTTGTTATAACACAACAGCAACAGGAATTTAGTTTTTATGAACATCTATTACAGTATAATCTAATAAAATTTTTTCTCACTTGTTCAGAGATCTCCCACTTTATTTTTTCCTTAAAATGCTGTAAAAGTATCTGAGGTAAGAAAAGATAAACAAATTTCCATTCATGCCCCTTATAACAATGACAGCTCCATGCTCAGAAACTGTTGATCTAATATTAACAAAATCTCAGTTGGACAAACTACTTACATTTTTAACTAAGTGACAATAATAATCTGCTGACGTGTAGCCAAGAGTTGATATGAATGTACTGGTTTCAGCTTCATTACTTTCACACTCAGAGGAAGAAATGAGGTGGCACAGCAAACTCTGCGAGTAATCAACAGAAGAACAAATCAAAATATTAGGCTACAACAGGCTGTGTAAAAAGAACTGACTGCTATTGAACTACATTTGGGGTAAGATCTTTTGATTGGTTGTGGCCATTTTTACTCCATCAACACAGAACAGCAGCCAGCTCCCATCAACCAAAAGGTAAATGCTGCAGCTGCTACAATCAAACATGGGTTCACACATTACACCATTTCAGTAACTGTGCAATAGCAATGGAGGCCATTTGTGTCAAAACCAGACAGAGGATAGATACGTTTCAGTCTGGTATCCTCTGTACAGCAGTTGTTATGTTGCTACACAGCAAAACCCCACCTGCAGTCTTGATCAGTACCATGATCAAGAAGCGACAGGACAAAGTTAACATTCAGTTTTTCTTCTCGCTCCCTCAAGAGGCTCCAGTATTTTTGACAGGATTCATAATTGGACTCATAATTGAATTTGCTTAATATCCTCATTATCTTGAAAAGATAATGATAAAGTATTAAGTTTGACATTTACTTCTGTACCAATTTCACTGTGGAATGTTTTAAGTCACATTTAATAAAACCTTTAAAATACAACATATAAAAAAATTGAAAGAATCCTTTGATGATAGATTCAGAGTAAAGTCAGATTACCACATTTGATACACTGGTTCTGCAGGGGAGTACAGAGGACTCTGAACACACAATCATAGAATCATACAACCATAGGGGTTGGAAGGGACCCCTGAAGATCTAGTCCAACCCCTCCTGCTGCAGCAGGAACACCCTAGGGCAGATCACACAGGAACACATTCAGACAAGTCTCCAGAGAAGGAGTCTCCTCAACCTCCCTGGGCAGCCTGTTCCAGTGCTCTGTCACCCTCACAGCAAAGAAGTTTTTCCTCCTGTTGAGGTGGAACTTCCTGTGTTGTAACTTGATGCTGTTTCCCCTCATCCTATCACAGGGCACCACTGAAAAGAGACTGGCCCATTCTTGACATCCACCCTTCAGATATTATAGACCTTAATAAGGTCCCCCAGTCTTCTTTTCTCAAAACTAAATAGCCCAAGGTCTCTTTGCCTTTTCTCATATGGTAGATGTTCCAGTCCCTTAATCATCCTTGTAGCCCTACTCTGTTGTTTTACTTTCCCAGTTCTTGAGTGCTATACTAGAGCTCTGCTGTCTTTTGGACAGGTCTATACTCCAGCACCTTTCCAAATGTATTAGTTTATGAAAACTGCTGTGTGATATCATGAGCAGATTTTCACATCCTGCTGCCATAATTGAGCACACGTAGTTTCATGTTTCTTATAAAGTTATCTGCTCTGGCTTTGTGACAAGTTTCTTTCCTTCCTGTCTTTTATTTCTACATGCTGATACAACAGCTACATTCCCTTTCCAGAGCTTCATTTCAGGGCTTTATACAACATTGACACTTAAATTACTAACCAAATTACACTTGGCAGTAAAAGTATAAAAACCTTTGAAATAGAGGGTCAGGATTAGCAAACACTGAAAATACGTTCATTTTAAAAATATGTAATTAAAAGGAAAGTTCAGATGAAAGCCCTATGACTTCCATTGTCTTAGGGGGTCTTGTTCTATGTAGTCTTTTTAAAATAGGAACTGTTGAAAGATTTGAGACTAAAAAAATAAAAATCAGCTAGCTCGTTTTTTGCTTTCAGAAATCTAAACAAAATATTTATGCACACTTTTTTTTAACATCCCTAAGCATGTCCTGCAGAAGTCCTGGAATTAGATATGTTCTATGTTTAACTGATGTGAGACAGAAGATACAATCAGCAAAAGCACACCAGAGGTCTAAGAAAACTCATTACTGTCAATATAATTACAAGCAGTTGGGACTCTATTTATTGTACTTTTGTCTAGGATTAGGTTACTACCTAGCAGACTTAAATGCCTAAATGCCCTTTTCATTCACTGCAAACCGTTTCCTGAAGAGCCTTCAGCAGAAGAAATCGCTGTTTTACCGCCATCTAGTGACTTCCCCAGAAGGGAAGGAAAATGCTGTTACAGAGTAGTAATTTACATGCAACTTTTGCATTCCTAAGAAAAAGACATTAAAAGGTGGATTTTCAAAACGTACAAGCATCTAAAGATGTCAAAAGTGAAGGGTAAAATCCTTTTAAATGGTACAATCTCTAAACACCCCTTAGTAAATTTATTAATATGGAACCATAAATAAATTTATTGCCCTTTGCAACTATTACTGAAGTTAAAATTTATTTTCAGAATACTGTCTAGGGTTCAGACAAGTAGCTCCTATAATAAAGAATGGTTTGAAAAGCAGAATGAAATAAGGGATCAGACTGCAAGTTAAAAACAGAATGAAGAAGGAGTAAACAACAACAAACCTGGGATGCCCATTTTGGTAGAAGGAGAGGGGCTTGAGAAATACCAAGTTTGTTGAAAGTTTGCTGTTTGTTGCTCAGTGAAAGAACTGCAATAAGCTTCACCCATAAGAAGAACGTAAAAATGTCTGAAGAGGATTTGACAGGTTGACATAGAAGCTAATGACAGATAAATGACAAAGCAGCCTAAAATCTCATATATTTACCTGTAACACTACAAAATACATTATCTAATCATCTTGCCTGTAATCAGAATTTCCCTAAGGATAAAACAAGTCAAACGCTCTTAATGTGAAGACTAATTTCAAGAGGACTTTCCCCTATCCTTGTGTAGTAGTCACTGTTAACCAATCAAGAGAGAAAAACAAAAGACAAAATCACTACACACCATCAGAAGTCTGCATATGGCCTGCAACACTTACCTGGGTGTTTTGAGGTGGGGGGTTTTGGGTTGTTTTGTTGCTGTTGTTTTTGTGAGTTTTTTAGTTCACTAGTGTTTAATTTGTTTTTTTCTTTTCTGAGCACCTTACTACATCCATGCTAGAATTTTATGGATCATTGCTTTTTTGGAACATAAAAATCCTCTAAACAGCCAGAAGGGGGCAAGGGGAACACGGAATAAGGAGATACTGCAGTCAAGATGAAAGGAGGCATTAGGTATGCAGGAAAGAAAGGTACTTATTAAAGGTGAAAACCATTTAGTATTCAGCTCTTTCTTATGTATTTCATTTTACAGATGCTACTGCCGGTGCAAAGCCTGAGGCATAACTACATGCAACAAAGATAAGAAACTTGATAACAATAATTTAAATGCTTATCTTGTAAGGGAAGTTCTCCATCTCTCTAGAAAATGTAAGCCCTTTACTGCATATAATTCTGGTTAAGAGACTGGCTAGATGGCTGTGTTCAAAGACTTACAATAGCTCAATGCCCAAGTGGGAAACAGTAATGAGTGGTATCCCTCAAGGGTTTGCTATTTAGCATCTTCACCAATGGGATCAGATTAAGTGGAACAGTGGGATTAAGTACACCCTCAGCATGTTTGCAGCTGACACCAAGCTACGTGTTGCTTGAGAAAATGAAGGGATGGTATTCAAAGAAACCCTGATTGTCTTGAGAAATAGGCCTGTGCAAAGCTCACAAAGTTCAACAAGGTCAAGTGCAAGGTCCTGCATCTGAGTCAGGGCAATTCCCAGATGGGGGAATGAATGGATTGACAGCAGCCCTGCAGAGGACTTGGGGATACTGGCGGATGGAAAACTGGACATGAGCCAGCAATGTGCACTTGTAAGCAGGAAGACAGAGACACTGGCACAGATTGTCCAGAGAAGCTGTGAATGCCCCCTGTCTGGAAGTGCTCAGGGCCAGTTTGGCTGGGTCTCTGAGCAAGCTGGTCTACTGGGAGGTGTCCCTGCCCACGGCACAGGGTTGGACTAGACTGTAGTAGTTGAAAATTCCTTCCAACCCAAACCATTCCATGATTCTATTATCTGTATAAGATGAACAGTTTCTTGGTGGAAAAAAAAAAAAAAAGCTTTCAGCATAATCCTCTTGTAATAGCACACTCTGTGTAAGTACACAAATGGTGTGAAAGGGAAAGTATAATTGCTAGAAATGAAGTTTATGCCTAATAAGCTCCAACTAAAGACAATTATTTTTTCGTATGATTTTTTTCTGCTATTTAGCAGATAAGCTGTGTAAGGCAAAAAACTGTTGCAAGATTCAGTTAGAACATGGAAAGGTAAAACAAGCAAACCATTCCAAGATACACGCTCTAAAGAGACAAACTATGAACAAAAAGATCATCAGGTAATTATTTTCCTTCCTCTTTCATTCTATACATCATTAACTTGATAACTGAAAATACAGTGAAAACCCGGAATGGCTAATTTTTAACCAAATGGCAGTGGAAACAGTTGTTTTTACCTCAAGCTTCAAAGTTCACAATGTTTAAATTCCAGTAGTTCTCAGATATAAAGGGATTATATCAGCAGTTATTTCACATCATACTGCTGAACTTTGGTAGAACCAGCTCTGAGACCTAGTGTCAAACAATTTTTTCTTGTATGTAAGTTTCTCCTTTCGCTTTGGAATCAACTGTTTCAGAAAATACTGTAGAGAAATCTAGGTTTCAGGAGATTGTCTCACAGATGCTATAGAGATATTAAAAACTGGAGAGAAATTCCATTATTGCATCATGAAGCCCCCACAAAGCATTGTGGACGTGAAAAAACCAGAATATTTTATATAGCCATAGTGTGGGTTCCCAGGGTCAGAGAGACCACTGATTTGAGACTTACAGCTTTTAAGGATCAAACCCAGAAGAAAGCATTCAAGAACATGATGGGAAAGTTGCAAATACTAAATATATTACATACATACGGTAATGATTATTTTAGTAATGGATCCTAGCCTATTCCAGCAGAATAGACAATTTCAGATTTATGCACTTGTCAGTTATTCCTGGCAGTAAATCAATTACCTCTCACTGTCTAATCCATTAGTGCCATATTCTACAAGACAGAAAGATGGGTAAATCTGTGGACAAAGTGCTGAAATCAGAATGAAAAATAGCAAGGTGTAATGATTTTGGAAAATGAGCAGTAGTCAAGACTACTGTGATACCAGAAATTATATCTTTATTGTTTCTCTCACCATTGTTTAACTAGGAAGCACGAAGGAAACCACGTTGGTTCTAGTTGCAAGAGAATACATCCATTCCCGTGGCCTTGAATTAAAGTTCTATGACATAGTCTCTTTTGCCCTGAAACTTTTCATAAAGCTCTCACAATGACAAACTTCCTTGAACGATCTTGTCAGTAGTTATATTTTGTTGATGCAATTCATACTGAGAAATATTCTATTTAAGTCAAATTAAAATTCAATGCTACACAGAGGTTTCTAGTACCCTTAACAGACATATAATCCTGGGAGAATTTGCATGAAGACATAAAATCATTTATTTTAGCAGCAAAAACAGTAGTTTGTATCTATCAGGCTTTATAGTGAACGAGGCCTGACTGAACATTTACTTATGTCACTTACAGATTGGCTATAAGGCTGTCCCTTGTTCATTCATTCAGGGAAAGTGGAAGGAAAGAAAATGGTCTTGAAACTAAAGACTTCTGAGCATACAAATGGAGAAAACAAATAATTCTGTTTCCCGGTCACCATCCACCTGTATCTAAAGAGGACTAAGCAAATGAAAAACATTTCCTATATATGTGAGGGACCAGCCCTCAGGACCTATACTTGCTGGAATTCATGTCAAAACCCCATTATAATCCCTGAACAAAGTCTCGTTTGCATCCCACAAGGCCTGCCTGAGAAGATGGAGACAAAACTGATGTCCTGCATATGGCCTAAGGCTGCATGTACAGAGCTTGAGATAAGGATGAGGGGGCGGAGGTCCAGCCGCTCAGGCGTATGAATCGATCAGCCTTACTCATCCTTTCGAAACAAGGAAACTGCCTAAAGAGCAGGGGGCTGCAATGGTGGGCTTGGGGAGCCTTACTGACACTAACTTTCCCCTGGTGGCTGGCCCAACGCTGGATCCCGGACTGGTGATTTTCTATTATCTATCTCTCTAAACTTTTCTTCTCATATTCTCTCTCTCTCTCTCTCCCTTCCTATCATTAAGTAACTCAAGGCCTAACCACGATTTTTTTATCAGGTTATGCAGCTTAGACATATACGTATTGTAATCTTGTGATCTAATTGTCAGCCTTTATGATCATGCAGCCTAACTGATGTATCCGTATTCCTTATTTCCTATAGCTTTAATTAAACCTAATACTTCAATACCAACCTTGAGTGTTGTTTCATCTTAATCTGATCAAGGGATATTGGACAGTTGAGCATTTCCTTGAACCATGATATTTGAATCACGCTCACTGGAAGGGCCAGGTCTGAGACAATGGATGGATCCAGACACACCCAGGCTGATCTCTGAGAAGGAGTTTAGAAAGCAAGGAGGTCTGATCTGAATATCCCTGGGTAGTCCTACTTGGGTCATGACAACATACCATCTTTCAGTTAAACTAAGCCAACTCATTTGATAATCCTCTTTAAATAACAAAGGCTGATTTTCATGTGTTACAAGGGATTTGTTGAGTTACTCCATGAAGTTTGTTTATCAGGGACAACCATCTTTTGAACCACGTGTCTATGAAAGCCTGGAAGTTTTTTTCCTGGAGCAGAATTTGTCCTTCCACTGACATAAGAAGCACAGCACTGGGCAGATACCAACTCAGCTAGCGTTCACAACTCCAAAAAGGGGGAGAAGGTGCTTTAGTTGTTTTATATGGCCTTTACTAAGTAGGGATCCAAAAGCTCTACGGCCTTTTCCCCCTTCTTTCTGTGGTAGGAAGTATACTCCCACTCATGTCAATGGGGAAAAGTACAGAAGACTGAAATAAAGGTGTCTGAAATTAGACACCAACACAGAAACAGCACCTGATTTTTATTACAGGACCACATGGCAAGTTTTATACTAGTAAATGTATTTGTGTAGCAACCACCCTGGAATTTATGACACAGTTTCAAAGACATTCCAGGGCACCCAGATAAACCAATTCATTTCTGGGAACTTCTCAACACACTCTCTCCAAAGTATTTAAGATTCTGAATGTCCTCAGAAGCATATGTGAATCAACAGAGGCAATATATTTTGGAGAGAGGAGACAGATGGTTTTGCTGAGATGAGCCTCTCAAACCTGATACTGATTAGGACTTCCCAGTGACATTATTGAGCTCTTTTTCCAACTTGAATGAGTCAGTCAAAGTGACAGGTAGAGCAGGATGGAACAGAAGGATACATCATTTCTCCTAAACAACATTTCCCTTTAGTATATTCTTGAAATGCAGAGTGCTGTTACTTATTTGAGGACATATCATTAATGACATTTTACTGAAAATTATTATCTATGTGGAGTGGTTGGAATTCACACAACACAGATACCCACAGGTAAATTTCTGAAATCTGGTCAAGTTAACCGATTTATTTCTGACCTTTCCATTTGCTTCAATGGGAATTAGATTTCCTCAGCTCCAAGAAAAAGTAGGTTTAATAAAAAAGCTAAATCTTATTCAGAGAAAGCATTAGAAGTAAGTGCTATTTCCTCTTTCCATTTTATTAGATTTTGGAATTCGTATTTCTTCTATGGGGATTATTGAAATAGTCCGTATGTTAATTTTGTTCTTAGGTGTTCCATGTGGTCATATAGCCCATTGCTTTCAACACAGGTCTAGAAGACAAGAGATCAAATTCTATTTACAACCTAGCTTTAAAAAATACTATGTAATCAATTACAATATTAATGAGGAATTAGATAATACGATTTCCAATCATTATTTTAAAAATAAAAATGCTACACAAAAGGTATTATTTCTTTTTTTTTTTTGCAATTTTGCAAAAGTTTGCAAGTTTGCAATGACAAGGCAGTACACTCATTCCGAGACTCAACACCAACTGTTTATGAAAGCAATTCTGGAGTAGAATGCTGACACAATACCAGTCATACAATTTCCACTCAGTTATCCAATCATTACAAAGTCTGTGACTTCAGAGTTTGCTTACAAGACCTCTTCCTCGCTTGCTGCTTAGTTCCAGGAAGACAGAAAATTAGTTTTCCAGAAACCAAAACAAAAATGTAAAAAAAGTAAGGTAGTAAAGCATCACACAGATTTAAGCATAATGTAGTTTTCAAAGTACTGCTTTAGTCCAATTTTGGTTTTTTGACATTTTATTAAAATCTCAGGGTATAAATTAGGGGAAATAAGATGGAGTATGTTTGTTAACAACTGAATTATTATCAGTAAGTGAGAGTGTATTTTAAAAGCTAGTAAAAATATTTCTTTAATTACTTACCATCGATAACCTAATCAAAGTCTCCACTTTCTGCTTTAAAATTAAACACATTTCAAATAGACAAAGCATTAGACTACACACACATATATTTCAGTGATTAGCTAGTCAAGACAACCTTCCACTTTATCAAATGATGCCTCTTCCAGCAATCACTCAGGGGTTTTGCACAAAGGAATAATTTTAGTTTCCATTTAACTTTAAGAAAGCTTAGAATATTCTTCAGTAGTTCACTGGATCATGGCCAAAGTGCCCAAGTATAGTGTAGGGAAGCATTTTCTTCCTACATTTCTTTCTGACATTTACTGTTAGGAAGTTTTTTTTGTTTCAGCACAGTTTATGGATATATGCATTTATGGGATGGTTTTCATTAGCTAAATTCTATACCAGCACACTAAATGAAATTGTTGGCCACAAGTACACGTTTAGGATTTATTGGAGTGTCTCATTTTTCTTCTTATTCACTTGGAATGACAATCTGACATCTGACCCCATTTAAATCCCCACTGATAACCATGAAAGACGAGTTGATCATAAACAAATTGTTCTGCTAAACACTCCTACAAAGACAAGGGTCTTGCCATTTAAGCATGTGATCAAATTACAGAAAATCTGTGGACAAATTACTAGACTGAGTTAATATTACCTTAGAGTTAAAAAGAATACCCAGGAATATTATTATTCTTTTACAAAACTAATGTTCCCAGATGCACAGATTTCATTGCTTTTCACATATTCCCAGACAGGAAAACAGATTGTATGAAGTTCTCCACACTGTACCTGATGCAACAGAGCCCTTCACTCTGTTCTGTCCTCGAAGCATGTAAGCAGGCTTACCTTCAGTCACTGTTGGCAGTGAAACTGCTCAAATGCTCTTATTAAGGAAAATTTCCTTAATTTTGCTGCAAACATCACAATTGCAAATTGCTACTTTTAAAAAAAAAAAAAAAAAAAAAGCAATAATGCCGAAAATACACAAAAGGACCAGGAGAACCCGCTAGAAAAACTTAACCAAAAGAACCTCAAAAACCCATTCAGAGACACAGGCTTTTTCTTTAGATATTAATGTATACTAGGAACTGCTTATTAAAAAGACTAGGTTCATATGCTACCTGTTTCTTAAAATGGAAGAAAAATGTTACATGCTTGAATACAATTCAAAATTAACCTGATCCTAGTTTCCAAATGATATGTAGGAAAGAAAATCATGGGAAGGGAGGGAAGGGGGAAGCTGCATTGTTGTTCCCTCACCAATTCAAGCTCAGTTAACTTCTGTGAAACTAGTATAGGAAAAATATGTTGCACTACTACTGTGGCTAAGACCACACAACTTTTGAATGGATGAGTTTCAAAGCCTAAGCTCCATCTGCAAATCACTAACAAAACCCTAGGAAACTGTAAGAAACAAGCTAAAGAATTGTGAGACTGGAAAGCTTTGAGTATACTCTTGGCCTCAGACAGGAAAAGCCATTTAAAATTTTCTTCTCTTTTCTTTCTCCTGCCTCTTTAAGAAACACCCACCTAGAAACTGCCATTACTCTTTGTATTACAAAAGGGGAGACTTTTGCTGCTGAAATAAAACACACATTTACACTAACATACAAAAGGAAATTCAATAGCTTTACCAGAGTCAATGGTAATTTTTTTATTTATTTATTTTAAAGCCCTCTGGTTTAGCTGGCCAGAGTGTTAGAATTAATTTCCCTCTTCTCTCCACAATTTTCAAAGGTCAAAATGTGAGTTTTCCACATCCTTCCTTAAATCCACAAAAAAAGAAAACAAAAAGCATAAAACTACAAAACCAAAACCAAATCAAATAAACAATAACAACAACAAAAAATCCCACCAAAAAAAATCGAAACAAAAAAAATAGAAAAAGTGGAAAAGAGGGATGAATAAATTTCAGTTCAGAAACAGTGGATGCATCATAGAATTGTTTCACTGTTAGCTTAAACATGGGAGTTCAGTAGTTTCTAGCAAAAAGTTAATCCCAAACTCAAGCTTTTTTCAATAAATGTACATGGTCAGTGTGACATGTTTATACTTATTGGTACACGTTGAAAATACCCAAAGATCACCCAACCTAGAATGATATTTAGGAGAAATAACTTTTAATCACTTGGTTTTGGATTTCATAAGCATCAAGCTGCTAAAAGTTTAAGGAGAGAAAAAATGTTCACTGCACTTTTTGGCAAAAAAGCACAAAATGCCCCTATAATGGTGATGCAACAACTGCTGGGTCAATTTCTTCTGCTTGTTTGTCAGTAACAAATCATTATTCTTTACTAGAGCCACCTGGCACTACTAAAATGCTCTGACAAAATGTCAGCTGGCTAGCAAATTGTGACACTTGCTGCTAAAGCTCAAGTAGCCTTGCAGGAAAGCAGAATCCTTAGCTCCTCATTTTGCTCTTTGAGATACTTAGCTTTTTTTCACTTTGGCCAAGCAGACAATAAATTATTTATATTCATGTTAGGCTGGCATTGTTAAAGAATTATCAATTTGAAAAAGAAGACAGGTCTGTTTTCCCTTCAAACTTTTAATACTATAATACAACTATTAACCAGATGAATATCGTAATCCTTGCAAATTTGCAGACATTACAAATTCTCTTACATCCTACGAATGCAATTACCTATAGCTAGCTAGAGAAGGTCCAAATCAGCTTAGCAAGTTGATTCAGAAAGGGGTTACTAAGAAGGCTAACAGCTTTGATGTATAATCTTCAATATATTAGAAATTACCAAAAACTCCCTCAGGCTGACCCTCAAAAACTGAAGGAAAAATACACTGTCAGTGAACTCAGTAAAACTTCGAGAAAATAAGCATCAGAAAATGAGTGCTGTGTCTGAAAACACATCTTCATTTTTAAAGGTTCTCTCACTACATTAAAAATAGCTAGCCCTATTCTCTTCTTGTATGAATGCCTCTTAACATCTTCAATTACCCTTCTTTCCTTTATGAATAAACTTGGATTAGAATATATTTTATTGGAATTTCTAAAGATGTTCTATTATCACTGCATCAACTACTTATTCCTCTTTGCTTCACTGGTCAATTCCAGTTTTCGCTACAATCCTCCCTCTCCCACAGCAGTGACCCACACTAACCACACCGAAGAATCTTGCTTTTTAACCTACTAGAGAGACCTGTACATACAGAAGTTTAAGAGGCTGATATGTCACATCTTGAGCAAGTATTGCTGGGAGAAATGGGTTTCTGTGCTGTGTGTACCCAGCGTAGTCACACACACTTCAACAGCTGGTGCAGCTGAACAAATTATTAAACAATGGTTCTGAAATCACTCCATCTCTGGCCCACATTCTGCATATGCACAGGGCATACACACCAAGGACTGAGATAAACACAGCCAGTAGCTCTGAGGAGACCATTTCCTTTTCCAGGTTGGTATTTGGGAAACAAACAAATCACACAAAGGACTGAGAAAATGCCTTTATCACTCATTACTCCCTTGGGAAACACTGCAAAGCAAACAGACTTGATTCTCAAAACTGAATTTCAACCAGTAATTTAGAAGTTGAAAGTTCCCATATCACATAAGGAGTTCATTAAATCATTGAGCTCTAATTAGTGATGTCAGATCTAAAAGTGTGTATGTCTCATTAAACAATTTTAGAAACCTTCTGTTTTGAATCAAAGGAAATTTGACTTTCAGCTATCAACTATCCAATGAAATTTAAGTTTAATTTACATAATTAATTTTACATATGCTTAAATACAATGTAAAAACTCATCTATCAAAATCTATCCTTTCATGCCCATACACTTATATAATAGAATTATGGTATCTGTCCTCACTGCAGGTGATTTATACATACTTCAAAAAGGTCTGTAAGTGCTCAGTAAGTATTTGCATGACACCATTTAAATCTATCCCATGAAATTCAAGATTCCAGATGAGTGTATTTCAGACATTAAGGAGGTGAAACCAGCTTCCAAACCAGCAAACTGGCTGCCAGGTAAAAAAAATTAGAAGTTCTTCTTGAGTAAAAGTGCCTTGCTAATGGCTAGAGTGAAAGCACAACTTTTTAGAAAAAACAATAAAACAACACTGAGCGTTAAAGCAAAAAATTGAAAGAATGAAAATAACAAAGATTAAAGAATTTTTTTAAAGGATTAAACATTATACAGCATTTAATGTAAGTGCAGAGGTTACTTCTTACTGCCAAAAAAACAATTAAACATTCACATATTAAAGTAATATATATTTTAACAGAACAAGTGTCTATATATATTACACTATATATAATTTAATTCAAGCAGAACTGATTTGGTAGGAAACATGACTTGTATGGCTATGGCTATCAGGCACAAGCTGCCAGAATAAGGGAAGAAGGAAAGCTAGTTTCTCAAAATTAAAACCCCCTGAAAGTCTGTGGAATGCTGTTTACATCAGCTCTGTTTTACAACCACCACTGCAGGGAGAAAGGCTTGACTGAAATGTCTGCAGTCCATGGCCACCCACACTATGGGAAGCTCTATGATTAAAGAGATTGCTACATTCTTGTATCTGCCAGCAAAGTCTGCTCCATGCTGTAATTATTATACTTGCAGTTTTGTAATCTACTGCATCTGTTGCAGCAAGTTCCCTTATATTGTCCAACAAGAAAACTATTGAACATGAATAGCAAGTTATTATTGTGCACTGAAGGCTCAAAAGTGGATACTTAAAATACTTCTAAGTTTATTAAAACATTTTGCCTTACAGTATAGCCAGTGCCATAGTTAAAGGAGATCTATCACTGGAACATTCACTTTAACCTATTTATCGAGGTATAGTCTGGCACACCACCCTTTCACCCCATGTCTCTATAATGAAGTAAAAGCTTTAGCCCTTTAAAGAACAAAAACTACACAAAGTGTGAATTAGACATTGTGGGAAACAGTTCTTCCCCACATAAGTCTAAATAAAATGCCTTTTAAGCCAGCAAAGGCCTTCTGCTGATGATATGCAGCTAAGGGACAAAAACCAGGCCTGCTGCTCAAGGACAAATGAAAGCAAAACAACTGTGATACAAGGATAGGACGGGCAACAAGCTATGAATTGACTCTAATAGTTACCACCTTAACTTGATGCTCATGGATGCCAGTTGGCTCTGGACACCAGTATGTTCATGCATTGCAGCAGTGACACTGACTGGACAGGGGGTCACTGGGGTATAAAAGGTGACGGGTTC
>NW_009953311.1:47683-86350 GCF_000747805.2 Chaetura pelagica
GGCGCGGTGGGGCTGCGTTCTGCCCCCCCCTCCAAGATCCGGCCCCGCAGCGGCCGCTCCTCTGGGAGAGGCAGCGCCACGTGTGACCCTCGGGCTCCTCCAGCAGCCCCTGCACCCTGGGGGGAAGTCACGGAAGCTCCTGGCAGCCGGGAGACCCCCGCCATCGGCTCGCGACAGACATGTATCTAGATGTTAGCATAAAATTTGTTTGCCGAAAGACCCCTCTGACACTTGGCTTTCAGTTTCAGAAGGCAGGCGTTTTGTCACGGTCATGCACGCCACGAGTGACAGCGTGTCCAGTGACCCAGTGGTGCAAATACATCCCTTCTCCCTTTCTCTTTAAGGATGTTTAATACTTCATAGGAACACTAACTCTGAACATTATACAATAAGCCCTAAACATCAATTAGCAGTTCTCCTAGCAGAAAATCTTGTCTTAAATGTGTATTTCTCCAATAAATTGTAAACAAGCTCAAAATTTACATGCCATGCATTCTCCTGATGTTGTTTGGTGCTCTATCATCAGATGATGCAGTACAACACTGTTGCTGGAAACTTACCACATAGCTGTTACTACCCTCTTCCCCACCAAATTTATGAGGCAGTCTGTACCTTTTCAACAATTTTGCCAGGAGTTGGCTGCACTGACGCTGCTGTGAAAAGCAGATTGTCTACTGGCTGTAAGTACGAAGTGCTAAACTCGCCAGTCTGTCACCACTGAGGAAAGAAGAAGGAGCTACCAAGACCAAGGCTGAATGAAAAAAATCAAGGACTGGACAAAAGCCTACTCATCTCCACCCACTGCGGGCCACTTCCTGAGGAAATGTCTTTAGACTCTCTCTGATATACACCTTTTATTAGAGCCAATGGTAAATTCCACATACAATGGCTGAGGAAAAGTGGCACAATGACTTCTGAAGGACAAGAGAAACATAAAGAAAAAATTAATAGGAGAAGTATAAGATACATACTTTAATCACCATCATATGTTTTTCATCTGAAGGAACACACTGTGGTCTTCGCAGTGTTCAAAGTTCCTGATAAAAAACACTGACCTCACTATTCCCACAACTTCTAGGCAAAACCAGGTCTCCTGGTACATGTCCTACCCCTCCCCCTTACCTTGCCCCTTAAAACTGGCATTCCCTTCTAATTATTTTGTATGTTATTTATGGTATAATATTATAGTGATATTATTAGAAAGATAAGAAATAGTTTAACATAAACACTTATTATCTTAGTCTGAATATTACTCAAATAAGTGGTTTCCCCTTAGAAGGAAAAAAAAGAGAAAAATTCAAATGTTGTATTTATAATAAAACCATGCTAAAACTTCTGCTCTGTGACACACATTCTTTGTCCTCTAACTTGCTTAGTAATAAATAGCAGGTGAAGTATGTTCATAATTTTAACTGAAATATCTCAGTTCAGCTCTTAATCTCCCTCTTTCAAAACTGTCTAGATAAGAAGGGAAAAACACATTTCTTGGTACGACCTTTAGCAACTCATAAGCCTTTTAATAGACACATTACCCATATCTGTCATTACTATAATATTCTTATGTCACAGAGACATCATTTATTGTAAATCCAACATTACTTTAATATTTTTCTGCATCACGTGGTCTTGGGAATCATATGCTCCTGTGGAATGACAAATGAAAATTTATTTAGGCTCTTCGTAACTTAATAAACCAGATGGATCTTGAGGTTCACTATAATTTGTGCACTAAATATCTGCTTTGTTTTACCTTGAATTCCCATCTTCCAGAAAAATGTGATCTTGTAGATTTGCTTTTATAAATACTGGAGAATACTTAATTTTTTTTAAAAAAATATATTAAAAAATAATTTTTAAAAGCTTTTAAAGTTATATTTGGATTAACCTTAACATAGCATGTTCTTGCAAATAATTAATCCCATAAATCTCTTATTAAGGTCCAGTCATTTTTTCAACCTTGGAAATGTACATTTGGCCCTAGATTAGTATCTGACAAAGTATGCACACAAATAAAAATAGTATGTAGTGAGCTTTATTAAAAGATGTCAAACATATTGGCCACAAATCAAATCAATGCCCTTAACCTAAGAACAGACTATTCAAATTTCAATGTACAACCTACATCTTCATGGATCAATTAATCAGTATGAAAGTTGGTAATGTCAGAGAGAGAATAAAGAAATGGAACACTGCCTCCTTAAATCACAAAGATTAATTTGTATTAAACCAAGGTTGTGAGCCACAATATCAAGAGGTCCCTGGTTCAACTCCAGGTGCCTCATTCTGTTCTTCTCCCTCAACCTTCCTTTTACCAAAATTCAACTCAGAAAGAAGACAGAGACAGCTCCTTGGGTCTGTGAGCTTCTGCCATTCAGTGAAGGTTTCTGAGTTTCAGCATCGAGGGTTCTGAGGCCCTGACCATCAGGAATCTGGAGGGGTGTGAGGGGAACTACTCGCTCTCTGTGCGCACTTCCGTAGCAATTCTCTGTACACCCTTTGGCAGGGACACTGAAGTGTGCAGGGGGCTGTCAAGGACAAGCATCTAACAAGTGGATATAGAAACTTGTTCTCTACACAAGTATTTTTAAATATTCTTCAGAAAGCTAAGCAGTGCCAGGGGGTATAGCTCAGTGGTAGAGCATTTGACTGCAGATCAAGAGGTCCCTGGTTCAACTCCAGGTGCCCCCTCTTTTCTTCACTCCAACCTTCCTTTTGCCAAAATTAATCTCAGAAAGAAGATGGAGATCTCTCCTGGGGTCTGTGAGAATGTTCTGTACAATGAGGGTTGATTTCTGAGCTTCAGAATAGGAGGTTCTGATGCTCTGACTACAAGAAACTGCAGGGCTTGTGCACTCATCTGTTTTAACTCTCTATGCAGCCTTTGGCAGGGACGCTGAGGTGTGCAGTGGGGTGTCAGGGAATCTAACCAGTGGATATGGAAACTTGTCTCTCTATATGAATGTATGTCAATACTCTTCAGAAAAAGTGCAGCACCAGTGGGTATAGCTCAGTGGTAGAGCTTTTGACATCAAATCACAAGGTCCCTTGTTCAACTCCAGGTGCCTCCTCTTTAGCTGCTTTTTCACCCTTTCTTCTTCCATAATCCACTCACAGATACTGGAGAGGTTTTTTTACCTCTAAGTTCATGGAAGCCACTCGGTGATCTGTAGCCAAGCATGAAATAGGATCTTGCAATATTTCCCACTCTCTTCTTCTGAATGCTGCTTGTACATACAAATCAACAGGCTCACCAGAGGTGCTGCTGGTCTAGTTTTTCCTGCTTGACTAATTGCCATTGATGTAAGCAGTGAACAAAAGGTGTGCTTATGTCTCTCTCTAGAGAATGGATTGAAAACAGTCTGGAGGAGAAGGACCCCAGTGATCGTGGACAAAAAGCTCAACATGAGCTGCCAACATGAACTAGCAGCCTGGAAACCAACTGTGTCCTGGGCTGCATCAAAAGCAGTGTGGACAACAGGGCCAGAGAGTGGATTCTCTCCCTTTACTAAGCTCTCAAGAGACCCCCCCTGGAGTAATGTGTCCAGTTCTGAGGTTCCCAACACAAGAAGGATACAAAGATGTTGGAGCAAGTCCAGAGGAGGCCAATAAGATGATACAAGGGCTGGAGCAGCTCTGCTCTGGAGACACGCTGAGCGAGTTGGGGTGTTCAGCCTGGAGAAGTGAAGGCTCCAGGGAGACTTTAGAGCACATTCCAGTGCCTGAAGGGGCTACATGAAAGCTGGGGAGCGGCTTTGGACAAGGACAGGGAGTGATGGGACAACAGGCAATGGCTTTGAACAGGAAGAGGGGAGATACAGGTTAGACATTAGGAAGAAATTATTTACTGTGACAGTGGTAAAACACTGGAACAGGTTGCCCAGAGAAACTGTGGCTGCCCCATCCCTGGAAATGTTCAAGGCCAGGTTGGATGGGGCTTGGAGCCACCTGGTCCAGTGGGAGGTGTCCATGCCCACGCAGGGGGTTGGATCACGATGATCATTAAGGTCCCTTCCAACTCAAATCATTCTATAATTCTATTATATTAAAAACAAGGCAAATTCCTTTAGCATGTTCATGCTCTCCATTAATGTAATTTCTTCCAAAGAATATAGAACACAGTGCAGTTGCAGCTATTTTAGACGTGTAGGCATGCAGACGTATATTCCATTAAAAGGGAATTCAAGAAAAAGGGAATGTTTTGCAAGAAAGTCATATCATAACCTGCCCTATCTTGTAGCAGATGTGTGACCTCAGAGGATCACATGCCAATAAATGAAATTCCTACTAAAAAGAAGTTGTAACAAAGTTAGTAAGTGTTTAACAGACAACAGCTCTTCAGGTTGTAAAGAGAAAATCATCTCCCTTTTGAGTACTTCCCTGTGTGCAAATTCATACTGTTTGTAATTTCAGTCTAGTAGAAGATACTGGAGTTATCTTAGAGAAAGACATCCTGCCAGGGATGGTTTTGCTTCAAGGAGCCCCCAAGATAACCAGTCACTGGTGAAGGTATGAACAGAAATTCAGGTAAACATCCCATACATACTGGAAAGAAGTTCAACTTCTGGTGGAGTATGCCTGGATCCCTTGAATAATTTTGCACTTCTACAGTGTATTCTAACAGATCTCACAATATTTATGGGTATTTTCATCAGATACACACTATGCCATGTTTATTTCAGCAACTGAAATAAAACAAATGGGGAGAATAACAGAAATGCTTCTTTTTTAAAAAAATCTAAATGTGAAGAAATAGTGAATGTGAGTTTTGGAGAGTAAAAGAGCCAAGTGAATCTGAGCCAAATTCACAGACAGGAACTACACCTGGACCCAAAGAGACCAAGGTATGCAAAACAGCCACTGATCCTGGGGAAAAAAAAGAGCAGTGTGGAAAGGTGTTGGAACAAATAGTTCTGGACGTCATCACAAAATATGTGAAAGCCAAGAATCTCAGCATGGAGAAGTCAGCATGGATTCACCAAAGGGAAGTCATACTTGACCACTATGCTAGACTTCTATGATGACATAACTGGTTGGCTGGATGAGGGGAGAGCACCAGATGTCATCTACCTTGACTTCAGCAAAGCTTTTGACACTGTCTTCCATAGCATCCTCCTTAGGAAACTGAGGGAACTTAATGTATGACAGAACTCAGAGGGTAGTGATCAACAGATCAGGGTCGAGTTGGAGGCCTGTAAACAGTGCTGTCCCTGAGGGAACAAGATGCGGTCCCGTCTTGTTCAACGCATTCATCAATGACCTGGACAAGGAGACAGAGTGTATCCTCAGCAAGTTCACTGATGATACAAAACTGGGAGAAGTGGCCAGCACTCCAGAGGGCTGTGCTGCCATCCAGTGTGACCTGGGCAGACTGGAGAGCTGGGCAGAGAGGAACCTAATGAGGTTCAACAAGGACAAGTGTAGGGTCCTGCACCTGGGGAGGAAGAACCTCATGCCCCAATATAGGTCAGGGAAGGCAGTTCTGAGGAGAAGGATCTAGAAGTCCTGGTAGACTGCATGTGATCCACGAGCCAGAAATGTGCTCTTGCTGCCAAGAAGGCCAACAGAATCCTGGGGCGCATAAGGTGCATAAGAGTGTGGCCAGCAGGTTGAGAGAGGTCATTCTGCCCCTCTACTCTGCCCTGGTGAGGCCACATCTGGAACACTGCATCCAGTCCTGGGCTCCTCAGTTCTGGAGGGAGTCCAGAAGAGGGTGATGAAGATGACTGGAGGACCAAAGCATCTCTCTTATGAGGAAAGGCTATATTTCAGGTAGTTGTAGAGGGCAATGAAGTCTACCCTCAGCCTCCTTTTCTTCCAGTGTCTTACAGGTACCACCATGACAAGTTTTAAAATCACCAGAGCAGTGCAATGCTTTCCCTTTGCTCTCTCAAACTGACAGCAAAAGCCATAACTATATTGTTGTAACTCTCTGAACTAGTATTCCTGAATTACACTCTTTACTTTTAAATTACATTCCCTAATGCTACCACTATGTAGTATTATGTGGTATGTTTGAAATTTGGTATGTTTGAAATGAGACAAGTTTAACTACACAGGAACAGAAATACCATAAAAAAGCTTTCTATCCAGGGAGCATCTTATCTCTGACAACAGTCAAATGCAGAAGCATTCGGGAAACCTGTATGAACAGAGCAGTTGTATCTTCCTTATCTCTCCTTTCTAGGGGTTTGGCTGTCAGTGCTGAAGGCCAGCTCTCATACAGTGCTGTGTGAGCATGAGCTGTATGAAGCTGAGTCCTTGACAGTTCACTTGGGTGTTGAGTCAGGGGCAAACCAGGCTTTTGGGCCTCGCCTGAGCTGTGTTGCAGCCATGCCTGTGGCTGGTCATGCACTTTGCTGCTCTGGAGGCTGACCATGGCCAGGACCCCAGGCTTGACCTCGGGCCACCTTCATCACTGTGAACCTGGTCTGGCCATCAATGGACACATGGCTGACCCTAGCGGTTGTTACTGGCTTTGCTCTTCCTGTGTGACTGTGCAAAGCAACAGCCACACCTGCCTTCCAGCTCCCTGCAGATCCTGGCTCACCTTCTGCCATGGAGCTGCCTGCCCTGGGAGCTCCCTCACACCAGGTGTGCCAGTGATCATTTATCTACCCTCATCTTCCTCTGTCATGTAATAGCCTCAATATTCATCCTGACAAGGTGCCCCTAACAAGTCTTTTCATCTAGCTTCTGTCTTTAATACTCTCAGATCTTACACAAATTAAAATAGTTGATCTATAGCTAAGTTTTGCCTCACTGAGGTTTTCCCAAATGCTTCCTGGTTTTTCCAGTAATCTACAATTTTGTCCCAGGTCTGAATTTATCTTTGCAAATGTCATATTTAGAGGTGAAAAGTGTTTAATTACTGAGTTATTCTCAGTTTCCTGAATGGCCACAGTTATTTCATTATCGTTTCAGCTGAAGCTCACCTTCCACCAAAAAAAACCCCTCAAACTGAACTAAGGCAAGTGAAAGAGCAGGAGTTCTTACTCTAGCTTTTGTTAGGCCCATGATACAAACAGCAGCATGTTCCTCTTTTAACTGACATGACTGCAATAATTCCATCTCTGCTTTTTTTTTGCCAAGATGGATACAAGAACTGAGGACTCCTTTCTTAAATTAAGCCATTCTGTTTCTCATACTCTTCTAATGAACTGCACAGAATGCTTATTAAAGCTCTGCATAATGACACATTCATAAAGGTGGTTCAGATAGCTTGATTAAGTGCATAAACTGTATTCTGATTACTTTTTACACAGTCCATCCTTATACACAATACTCTTCTTCAGTACAATCTGTCTTGCTATATTCTTCCCCATGTTACGTTGCATCAAGGCAAAGGCATTTTTGGTATTATTATTATTTTCTTCCAGCCTCATAGAACTTTTAGAGTTTTAAACACATGTTGCTGCATTCTGATAAGAGAAACTGACTGCTGTACCCAACCCCAATGACAGCCAAGAAAATAAAGTTTTCCCTATGGAGAGGGCTGAACTTGAGAACATAAATTCTATTTTTCTAAAAACAACTATTAAGCCCTGATATTACAGCAAGCTTAATATCTGGCACCAATCAGAAATGTCTCTCCTTGTATGTCTTTATCAGATATTGTATCTTAAGATAGTTAATCCAGTAATTCTTCAGTGTTTTTGGTTTGGATTGGTTTTGTACATGTCCAATAAATTATGCATATTTATTTAGTAATTGCTCTTAGTTTTAACTAAGAATGGAATTTTTTTTTTAACATAGAACAGCTTAAGTGAAAGTATAAGGCACAACCACTAATTTCCAGTTTTTATTTCTCATTACCTATTCCATTGAAAGGCTGTTCACACTTACTCGGTAACAGTATTATTTTATACCCATTGATTTCGTTGCAGAAGTTCAACATGGTCCTTCCTTAGAAGAAGCACTCATCTTTACTTGTCATGCTCATGACAAATTTGGAAAAGGCAAACTACCACAGAACACTGCTTTTCAAAAAAACATCCAGGTAGAACCACAAAAAGGCTGCAATGTTACTGCCATTGGTTTAATCCCTAACATCTAAATTACCCCACTCTTTGAAAAAAGTATGTGAGAATGCCTGTTCCTGTGTGTAGGCATGTTTGGGTGAGGTATGCACTGGCGACCACTTCATACAGTGAGTGCCATCTACTGCTATTTCCTGGTATCATTTTTTGCAGTTTACCACACTTGCTAGAGTTGCTGCGCTAGCGCACGCTGCAAAAGGCTTAGTCTTAAACAAGACACCAGAAATCAAAGAATGGATGCTTTGTTGTACCTGATATTGTG
The DNA here is from genome assembly GCF_000747805.2 of Chaetura pelagica. Lineage (NCBI taxonomy): Eukaryota > Metazoa > Chordata > Aves > Apodiformes > Apodidae > Chaetura > Chaetura pelagica. The sequence continues at coordinate 55,982 of NW_009953311.1, forward strand.
GGGGGAGCCTCATGCCTACAGTAAATACACTTTTGAAACCACACAGCAGTGAAAAAGGAGGTAGAATAAATTAAAACATGGAAGCAGCAAACCAAGAGATATGATGACAGACATACTAAACAAAGGCTGAAATGCATATATGACTTCTCCTAAAAAATATAGTGCATGACCATACATAAATTAATCACCATGAAACCATGTAATAATGTTTGCCTAGGGAAAAACAGAGGAAGGCCAATACAAAAATACAATATTCAGAATACTACTTGTAATTTTTTTTAACTGTGAGAAAGAAGGATGCTGGAGGAAAGGTGTGGTTATTTCTTTTTGATTCTTTCTTCCAACTAATGAATCTTTCATTGTAACCACTTTAGAACAATAAATGTTTTTCAAATGGTTTGTGTACAGTGTTTAATACAACAGATCCTCACATACAAAGCCCCTATACACTTATAAAATATAAATATGAATAATTAGTCATTATCACAACAACAAGTGAAAACACAGGAAGAGTTCTTCCACATCTTCGGAGTAACTATGTGCAAGAAAAGACAAAAACCCATTCAACTGCATACACTGTGCATACAGGAAATAGGAAGATTATTAAATTAATTTTCCTATTAGTGAATATCCTAAATTGTTGTAAAAAATTTCAGGAATCTTAACTCAGAACTCTCACTACTGCAAACATCATTAGACAGCTAAAACTCAAAATAATGCCACACAACCTGGGCAGCAGTGGAGATGTCTTCTAATCTAGAGACTATTCTTAAAATACAATGTTCATCCTCCCTAAGAAGTGTATCCATTAGAATGAAATGTGATGTGAAACGGAAAGCTGTGTTCATACTAATATAAACCAAACATACATATACTTATATATTCTGTGAAGCATGCCATCTACTAGTATGTGAGAATACAAACCACTGTTAGTAAACAGCTATCATAATAAGCTACAAAGTTGTCATTACTATGTACCACAAACAGCTGTGTCCAGTTTCAATCTCATCCTCAGATACTCAGATGTGAGTCATATATCCTGCAAAATTAGCTTCTTTCCATAAAGCAGACATGGGAAGAAAATACAATAAGAATTGCAGAGTCTACCTCCATTTTTCAACTTCCATTGCATATAAAAGCAATCTGGGTTACTTTACAAAGATAACCTGGTCCCTCTCAGTTCCTTTATGTGATGCCTCATTACAACAGAAATATTGAAACTGCTTTGGTAACTTATTCCAAATAGAAGCCAAAGTACCTGGAAGCATGCACATTCTATGAATTTTTCTTAACATGTCTTCTTTTCATTTTTTTTTCCCCAGCTATTCTCCACAACTTTCCTGTAGTTCCATCAATACCTATTTTCTTTTTTTCTGGTAATACTTATATATCAATTTGTATGAGACTTCTTCAGAAGCAACTCTTCCCTGATGACAAAACAGTTAAGTCCATTTAAAACCTAAAATTTTGAGAAATTTCATTTTTATGAACTCCTGTTTTTATGAAAGTGTTGTTTTTCTTCTATTCCTGAATATTGTTGCCTAACCAAAGTATACATCAAAAAATCAAACTATTAAGAATGACAAATATGTTAACACCTGAGCAGACAGCTCAAAATACAAGGGAAGTGATTCAAAATAGTAGCAAAGAAGCACTGAATATCCAAGGAGGAAAGGAAAACAACACAAAAGTGCAAGTTCATAGTGAGGGGTAACTAAGCATTGTAATGCAGGTGCATCTGTTCCAAGAAGTAAATCACAAACATTTCCATTTTGACCCATTACTTAGAGACCATCCTTTCAATGTTAATTTATCATGAAACAAACATCTTAAAAACCCATTTTGCTGAATATTCTGGCACAGATTCAGAAGTAGGGGTGGAAGGTCAGTGCTTCATTAACTGAACCAACTCAATTAAAATTGTAGTTTAATTAAAAAGTCAAGATGATAATGAAAAAAACAGGTCATCTGGAAAACATCACTGTAAGTCTCAAACAACCTGTGTTTAATTGGCAGTAAATTTCTTGATCTGGCCTATTTGAGGAGCAGCAATCCTCTGCAAAACACTTTAATACAACAGACAGAACTCCATTAAATTTTTTCTACAAGAATACAACTTCAGGGTACATCAAAAGGCTGCCAAGAGGAGGAAAGGTATATGCCTCTCATTCTCCTGAAAATCAAGACTTCAGTTTAGATATTTTAATTTGTCTTCCACAGGAGGCAAGTGTAGAACACTAAAGGGAAAGCTCCCACATAAAGGGCCTTGACATGTTTGTGGATTTATAACTCAGACTAAAACAAAACAGAAACAAATCAAACAAACCATACACACAACAAAACAATGAAAAAAATCCCACAAAACGCTTTTTGAACATTCAAGCATCACTGTAGAAGGGGGGGTTCTATTAAACATGCACCATATTAAGCTAATGGTTTTCAAACATCTTTCCAGGTTAGCTATTAAAAAAGTAACAAGATGACACTAAAGTTCTGGTATACCTTTTATTTCCCTAAAAAGAAGAGAAACCCCAGCAAGCAAATGCTGCAGTTTTACTTAAAACACTAAATTTTACAAAATGGAAATCCTTTACCTGAAAAGAGTAAGTTTGCATTCTCAAGTAACAGTTTTTGAAACAAAATCCAAATGCATAAATAACTAATAAACAGTTTATAAACTGAGAGCAGAGGAGGTATGGCTAAGCTAGTAAAATTGAAATCTACTTCAGAAAGTAACATTCATGGAAAAATGTAATTTTCCCATCAGACATAACTTCACATTTTCAGAGGAAAATTTTCATGTAAGCCATATTTAAAACCATCAAATGAAGAAGCAATCTTAAAATGGGTTGTTTTTGTTGTTGTTAAAATTAAACAGTTAATAGTAAGCAGACAAAATTGTTTATCTCCATTACACACTAGTCTTCCCTTTTGGTTGGTTGACTGGTGGTTTTTGTGGGGTTTTTTGTTTGGTTTACCTATTTTACATTTTGTTTTTCCTACTGTCAACTAAATGTACACCCAGAGATCACAGTTCATAGGATGAATGCTGGCTTACACAGTGAACTACTTTACCTTTTAAAAAACTAGAGTATTCCTCCTCAATGCATGCTGAAGCATTGAACTGAGGAGAGAAAGTTAACTCTCAGCTGCAGGACCAAAGGTCACTTCAGGCAAAGCTGAACAGCAGCTCCTACATGCAAACCTCTTCTCCATGGCTTCTGTGTCAGTGTGCATCGACTTGACAGCCCTATCCTGTGTGGTCATGGATGGCTTTCCATCTGTACTGCCTAGAGTGACCTTAAATACCTTAAATAAACTATGATTTCCAAGTACAAGCAAGTTTTCCAGGATACTAATAAACTTTCTAATTAGCAATCAAAGTTCAGAGCTTTCTTTAGAGTTAATTTCTGGATTTCAATTCCCTTTACCTCATATAGCCACAGAATTACCTTTCTTCCTACCCCCACGAATTTGTTTCAACTATGTATTTTAGAATTTTGGCCATTTTTTCCATAGTGTATCATAATCTGTTTGGCACCTTAGTACCAGAGAGTGAATCTCAACTGCTATAAACAGCTTCCACTGTATCACAAACAATTCTGAGGTCAGATCAAACCACTAGAGGGGCTGGCCATTCTCTCGTATGAAAACAACTGATGCAGACTTCAAATTAGGGCTCTCATAGGATATACATCTTGATCCCTTTCTGTGATAATCTTTTGAGATACATATAATTCAGAAAACAAAGCTCTTTGGGGGAAACAATGTTAAGTACGCACTAGGTGGGTCAACAGACTTAATTGTATGTTTGTTTTTTTTCAAGTATAAATCATTATCACACATAGCAAAAGAAAGCCTCCAAGAGTAGCAAACCTGTTTTACGTAGGCTGTTCTGTACAACCAAGCATGATAGTCCCTATTATGTCACAACTGCTGGTGATTAAAATTACAATGCTGACTAGGAAAAAGAGATAAATTCACTCTCTCTAAAAGTTTTGTGATGATGCACACTGAATAATAAAAAACTGAGAAAAAATTCTAATTAATATACAAAAAATTTCAGTAATACCCTATTAATCTCAATTTCTGGATCCTTACAGTGTGAATTTTAGCACTCCCTTAACTATCTTTTTAATTATTTTTTTTACATTCCAAGAGCTGATTGTTTCCCTCCAATCAAAATACCAATATATTAAGTTTCAGATCATATTATGCTACACCCACTTTAAGCAACTGAGGAAGTGCTGAAAGATAAAAAAAGGTAGTAAGATATGTTTGTACTTTGAACTTCTCCATGTCCTTTTCCTTATCACTCTTAGGTTAACTCTTGATCTGCCAAGTCACAATGACTATTAAGGTTGATTCAAACACACAATTTGTGGAGAAATTCCTGCAGTTTACAGTAAGGCTTAAATCTAATGCTTATATGTTAGTCCCAGTGCTGCCAAAAGCAGCAGTTCCACCTTCATCTATCCCCAACTGTTTGTTATTGTTTACTTGATACTTATATCAGCAACACCATCAGTTCAGTTACATCAATCAGATAAGGCAACTGATTTACACTAAATCAACTGTTTTTTTCCTCCCAGAAATGGAAGCTACCTGTGAAAGACTGGCTAAAATTCTCCCTCACCACTTAACATCACTAACACAGCTGCTGCTGCTAATAACAAATAAAATGACAAATTTTGCTCTATTTGATAACTGAATGCATGCTATTGCACATGTCCTATGTCATTATGAAGAATATATCCAACCAGCAAGACTACAATAGAAAAGGCAAAAAAAAATTTTTGCATCACTTTACTTCAGTATTCAAGCATTGCTACATCATGAATTTCAAGTACATTGATCTCAGGAAAAGTCTCTTGGAAAAGGACAAAGACATGAAGAAAATAAGGTTGATTTTAGTTAGAAAATTTTAGATCGAAAACTTCATGGTGCATGGTACAACCCACCAAATAGGTACACACAGGCACCCGAAGGCATCTATCTGAATGTTTGTGAAAACTTACTGCTGAGAATTCCTGCATACACAGTTAAATATACTTATTTCCCAATATAAACATCTGCAGTATCAATACCTATATTACAATAATTTATACATCCTATTATTACCTGCATACTCAGATAAACTGAGATGTAAGTAAAGAGTAAGGGATCTAAGTAAAAGAGTAAGAAATAATTATCAGGTTGCTATATTCTCACTAGTGTTGTGGACAAGATATTTAAAAAATACATTAAATATTAAATTAATAATTTTAGCCATCTTTTGATATGGACCCATGGAGAGTACAAGGATGCAAAATCAACAACACTGCACCCTCAAATTGCTATGCAGCAATACAGAGCATTAAGCATCAATGTGCTGCAAGTTATTAACATGCTAATGTGCTTTGCTAGTTCAGTGTGGAAACATGAAGTATGAACAGATGTGCCATACAAAACCCTATATTTGAGATTAAAGTTAAGGGCTCATTATTCCTTAAGTCACTAAATATAAATCCACACACAAACACTATCCCTCCCCTCTCTGACTGTGTTTGCATAAAGTTTGGATACAATTAAATTCTTGAATAAAGAATAAAATTAAAGAGCAATTATAAACTGTTGTCAAAACAAACCATGATTGATATTATCCTAACCGAAAGGTTCTTCTTTTTTAATAACGCTTCCCTTCTGGTTTGTGGTCATTGCTCACTATTCATAGTGAGCTTGGTGAACTTACTAGATTTAAAGCTATGAAAATTATCCACATTAAGATGCCACATCTTTTTTAAAATTACAGACTAGTACTGCCTGTGTTATAATTAGAGTGATACATACTTCATCACAGTATGTATGCAAGTTGTGTTTGGAGTAGTTTCCTAAATGACAGTGCCTTTATACTATAGATGTAGCACCTTTAAATAATCAATTTAATTCAAAGCAGTCCTGGGAAAGATTCAGTCACTTACCCGTATCCAGCTGTTGGCTTTCAATTCCACAGGGTTCTGTGGTTCACTGCTGTATAGACAACATAAGCACCACATGAGAGTCTTCTGGCTTTCATCTGCCGGGGGGGGGGAAGCAAAAGCAAATAAGGATACATTTAGAGGGGAAAAAAAAAGAAAAATAAAAACACAGAATTACACACCACAATCCCTATCCATCCACCAAACTAAAGCCCTAAACATCAGTCTCAAGTCATAATGTTTCTATTCTACCAGATTCACACCACACATTTAATATTATTCATACGAGCTTTTGTGTAATCATTTCCCTCAATTGCAATTTAAAAGGTATCAAAGAGTTCAAAATCTATACAACATTTAAATGGTCTTAAGAAACATTCGTTAATGTAAGTAACACTTGAAGAAACTTTCAAATAAGTATATAATTAATATCATTTATAATAAAAAATAATCAACAGTAGTCAAATAGTTCTTACATTGTGTGCAAAGCTTGCACAACTAAAGAATGGCCACTTCTGAAAAATTTAAGTTTGTGAACTATGAAATAATTAATAAAAAGAATATAAAACAGTGAGTTTTCTGTAAGAATATATTAAGATCCTCCATGCTCCAGCAAAATGCCATTTCTGCAGACAGCAGAATAGCTACCTGCTGATGGAAAAAAAAAACTACTGGGATTTTATGTTCAGGATCATACCAGGTTTTACTTAATTCTAATCCAGTGTTGGAAATTACTTGCCTTCTCTAAAAATCTACCATACTGAGAAATACTGTCTCTGCTCAGATGCTCAGATATTACAGAGGAGCTAATCATTTGGAGTAAATAGTTGAAGAACCATTTAGCTCATTACTATTTCCACAACTTTGTTTTGAAAAAAAATAGGCTGCGCTTTTTTTTTTCCCCCCCTCAATGTCCTTTGGCAGATATCAAGAGTCTCTACACTACATTTCATCCCAGAATAAAATCACAATATTGTAATAAAAATGAAGAAAACTGGACATAGTATTGTAGCTGTGATGTAATATTCACTTAGTAAGTGATACTATTCTTGTTTAAAATAATGCAAATTAGTAACACCACGAGTTTCAGAAATTATATTAGAAGACTATTTGATTATCAAGCTCAACAAGTGATATCTTTTGTTTTTCTGTGCATTTGTTATCCAGGAAGTAATAAACAGTATTATTTAGAAGTGCTTTGTTGGCAAAGCCTGAATTAAAAATAAAAGCTCCATTAAGTAATGCCTCAATTTTCACTAGGTGATCAGAGAAGTGAATATTGATTTAAACCAGTATTCCTCAATAAATGTCCAACAAGCCTGTAGGCCATTACTGGCCTCCCACTGACTAACATCTCTGCACACAAATGGTTTCTCAAACATACACATTTAACTGACTGCAGTTTGGGGTATTCTGCCATTGTGTGTTTGGGGATATTTTTTTTTTAATATGGATTTTTACAAGGCTAATAATTTCCAAGGCTGTTTAAGAGTGGAGTTAAAGGAGACATCTTGCATACTCCTCAGCAGAAACTCAAACCTTATACTTTGATTGTAACAATATCCAACTAGCATTCAGACATCAGCACTAAGAGTCAACTCTATCTTCTAAAAAAGAACATTTCACCTAAACTCTGATATGAAAGTATATGGGAGGAAAAAACCCACAAATACCGGTTTATTTGTTTAAATTACTAAATGATAGCCATTTTCTTCTTGGAAAACTAATATTTTAAACTTTATTAATTACTTGTACTAAGATACTGTCTCTTCATAAAGTCTGGCTTTTGAGATAATTTTCATTTATATGAATTACATTTTTGAAATAATTAAATTATACAGAAAGACACAGGGGAAAAAAAAAGAAAAATCACATCCAAATCACCTATCCCTAAAAAATATACATAGTTTAAGTTCCGCCTTTTGACTCACCCTGCTTATAATGTATATCTACTATATATAATTTTGTAATTTTATTTGTTATAGTTTTCTTTTGACCAAAATATAAAGGAAAGACTACACATGATGACTTGATACTTAATATAAAGTAACCTGCATATATTTTTGCCTGTCATAAATATAGATCAGTATGATGAAAGCTGAAACAATGAAAACAAAGCTTAGATAAATGACATACAGGTGCATTTTGCCAGCATACTGAGTTTTCAGAGATTTTGCTAGATACATTCAATGTTCAATCTAAATGAAACCAACTTTTATTTGTGTATTAGCTACATCAACAGTTTCCTAAAAATAAGGGAGGCTAAAATAGGCTTCACAATTTTGCCAGTCAAAATTATGTTTTGGCTACAGCCAAAACCAAAGTATCCTCCCAATAGATGTGTAAAAAGCAGGAATCGGGGCCATACAGTCCTCTTGCTGAAGTACCCAAAGACACTCTGAGGAACACTCTCAGGTTCATATTCCTTTTAAAAATGCTTTGGAACAGGGGATGAAAGATGGGAAGATTAAGAATAAAGAGGGACAGATCTTAAAATAATTATGGCAGCTAGAAAAGATAATCATATGAAAAGACCAAACTGGCATAGAAAACTTGCTGGTGGGTTTTTTCCTCCCATTTTCTAGCAACTGTGATCCCCATGGGAAACATGCCATGATGATATGCACTGAAAACCATCATCAGGATACAAAGGCATTTGATCTTATTATGGCATGAAAGAATGTTTGCTGACCAAATAAATACCAAATTAATACATCCAGAGGACACAATTAGTAACTCAAAGGTGGAAATGACATCTCAAAAAAGGTCATAAACTATCTACTGTACTTCTTAAGTAGATTAATGTTGTAACTCCAAGTAACAGAATTAAAATTTTCTGTATGAAATTTAAGATAGCTTGGAAGCTGTTTTGAAAAAAAAAATAATTAAAAACCTCATAACAACAAATAAAAACCAAACAAACCAAAGCCCTAACTTTTATGATTAATCAGATTGCCCCTCTTCCCTGTCAGGCACACATAAAAAAAATATATTTATTTTTTTTTAAAAGGCAATGTTTTCCTCATAACACAGTGTGGTCTCAATCATCCCATGATACAGTTAATTTATAAATACCCTGTCACAAATGGGGCCAAATACAAGGAACTAATAAGAAAACCCTAATCTTACCTAATCTTACAGCAAGAAATTTCTTTTTAGAGCTTCTTGCAAACTTTTATTGAAATATATCTGAAAATGCTATTAGCTAGAACAGAACTTTCTGTGGAAATGAATACATACATAAGCATGCATGCTTACACACATACACTGACATACAGAGCTACCAAGATATTTCCCAGCATTTATAGTATTAGTTTGGGATTGAAGTCATTGGGCTCAAAACTCAAACCAGGAGGGTCCTACTGAGAAGATAATCCTCCAAGCCCACAGAAAAATCATTGGAATTTCTTTACCAAGACTGAATTCCTCATGTATCCCTTGTGGTTTAGGACCACAAGTACAGCCATGAGATTTTCTTAAGTTGTGCTTCCTTCACATAAGTGTTCTAAATAAGGCTAAGTTGGTCACCTCCTGCTCTGGAGTGTTTATGAGGAGATTATTTTCCCTTGGAGACCATGCTTCCTGCACTGAGTGATCAGCCATGTCAACTTCCAGCACCAGCTGACATTCATCTAACATGACAGGTATTGTGGTCTGGCCATGATGCAAAAGTATAATGTTTTTCCCCCCTCCATTTATTAGTATGAAAAACTAAATTTAACAAAATTAGTTCCTTCTACTGTGCAGGTGGCCTGATCTCAGACACATGCCTGAATGAAGAGTTTATGCAAACAAGAAATTACATCAAATCAACTTGAGAGTCAGCATCTGCTACAGCCAGCGCTATCTTAACCAGTATCTTAAGAAGCAGTGCCAAAAAAAATTAAAATCTGCTGAATCTAAAATGCCAGCAGTCCAAAGAGCTCTCTGATTGCTCTAAAAAGAGGAATTGGTGGGAATGTATAAGTAGACATTTTCATGTCTACTGATGTCGGAAAACCTCCTTGACTCATCTGTAAGCATGAAAGTCAAGAATTCCATTTTGTGCAAATGAAGTTCTTTGAATTGGCTTGCTTGCAACTTGGGAGAAAAAAAAAACACCTCTTTAGTAAAACTCCATACTTTTGCAGTCTTTGGAGGTAATGATCAACATGAAGAAAAAGTACTTTCCTTGTTTAGAAAACGCTGAGGGATAACAAAGAAGAGGAAAGAAGTAAAGGAAACCAAGAACGTATTGGTGGGATTATTGTAAAAAGGAGTCAAAACCAGAAACAGATGGCTTCCAACTTTGATGAAAAATATAGACGAAGTTACTTTCTATACCACAAAATATTCTCAGCTCAGAAAAAGTGATGGTCTAAAGATCTGTATATTCCAAACAAAAACTCTGAAGCAAAGCATGTGTGTAATTGTAAATATCAACAGGTACCAATATTCTCAAAAACTGTAACTATGACTAAAAAAGGAACCACTGTAAAAATAAGGCTATAAAGTATGAAAAGTCCTTTCTCAAAAGGAGCCACAAAAGCATGCCTTTGTTGCTCTGTGAAGAAGATAAAGCCAAACCAAAAGAAATATATGATCACTTGAGCATAACTAATCAGAGTCACATGCTGTGCTTGCCTTATTAAGGCCCTCCAGGCCAACACAAAAATTGTTCACTCCTTTATTTCCCCAACAAGAAGCATCAAGCAAGAGACAAAAAGAAACCTTTTTTGTTGTAGTAGTAGTAGAAGACTGGCAAAAGGGTATTTTAAGGGGCTCACAGAGAAACTCAGAATTAGTTTTCTGCTTAAAAGTAGATCCCAAGTCATGTTGATCATGATCAACATATCAACATCTCAGTTCCTGAAAAACATCCTGGAACTGCTGGTGAGGTAACACAATTACTGTATCCTCCATCCCAAAAGTTCTCCTGTCCTCGGTTTTGTTGCTCTTTATTCTCACCAACCGATACACACACTACCAGCTAGAGGCTTTTGGAATTTTCTACATTTTTTTGCTATGTCACCACTTCACAGTTTTGCTTTTGATTCTACGTTTATTTTCACTTGTTTGTTAAGGTGGGGAAAACACACATTCAGAATAAACTCAACAAAAACAACTTAGCACAGCTTTACACCAAGCAAAAAACAAACCAAGTATCAGAAAAATTCATTCCTCTATATAACCACATAGAATAGAATATTCTGATGTATGACTGGAAGAAACATGTTGAAAGTAATCAGAAACACTAGATTTTGTACATTTTGAGAACCTAACAAAAATGTAATTAATACAACACAAAAATAAGAGAAACAGAAATCATAATGCATATGAGCACTCAGTAGGTTTAAAACTTACTGCTCCTAAGTCAAGATTTTGTAACTAATCCATTAAATTAGCTCCAAAAATAGATTTCTCAATGCCACATACTTTATATGACTTGGCTAACCTTTTCATCTTAAAATTTTCCTTAAGTATAAAAGAATGTTGTGTTTTTATGGAAAAAAAATCAAAGTACATAACAAGTTGTATTTTCCTAATTCCTATAGAATAAAGTTTATTGGGCTGCTGCAGAAATACCATTACATGTTCTTACCATATCCTACAACAAAAGGATTCCAGCAAAGCCGTCCTAGAAGCTGGCCAATTAAAGGGAATTGTTGAATTGCTACAATTGAATCCTGTTAAAACATAAAAACAAACAAACAAACAAAAAATTAATATACTGCACGTCAAAAGTAGTTTAGGATAACTATTAATGTTACAGGCTGTTGTGAATTATAATCCCAATGGTTTTGCTCTGAAATGCTCTGGAAGCAAAACACCTGCAGGTATGTAATAAAAACAGAACTTCCTGAAATTTGCTATAATGCCATAATTCAAAAAAGTTAATGTAAGTAATGTCCTCATGTAATAATTATGGTAGAAAATGTGTTAATTTGCCTCACATCTAGTAATCAGAAAAATGTATTCCTAACCAAGATTTCATAATAATAAAAGTGCAATCAAACTATATTGCTTTACTATACTGTCTCATTAAGTTTCTGAGGAAATTAATACCTACTACGGCATAAAACTAAGTATCTTTCTGTCACTTTCACTTGCTTTCTTTAGATTAAATTACATCATGACTAGTCAGTAACAAATGAAGGCTTTTAAAAATTGTGCTGTGCTGAGATAACACACAAGTAGCAGCAACAATAACCATCTCCTGCTGCTGCAATAAATTCCTTACATTTGCCTCACATTTGGGGCTAGCCCTAGACTTTCTGGGGCCATATTCACAAGGTCCATTTCAGGCCAAGCCTCAGATTACCTGAAGTAGCAAGTAATAGTGTTGGGTTTTTTTCCCCTCTCTTAAAAAAAGACACATATATAAGTATGGGAAGAAACACTACTACCTAGAAATCTTTTATCTAACAGTCAAATTCAGTTCAGAAGAAAATTACAACTCTGCAATTTTCATTCAATAAGAATATTTAAAAATAAGTACTTCCATAAGAATTCAGACTCATCATGCAATATTTCTAAAGCTACTTATTCTGAATACATATACTGAAAATGCCACACTCAGAAAAACATTTACACAGCTAAACATATAAAAAACTGACTTCTTAAAAAAGCACTCTAGTGAGTGCAGACAATAATGAAATTACTAAACAGAACAGCAATCAACATATGCCAAGAAGCTGACCATGCTGCTAGAATTCACTATGTGTGCCACAACACTGGGGTTAACATGTCAACAGACTCTCTAGGATTTAAAGGATCAGTTACAGTTTTGCATGTTAAGGCCCTTAAATAATCCAATTTATGACCTGACAACCAGAATCAAATTCTTGTTTATTTTAAAGACTTTTTTAAGAGGCTAGGCCATTGGCTGGGAAATCTCACATAACAACAACCAATCAAGATGAAAAAGCTCCTTTCACAATAAATCAGGGAAACAGGAAGCACACTCCTGTTTGCATTACCTGTGACTGTTCCCCCAATTTGCCTCTCTGATCCAGCAATACATAAGGTCAATAACACAAACCTCTTTGCTACTGTTAGCTTCTGGTTTTGTAAAACATGATGCAGATTGTTTCTGATGGTGTCTTCAAAACAGGTCACTCTTCCTTTTAAAATCACTTACCGTATGTTTTAAAGTTTCACAAATCTGATGTAGAAACTCCTGGAGCTGGGGCAAGTGCAGGCACACATCCTTCTGGGATTCCAGTGTGGTGGCTTGACCCCATTTAATAGCTTTATCCAACCAATACTCAAAGTTCAGTTTGGGCACCGTAGTGTCCTGAGCCATTCCACAACCCTGAAAAAAATAAGTCCTCATGAGACAGCACTAAACACTGGCTTCAAATCACAAACAAAAATGGGAAGAAGGATTTCCGCTAACTTTTTGTGCGTTCACAAGTGAAGGAGATGTGGGGAGGTGTCTTTGTATTTACATCTCATAAGGGTGCCAATTTCCTTTGTAGTAGTGAGATAGTAAAATAAAAACCCTATTGTGACAAAGCAGCAAAGCACAGTAATCAGTAAATTACTGTAGAATGTACCACCCAGCTGTGTCTCAGGCTTTTATTATCTGAATTTGTCGTCACCAATATTTCACTCAAAAAAATTAGACTAATGTGAGAGTGCATTTATTTAGAAAGCTTCACATGATAAAAACCTGAAAAATCCCATTTCTAAATAAACAAAAACATTAAGTTGCGCCAAGAGAGGTTTAGGTTAGGTATTAGGAACCATTTATTCATTGAAAGGATTGTCAAGTATTGGAATAGTTTGCCCAGGGCAGTGGTGGAGTCACCATCTCTGGAGGCATTTAAATGGCATGTGGACCTGGTGCTTGGGGACATGGCTCAGTGGTGAGTTCGTGGTGTTAGGTCTAAAGCTGGACTGGATGATCTTAGAGGTCTCTTCCAGCCAGAGACATTCTGTGACTCTGTGATTAACATACGGCTCAATCAAAACAAAAGGAGCTAGGATCTTTGTTTGTTACAAGTCCTACATTTGTAATTCATCATTAGTTTTAAATGCAAAAAGAATATTCTCCTTAAAGGAAACCAATACATTTTGTTATTGGAACTAATTATAACTAATAAACTTTATTATACAAAGGGGAGAGGAAAAATACAACCACATGCAGTCTTACATATAACTCAGTTCTGTATAAAAGTTATACCATATATAATCTATATCCAATGGTATACTTCACTGTAAAAACTGGGTCTTAAATGAGCATGACTGTCAAGCCAGAGTGTTAAAATCTAACCAAATTGCCCAAGTAAAAAAAAAAAAAAAAAAATCCCACCTTTTTCTCTGCTCAGCTATTATATTTTTTGTTGGCAGAAGGACAGAGGATAGCACAGCAGGAACTACACCAACCTTTAAAACTCTCTGAAAGAATCACTTGATAGGCTGAAAGCAAATGAGCTCTTGCAGCCATTCAATCATTGCTCCTTCTGTCAAGACTGTAAAGACAACTGTCAACATAAATGTGGTGGCAGTTTACAGGAATGAACTGTTGCCCACTTGGAGATAAATTCAAGACACTCATAGAAGCAACAGAAATTAGTGAGTATTTACCTTTGTAAACTACAGACATGGAGCTACAAATTAAAAAAAAATACATGTGAATCTGAGCAGCAGCCCTGCAAATCAAGTTTTTTATACAGCTAATCCTTACAATCACGTTTGGTATATATCATGCTAATCTGAGCCAGATAAAACTTTGCAGATCATTAATAAACTTGTTTAATTTCTATGAGCAATAGATAAACAAACACCCCATAATGAATCACAATTATTTGACTTTGAATCCTTTCCAATTAAAAAAAAAAAAAAAAGGCAAAGCTGTTGGCTTGCTAGAGTTCAATGCATATTTGCCCTAAACATGTTCAAAGTAATATAAAGCAAAGCCAATGCTTTTATGTTCTTTACTACACTTCCATTTATACCTGGATCTGTTGCTGTCAGCAGCACTTGTAATGGACTCCTGCAGTGCGAAGATCTTGCTGACCTCCTATGAGTACCAAAAACAGGCTCTAAGAATTCATCACCATAGTGACATAGGTTAAGCACCCCGCAGTAAAAACCATCAAACACTCTTACCATCACTGTGACACAATAAAGACTTTAAGAACAAATCAAAGCCAGAAACTGAATTTACATATTTAGTAAATTAATGAGCCTCTTTGATGTTCCCAGGTGAGCTTATTCCTCCCAAAAACCTGAAAATTAGTCCCCTAACAAAATGGGTCCTCAATCTACACAGACACTCGAACATTTTGGAGTCAGTGACATGAGTTGACTGTCTGCAAACAGAGGATTCAAGATAAGCAAATCAAGCAGGCTGATGACCTCTACCAGGTACCTGTAACTACTGTTCTGGGATGCAGAATGGCACAGTCATCACAGTGTGAGAAAGGACTTTTTCCAGAAGTGTGAAAACCCAGCTCCATCACAAGAAAGGTGTTTTATCTCTCTTCTCATGAACAGCTACATAAACAGGCTGGCTGCTTCAGAGAGAATCCTTATTTGATTGAGAGCCATTGCCTTACACAAAAACTCTCAAAAACTGAGATGCACATTCTTTTTATAAGAAACAAACAAACAAGCAAAAAAAACAACAACCAAAAGCACAAATAATAAAATCATACGGAAAAGGAAATCTTAATAGTATATCTATTCTACACACCTGCTGACTATATGCATGTGTGCATTTTTTACAGTTTCGGATAGATAATTCACTTAAGATACCAGTCCTGAGTATCTTGGATATGATCAAAGTACTGTCTGTCAACAGCACTGTTTGTCAACAAAATTGTGTTAGCCACAGGAATTAAGCTGTCTTTCCTACACCAAGGAAATCCAAAGAAATGAGGTGGTTTTGTATTCAGCGCTATTCAAAATCCTCACCTCAAATGTAGTATATTTTCCATAGTTGTCTTGTATGAAAGCATGATCATAGAATGGTTTGGGTTGGAAGGGACCCTTAAAGGTCACATAGTTCCAATCCCTCTGAATGGGCAGGGACACTGCCCATTAGACCAGGTTGCTCAAAGTCCTGTCCAGCCTGGTCTTGAACCCTCCCAGGGAGGGGGGAATCCCTGGGACAGTGAAGAATTTCATCCTAATATCTAATCTAAATCTACCCTCTTCCAGCTTAAAAGCATTCCCTGCTGTCCTATCTCTAAACACCCTGGTAAAAAGCCCCTCCACAGCTTTCCTGCAGGTCCCCCTCAGATACTGAAAGGCTGCTACATCTCCCTGGAGCCTAAGTAAATGACTTGTACCTAAAAAAAACAACTACACATTCTACAGTTCAGTGTACCCCGGACTTGCTCTTTTCACATAATTTTTTTATTAAAGAGTTCAGCTTCTGCAACAGAGTTAAGAAATTTTTGCTGCAACCTACTGCTCATTCATGGACAAGTTTATGGGCAAAAATGGGGGAGTCAATATTCCATCCCATTTCTAAAGTGGGTTAAGGGACAAATAAATGTATTTTTTGGTGCAATTACTCTTCTGAAACTGCTCAAAATACTATACCAGAAATAAGGACTGTGGTATACACACCGGGGAAAAAAAAAAAAAAAAAAAGGAAATAAACATAGAAGAGAGATACGAATAGCAAACTCTTTGTTTGCACTCTTTCTGAGGTACAGGGCAGGGTTGGCCACTTCTGTAAAGCTTTATACAAGATCTACTCTTGTTAATTCAATGGTAGAAGACTCTCTTACACCAGCTACTAGGAACTGAATGTAGATTTTCAAAAATCATCATCACAAAAATGTTGTAAATGCTAAAAATACTGCTTTTATCTGGATGGGGATACAGTAACTTTATGTTATTGTAAAAATTATGCTGACATCTACAGAAGAGTATGCCAAAGTGACATTTTCAAGACCTGCTGCATTGTTTGTATAGGTCTTGTTTAGCATTCAGTACATGCTTCAATGCATCCTTTAGCAATAGCACACTTAATTTAAGATGCACTAATACTTTGCTGCATCATGACGCTGCTGTTGCCACACTAACAGAAAAACAAAAAAGAACGATTATCCCAAGCACCTGTTGTATTTGCAATAGCATAATTTTTAAGGTTTACTTATGCATTTGCTTTCTTGAGAAGCCTCCAATGAAACAGTCATTTTCTTCATTGTCTATTTCAGCAATAGCAGCTAGCCCTTAAAAGAGCAATTTTATTAATATAGCTTACTCATATTTATCTCAGCATTACTGGAAAGCATAGAGTAAAATTAACAAATGTATAAATAACACAATTAAAAAGAAAAAAATACGAACAAACCTGAGAAACAGATTTCATATAAAAAACCGTTACAGGATATATAGTTTATTAACATGAAAAATATAAACCTATTAGTTATTAAATGTAATTTAAACATTCATATCCCAGTAAGATACAGGACATATTAAAAGACCTACAGAAATTCTAGGTAATAAAGACTTTATTAATAATTTGACTTGACATGCTGTCAAGTATATTCCTAAAGTCTCTCAGGTTCATTTCCACTCTCTTCAGTTATTTAGGACTCCCTTTATTTCAGCTTCCAAAAATTAAAAACTGCTTCCTATTTATGACAATTTATTCCACCACATGAGAAATTCAGAAGCTAGATTTGCTGCAAATCGCTTTAAATATCCTTTACCTCTAGAAAGAAGCAACAGAAATAGTCTTTAGTCCTCCTCTCTCTGAGTGCCCAGTCAAACCCTCCTGTGTTACTTTCAAGCTCAGGGAACCCTGGGGAGCTCAAGCATGAGGGTACTTGTTATATCTTTCAGAAGCTGAAGGCAGCATTGCCGACAAGGAATGGATTAGCTTTCTTCTGTCAAGTGAACTATCTGGATTACTGTCTGAAATGCAACACTTCAGTCAGTAACTTTTGTTACCAGATCTTGAGGAGAAGCCCTACAGTATAACAGGGCACTCCACTTATCAACAGTTACTGTGACATCCCTCAGAACACACACATACAAACGCTACCCTGTCAGAGCCTTCCACGTTAAGGCATACCCAGGGAACTATTTCCAAGGGTGGAAGAGACACCAACAATGCTTTCAGAAAACTTGTCACAGCTATCTCCTTGCCTCTACTCTGAAATATTTGTGCGTTCAACATGGAAGGTAGTAAAAGCACAGAGATTTTCTATTCAGTAGAACTGTAAAAATAAAATCTTTTTGAAGTAAAACCACAAATGAAAGCAAAGTAACTATTACAAATTCTGAAACTCAGGACTCAGCTATGAGAACATGCAATTCCTAAAATATTAAAACTCCTCAGACAGGATTCCTGTCAATCATAGAAAATTCAGTAACAAACTGTCAGCTTTCAATGTATTTCCTCAGTAAGGCAACAACTTACATATTTTGTCTTGCACAATGTAAACAGCAAACTTTCCAAGATTACTTTGGTAACGCTCATGTCACTGTAATGTGCCAATCTCTCCTACTGCTTGAGGGATAAAGGTTTTTTTTGCATAGTTCTACTGAAGATGAATTTTAAAATATGCTTGGATTTCATTTGCTGGGCACAGCCTTTTCACTCAGCCCAGCTCATTTTCAGCTGACTTCTGTGACAACAGGTCCGTAAAGACCACATGAATTAAAATGCAGCCAAGAAGACAATGAAAACAAAGAATAAATGCAACTCTGGAAGGAGGCGTTAGGTCTGATTCAGCCTTCGAACTAGAGGAGGCAGAACTGCTTCTGCAGAAGATCTGGTAACATAAAAATATATTAGTATATAAGTATATATATAAGTAACACACTTCACATAAAGTCCAATCACTGCCAACACCAGTTTAGTTTCACTACAGCTAGTAACATCACACATCAATTGTGCCTGGGCCTCTGGTGTCAGTAGTCTAATCACTACATATATTATACCTTCTACTGCAGGTTACAGGAAAAGGAACAAAACTCTTACTCTGTTTATATCAGTCGCAAAGTTTTTTTTGTCTCAGTGGAGCCTAAATTTCACATGGCTCATTCAAGACACTGAGAAGCTTATCCATATAAGAGCTCACCTAGTCTCTGCACCAGGAAAGTTGGACCTATTACCAATAATGGCAAATTTCTGTTGGATGCAATTGGTTGTGCCCCTTCTCCTATACCAAATCTGTCAGCTACTGTGTCACTTGGTACCTCATGGGCTATCGACACAAACTTTGATTATTAAGTTTTTATTAATGTCTTCTGGCAAATATTATGCCCTCACATAGTTTAATGTAAGCCAAATAAAAGATGTGAAAGAATTACAATTACCTAAACACAGACTCTTTTCTGTATCAAATACACTTTCTCAGTTAAACTATTACAACTGGTTATCACTGTCTCCTCCACCTTAAAATCCATAATAAGATATTTTACTGTCACTTCACATGCCTACAACCTTTCTTCAACCTCTTCTCTACACTTCAGAAAAAAATTGGAGGTGCTAGTCACAGGCTCAATGTGAGTCAGCCCTGTGCCCTGGCAGCCACCAGGGCAACTCACATCCTGGGGTGCATCTCACACGGCATGGCCAGCCAGTCAGGAGAGGGGATTATCCTGCTGTATCCAGCACTGGTGTGCCCTCACCGCCAGCACTGTGTGCAGCTCTGGGCCCACCATTTAAGGAGAATGTGAAGGTTCTTCAGTGTGTCTAGAGGAGGTCACCAAAGCTGGTGGAAGGGCTGGAAGGCATGTCCTGTGAGGGGTGGCTGAGGAATCTGGGGTTGGCTAGTTTGGAGAGAAGGAGGCTGAGGAACAACCTCATTCATCCCTGCAGCTTCCTGAGGAGGGGAAAGGGAGAGGGAGGTGCTGAGCTCTTCTCCCTGGCGTCAGTGACAGGACACATGGGAATGGCTCAAAGCTGCACGTGGGGAGGTTCAGCCTGAGCATTAGGAAGCATTTCTTTACTGAGAGGGTGGTCAAACACTGGGCCAGGCTTCTTAGAGGGGTGGTCGATGCCCCATGCCTGTCAGCATCAGTGAATAAGGCCCTTAATATCATGCTTTAACTTTTTCAAGCCTGAAGTGGCCAAGCAGTTGGACTAGATGATTGCTCTAGCAAAATTGTCTATTCTATTCTATTCTGATCTGAACATAAAACCAATTACCCAATCTTACCTTACCATTGAACCTCCTCTCCAATTAACTTTTATTTGTATAGTGCTTCAGTAGAATACAGATAAATTTATTTCCTTAAAATTCCATTCCTCTGAAGAAAAACTTTAACCAGAAATTATTCCAAAGTCTCACCATGGAATAAAGAGCATTTTTTTCTTTCCAGAGTTACAATAATTTGAGCTACCAGTGAGAGTGGGGGACAGACAGAATTGCATATACACCAATCCTTGGCTTTTTTTTTTTTCTTTTTACACCCTTCGAAGTCCTGCAATTAAAAATATGTGGTAATTGCTTAGTTTCCACACATAAGCAGAAAAACATACATTAAATTGTACACAGGAAGTTAGAATACTAATCTCTTCACATATATGACCAGTAATGTAAAAGAAAAAAGTATATTCCTTTGTATTACTATAGCAAGGAAGAGCATTCACTTCTACCTGTACATACTAAAATTACAAGGAAGCAGGAGGGGAAGCCTAAAAATGTTCCTGCCCAAACATTATCTTAATCCAACTAAGTTGTGGAGAAAATTCTGCAAATGGGTAGCACCTTCATTTCACAATTCAAAAAAAAAACCAAAACCAAAAAATGGGCAGAGGTGGGCAGAGATAGGGACACAATCTATTTAGATGTAGAGAAGAATGACTAGCCTTTCTTTCTTCAATTACACTGTAAGTTACCACCAAAGGGCTTCATATTTCCAGCAACTGCATTTCTTTAATACCCATGCAACTTTGATAAAGGCTTTACCCATGACTTACAGATACAATAAAAGAAGACATAAGTATTTGAACATCAGTTAAAATACTGCCTATAGTATTGATGACTAGAGCTATTGATACAGTGTATAGATTTGTCTTGCTTATAAGTAAATTCTTTTTATCCAAAAACATCTAGAATCATTTTATTAAGAAACTCTAATATTTACTGTAGAAATGAAGCACATACCTGTAGTTGAAATTTTTCTGCTTTACAGAGTTAAAACATTTCTATATAAGCCTGAAGAAACAGAGAGACAAACAGAAAATTACTCGTTGGAAGTCACTGAGGAAACAAACGACAGAAAAGCATAAAAGACACAAATCTTCTACAGTCTAGCCCATTAGACAACACTGCTTCTCAAGGATTTCCTCAAAGATAATCTATTATTCAACTTCTCAAGCATGACACAATGGTTTATGCAGTGGTGAAGAGCAATATTCCGCCAAAAAGAAAACTGCAACACATCATAGGAACCTAGTTTCAGTTTTTATTGTACATACATATTTACTTACAAACTCTAGTGACAGAACAGTAAGCAAAAATTATACATATTTATTCTAACTTCTGTTGAGGTTACTGAAATTCTGTGAAAGGCATTCACATAGCCTACATACAATGAAAGCACGTTTGAAAATTATATAATGTATTTCTCTTTGACATTAAAAAAAACAACTCACCAAAGAGTCTCACACGTTCCTCCTCTCTCCCTGACCATGCACATCCAGAAACAGACACAGAATAAAATCTTCTGAATAAAGATGTATTTGTAGCACTAAGTATACCTGACAGAGAAAGAAAAATGTATTCTTTGGAAGAACAAAAATAACTTAATGACAGCCACATCAACACTTAAACCTTTTTGTTGTACATTATTTTAACACACTCACACACACACTTGTCCCTGGAGTTCATTGACAAGGTTTCATGCTATTCACAGGCATTAAATTAGGCTATTCATTCCTTGCAAACAAGAGATAAGTTTCCTCAGAAACATCTAGAGCAAAGACTTTCAGTGATTTACTCAAACACATACTGCAGCAATGATTAGTTATGTGGGCATTTAGACTGGAGACAGGGTACTGACATTGAAAGCCACGAGGCTTTGATTTGGAGAATTCTCAGTCAATTTTTCCTGTATCTTCTACATGCATGTACTTTTTAATGGGTCAATAGTGGATTTTGTGGTTTGTCAATAAGATTTTTGTTACATCTGTTCATGAAAAAAAATCACAGTTTAGCAATACCACCCTTTGCATGATATTAAAGCTATATAGTTCTGGTATTCGATGGGAATGGAGCTCCTTAGAAATTTGGTACAGTTGATAATAGATGAGAATTTTTAATGTACAACATAGGAAAATAGTATTACCTAGAGGTATGTCTCTTGGCCTCTTCTCCTTGGATACTCATCTATGTCAATTTAGTTGTATATTATGCTTAATTCTAGACACTGTTTGGAATATTTCAGTACTGTCACATAGTTAATCAAGATTTATAAAATAAACATGTCTAGTGAATCTACCAGAAGGGAGGAAGAACTGCCTTGCAGTTTGGCTCCAGGAGTCAAAAGCCTAAGAGTCTGATTCTCGCTTCTGACATACCTCACACGTCACACTGAAGAAGTAATTTAAGATTACCAGGCCTGTTCTACTTCATCTCTACAGAAGCATGATTAGTACCGCTCTAATTTTAAAGTTTAATAAACAGTGTACATTTTAGCCTTAAAAAAGATATATAGATATATAAACAAACAAAACCCTGTCTGATAACATGGGATTTGTTCCATGTGCAAGTAAAAATAATTAATTTCTCTCAGGGGAAGTCCCAGATGACTGGAAGAAGGCTAATGTCACCCCCATCTACAAGAAGGGTTCAAAGGAGCACTCTGCTAATTATAGGCCTACCAGTCTTACATCAGTCACTAGGAAAGCTAGGGAAATTCCAAGGGTGGAAGAGACACCAACAATGCTTTCAGAAAACTTGTCACAGCTATCTCCTTGCCTCTACTCTGAAATATTTGTGCGTTCAACATGGAAGGTAGTAAAAGCACAGAGATTTTCTATTCAGTAGAACTGTAAAAATAAAATCTTTTTGAAGTAAAACCACAAATGAAAGCAAAGTAACTATTACAAATTCTGAAACTCAGGACTCAGCTATGAGAACATGCAATTCCTAAAATATTAAAACTCCTCAGACAGGATTCCTGTCAATCATAGAAAATTCAGTAACAAACTGTCAGCTTTCAATGTATTTCCTCAGTAAGGCAACAACTTACATATTTTGTCTTGCACAATGTAAACAGCAAACTTTCCAAGATTACTTTGGTAACGCTCATGTCACTGTAATGTGCCAATCTCTCCTACTGCTTGAGGGATAAAGGTTTTTTTTGCATAGTTCTACTGAAGATGAATTTTAAAATATGCTTGGATTTCATTTGCTGGGCACAGCCTTTTCACTCAGCCCAGCTCATTTTCAGCTGACTTCTGTGACAACAGGTCCGTAAAGACCACATGAATTAAAATGCAGCCAAGAAGACAATGAAAACAAAGAATAAATGCAACTCTGGAAGGAGGCGTTAGGTCTGATTCAGCCTTCGAACTAGAGGAGGCAGAACTGCTTCTGCAGAAGATCTGGTAACATAAAAATATATTAGTATATAAGTATATATATAAGTAACACACTTCACATAAAGTCCAATCACTGCCAACACCAGTTTAGTTTCACTACAGCTAGTAACATCACACATCAATTGTGCCTGGGCCTCTGGTGTCAGTAGTCTAATCACTACATATATTATACCTTCTACTGCAGGTTACAGGAAAAGGAACAAAACTCTTACTCTGTTTATATCAGTCGCAAAGTTTTTTTTGTCTCAGTGGAGCCTAAATTTCACATGGCTCATTCAAGACACTGAGAAGCTTATCCATATAAGAGCTCACCTAGTCTCTGCACCAGGAAAGTTGGACCTATTACCAATAATGGCAAATTTCTGTTGGATGCAATTGGTTGTGCCCCTTCTCCTATACCAAATCTGTCAGCTACTGTGTCACTTGGTACCTCATGGGCTATCGACACAAACTTTGATTATTAAGTTTTTATTAATGTCTTCTGGCAAATATTATGCCCTCACATAGTTTAATGTAAGCCAAATAAAAGATGTGAAAGAATTACAATTACCTAAACACAGACTCTTTTCTGTATCAAATACACTTTCTCAGTTAAACTATTACAACTGGGTATCACTGTCTCCTCCACCTTAAAATCCATAATAAGATATTTTACTGTCACTTCACATGCCTACAACCTTTCTTCAACCTCTTCTCTACACTTCAGAAAAAAATTGGAGGTGCTAGTCACAGGCTCAATGTGAGTCAGCCCTGTGCCCTGGCAGCCACCAGGGCAACTCACATCCTGGGGTGCATCCCACACGGCATGGCCAGCCAGTCAGGAGAGGGGATTATCCTGCTGTATCCAGCACTGGTGTGCCCTCACCGCCAGCACTGTGTGCAGCTCTGGGCCCACCATTTAAGGAGAATGTGAAGGTTCTTCAGTGTGTCTAGAGGAGGTCACCAAAGCTGGTGGAAGGGCTGGAAGGCATGTCCTGTGAGGGGTGGCTGAGGAATCTGGGGTTGGCTAGTTTGGAGAGAAGGAGGCTGAGGAACAACCTCATTCATCCCTGCAGCTTCCTGAGGAGGGGAAAGGGAGAGGGAGGTGCTGAGCTCTTCTCCCTGGCGTCAGTGACAGGACACATGGGAATGGCTCAAAGCTGCACGTGGGGAGGTTCAGCCTGAGCATTAGGAAGCATTTCTTTACTGAGAGGGTGGTCAAACACTGGGCCAGGCTTCTTAGAGGGGTGGTCGATGCCCCATGCCTGTCAGCATCAGTGAATAAGGCCCTTAATATCATGCTTTAACTTTTTCAAGCCTGAAGTGGCCAAGCAGTTGGACTAGATGATTGCTCTAGCAAAATTGTCTATTCTATTCTATTCTGATCTGAACATAAAACCAATTACCCAATCTTACCTTACCATTGAACCTCCTCTCCAATTAACTTTTATTTGTATAGTGCTTCAGTAGAATACAGATAAATTTATTTCCTTAAAATTCCATTCCTCTGAAGAAAAACTTTAACCAGAAATTATTCCAAAGTCTCACCATGGAATAAAGAGCATTTTTTTCTTTCCAGAGTTACAATAATTTGAGCTACCAGTGAGAGTGGGGGACAGACAGAATTGCATATACACCAATCCTTGGCTTTTTTTTTTTTCTTTTTACACCCTTCGAAGTCCTGCAATTAAAAATATGTGGTAATTGCTTAGTTTCCACACATAAGCAGAAAAACATACATTAAATTGTACACAGGAAGTTAGAATACTAATCTCTTCACATATATGACCAGTAATGTAAAAGAAAAAAGTATATTCCTTTGTATTACTATAGCAAGGAAGAGCATTCACTTCTACCTGTACATACTAAAATTACAAGGAAGCAGGAGGGGAAGCCTAAAAATGTTCCTGCCCAAACATTATCTTAATCCAACTAAGTTGTGGAGAAAATTCTGCAAATGGGTAGCACCTTCATTTCACAATTCAAAAAAAAAACCAAAACCAAAAAATGGGCAGAGGTGGGCAGAGATAGGGACACAATCTATTTAGATGTAGAGAAGAATGACTAGCCTTTCTTTCTTCAATTACACTGTAAGTTACCACCAAAGGGCTTCATATTTCCAGCAACTGCATTTCTTTAATACCCATGCAACTTTGATAAAGGCTTTACCCATGACTTACAGATACAATAAAAGAAGACATAAGTATTTGAACATCAGTTAAAATACTGCCTATAGTATTGATGACTAGAGCTATTGATACAGTGTATAGATTTGTCTTGCTTATAAGTAAATTCTTTTTATCCAAAAACATCTAGAATCATTTTATTAAGAAACTCTAATATTTACTGTAGAAATGAAGCACATACCTGTAGTTGAAATTTTTCTGCTTTACAGAGTTAAAACATTTCTATATAAGCCTGAAGAAACAGAGAGACAAACAGAAAATTACTCGTTGGAAGTCACTGAGGAAACAAACGACAGAAAAGCATAAAAGACACAAATCTTCTACAGTCTAGCCCATTAGACAACACTGCTTCTCAAGGATTTCCTCAAAGATAATCTATTATTCAACTTCTCAAGCATGACACAATGGTTTATGCAGTGGTGAAGAGCAATATTCCGCCAAAAAGAAAACTGCAACACATCATAGGAACCTAGTTTCAGTTTTTATTGTACATACATATTTACTTACAAACTCTAGTGACAGAACAGTAAGCAAAAATTATACATATTTATTCTAACTTCTGTTGAGGTTACTGAAATTCTGTGAAAGGCATTCACATAGCCTACATACAATGAAAGCACGTTTGAAAATTATATAATGTATTTCTCTTTGACATTAAAAAAAACAACTCACCAAAGAGTCTCACACGTTCCTCCTCTCTCCCTGACCATGCACATCCAGAAACAGACACAGAATAAAATCTTCTGAATAAAGATGTATTTGTAGCACTAAGTATACCTGACAGAGAAAGAAAAATGTATTCTTTGGAAGAACAAAAATAACTTAATGACAGCCACATCAACACTTAAACCTTTTTGTTGTACATTATTTTAACACACTCACACACACACTTGTCCCTGGAGTTCATTGACAAGGTTTCATGCTATTCACAGGCATTAAATTAGGCTATTCATTCCTTGCAAACAAGAGATAAGTTTCCTCAGAAACATCTAGAGCAAAGACTTTCAGTGATTTACTCAAACACATACTGCAGCAATGATTAGTTATGTGGGCATTTAGACTGGAGACAGGGTACTGACATTGAAAGCCACGAGGCTTTGATTTGGAGAATTCTCAGTCAATTTTTCCTGTATCTTCTACATGCATGTACTTTTTAATGGGTCAATAGTGGATTTTGTGGTTTGTCAATAAGATTTTTGTTACATCTGTTCATGAAAAAAAATCACAGTTTAGCAATACCACCCTTTGCATGATATTAAAGCTATATAGTTCTGGTATTCGATGGGAATGGAGCTCCTTAGAAATTTGGTACAGTTGATAATAGATGAGAATTTTTAATGTACAACATAGGAAAATAGTATTACCTAGAGGTATGTCTCTTGGCCTCTTCTCCTTGGATACTCATCTATGTCAATTTAGTTGTATATTATGCTTAATTCTAGACACTGTTTGGAATATTTCAGTACTGTCACATAGTTAATCAAGATTTATAAAATAAACATGTCTAGTGAATCTACCAGAAGGGAGGAAGAACTGCCTTGCAGTTTGGCTCCAGGAGTCAAAAGCCTAAGAGTCTGATTCTCGCTTCTGACATACCTCACACGTCACACTGAAGAAGTAATTTAAGATTACCAGGCCTGTTCTACTTCATCTCTACAGAAGCATGATTAGTACCGCTCTAATTTTAAAGTTTAATAAACAGTGTACATTTTAGCCTTAAAAAAGATATATAGATATATAAACAAACAAAACCCTGTCTGATAACATGGGATTTGTTCCATGTGCAAGTAAAAATAATTAATTTCTCTCAGGGGAAGTCCCAGATGACTGGAAGAAGGCTAATGTCACCCCCATCTACAAGAAGGGTTCAAAGGAGCACTCTGCTAATTATAGGCCTACCAGTCTTACATCAGTCACTAGGAAAGCTAGGGAAACTTAAGCATGTGGCTGGGAAAAGCCAGCACGGATTCACCATGGGCAAATCATGCTTGGCAAAGCCAATTGCCTCCTATGACAAAGTAATGTGCTCGGCTGATGCAGAGTGAGCAGTGCCTATTGTCTAACTGGACTTTTCCAAGGCTTCCAGTAGACTCCCCCACAGCCTCCTCTTAGAGAAACTGCTGCATTATGGTCTAGTCAAGTGGGCTGTGCAGTGGGTGGGGAGCTGGGTGACACTCCGCACTCAGAGGGTGGTGGTAAAGCTCTTTTTCAAACTAGCAACATGTCATGGGCAGGGTTCTGCAGGGACTGATATTGGGCCCAACACCAGCTAGTATCTTCATAAGTGATCTGGATGTTGGGATCCACATTAAGTTTGCAGATGAGGCAACAATGATTGGGGGACTAGATACTCTAGAAGGGAGAGCCACCCTCCAGGAAGACCTGGGCAGGCAGGAGTGGGCTTGCAGGACCTTATGAAGTTCAATAGGGATACACTTAAGGTCTTGCACCTGGGACCACATAACCCAGGAGTGCAGTGCAGACTGGGATTCACCCGGCTGCAGAGCAGAGCTCTAAGGAAAGGGATCTGGGGATCCTGGTGGACAACAAGCTCAACATGGGTGAACAGAGTGCTGCAGTAGCAAAGAAAGGCAACAGGATGCATTACAGAGCTACATGAAACAAAATGAGATTTTAAATGAGAATTACCAGTGTCTTAGTTTTAGCAACATTAATGACAATGACAGTTATTTATGATAACAGTAACCAGAAAATTCGATCTAACCCGTCTAACCAGAATACCCTTCTTGCTGAAAGTTAAATTGTTTCACTCAAGATCTTACGTGATTTTTGAGAGCTGTTCTGCTGTTTATATACATAATAAGAACTTTGCAACTTGGCATACTTTCATGCACATTTTAGATCAGGTTGGCACAAAATACATTGTATTAATAAAAAACAAAACCTAATAAATCTGATAAGTCAAAGACTGAAGGTTTTTCTCTGGATTAATCTCATGCAATACATCTCTCTGAAAATATGAAAAATTGTTCTATATATATATATCAAAGGACACTAACATTTTCTTAATTATTATTTCAGGAAAAAAATTGTTTCACTCATCCTTCACCTTTCACCAGATTCTCCACCCATCTTTTGAAAGACATCTTTGTGAAAAGCAGCACCTTCGCAACTGTAGGTCAGTTTACCGAAATATGGCTTAGAGAAAAGTAAGTTACGGTTGAAAAGTACACTGGAGAGCACAAGGCTGCTCCGTTAACAGGAGAACAATTGTGTCTAGTACCTCAGATGGGTATCCTTTGTTCCCTTAACTCTCCATAAATCATCCTTAAAACCCCAACTCCCACTGGTGTCCCTTATGACACTTTCATTCAGGGTACACTGTGGTTAATTTCTCATGCATACCATCCAGACGGCCCACATGCATGTGCTGACTAGACTGAGGACTACTGACAAAATGTGGAACAACAGTCTCTCTGTTTGATCCTGCACTGTATTTTTAGAAAATAGATAGGGATAGAATTGTTGCTTGTAAGGGAAAAGGTAACCTTCAGGACCTGTTTCCGACTCTTACAGTCCCACTGCCATGTTCTCTGAAGACAAGTCTCCACTGAGGGACAAGTATAGCTGCGTTTATATTCTTACAAACCAGTCACAGGACAACCACCACAAACGTCCCGCAGGCCTGTTTCTATCCAAGAGATGGCACTAGTGAATATAAATCCACACAGAGAGAAAAGGAGGCTGCAACAGGGAGGAAAAGAAGACAAACAAGTGAGAGGGCTTCCCAGCAACACCAACATTCAACAGCCATAAAATCTGCACAGACCTGTCACTAGCTCTCAATATGATAAATACCTCAATTTCTGTTTCAAGTGTCATATGATGATGTTGAATTCTTACAACACAATTTTTAAACCTTGAGAAGGGAAGGAATAAAAACAAGTAAAATAGCCAATAATCCATCTAACTCAAAAACTAAATTTAATGGCCACAGACACTAAAGCTTTCCTTTTACAAAAAAAAAAAAGTTACATAGTTTGCTCTGGGTGAAAAAAAAAAGGGGGGCTCCAGATCTTTATAATTACGTAGTGGAAAAAAATCCCACGTTCTTAAGATTCTCTTGGTTTTCAGAAGCCTGTCACTAGAATGTTATGTTCCACAAATTGTACCTACAGGATTCTTCACTGTGACATTGAGCAGTAACCATTACCCCATAGCTTTAGTTATTCTTCCAATCAGAAATGACAATCTGAAATTTGAGAGGCGTGGATGATCCTGGTTTAATTACCTACATCTGTGAACCAAGTGGCAAAGTCTCCCAACAATTTCGAGGCACTGGTCTTCCCTAATCTTTAGTTTAAATAACGGGTCAGCTACACCATCTGACACCCCTCTGTTAAGGAAGGAGTTCCTCTGCTAGAGCAGAGATGTCTTCGGCTGTCACACCTGTCAGTACAAAAGCAGGTACATCTGCTAAGACGGAAACAAAGCTGTAATTTTTTTACTCCCTCTCACTGTAAACCACTTAGGATGGTATCTATGTATAAGAGTTGCACTGATCACGTTCACATATCACAAGATGATGTTTTATTGCTCAGTTTCCAAAGTTCCTAGAACATACGGGAGTAGCAAGATGAAGACAGCACAGATGTGAAAGTCTCTCTTTCCAGATGTTTTCAGTACCAGGCGATATTGAGCAAGTACCAGCTGTTCACTGGGACGCGGACGAGGCCCCAGGCACGTCCTTTGTCCCCAGCCGTCCCCACCTCTGACA
>NW_009953311.1:87260-117394 GCF_000747805.2 Chaetura pelagica
GAGCCGGAGCAGAAGCCTGTCAGGACTTCGCGGCTGATCGGCTCAAAAAGCACCAAGGACTGGAAACCAAGGTGTTGATCCGCAGTTCAGAGTCCGGCTGGAGACCCGTCGCTGCTGGAGCTCCCCAGGGGCCCATACTGGGTCCAGTCCTGTTCAACATCTTCATCGATGACCTGGACAAGGGGACAGTGTATCCTCAGCGAGTTTTCTGATGGCCCTAAACTGGGAGCAGTGGCTGATAGACTGGAAGGCCATTCAGCGAGACCTGGGCAGGCTGGAGAGCTGGGCAGAGGAGAACCTAAAGAGGTCCAACAGGACCAAGTGTAGAGTCCTGCCCCTGAGGAGGAAGAACGCTATGCACCAGTACAGATTAGCTCCACGGAGAAGGACCTTGGAGTCTGGTGGACAACGAGTTACCTATGAGACAGCAACAAGCCCTTGTGGCCAGGAAGGCCCATGGTGTCCTGAGGTGCTGTAAGAGACTATTCAGTGACCTGCAAGGGTATGTGGAACATGCCTTGTGTCTCAAACAATTCAGGACGGATCCTGTGTTAGGCAAGTGTTAACAGTACGGGTGGGATGGCAGGCTGTCCCTCTTCCCCCAGCTCCTCTCTGGCTCATCTCCTCTGGTAAATTTCCAGATGTTGCTCTGCACATGTGCTGACCACCAGGGCTCGCTTTGGAAGAAACCCTCTCCCCAGCCCTGTTCCAGACGCCTCTGCAGTGTTTGTGCGGCTGACCCCAGAACCTTCCAGAAGAACAAAATATGCAAGTGCAGAAGTTCAGCTATATGCTGCCACCCTGAGGGTAGTCTTTGGGGAACAGGATGTTACAAAAGGGGTGAAAGCCACCATGCACTTGTCAACCCAGCACGTGCGAACCAGGACCTGAGGCTGGAGGCTAGCAGAGCAAGACAACACACTGAAAAATGCCTTGCTGGAATGAAGGGAAGCACTATCTGTCCTATCTTCACGTCTCCATCACTCCTTTCTTACTTCTAGTTCGCTCCCTGCACCAGTTACAGGATTAGTCATTGTCAGTGAGCATCTTTGCAATTGCCCACCATTAGCATCTAAGTAGTGAGCTCTTAATAAAGCATTTGTTGTGATTCCTCTAGGCCATTTACCGTGGCTTATTTTTATACTGTGCACTGCCATGGAAATGGCACTCACGTAGTTTTTGGGATATAAAAAAGATTCACCTCCCTCAAAAACCACTGAGTAGGATTAGGTGGGTTTAAGGTGCATTAAGAAGGCTGTGTCCAGCAGGTCAGGGAAGGTTCTCCTCCCCCTTTACTCTGCCCTGTTGAGACCACATCTGGAGTATTGTGTCCAGTTCTGGGCTCCCCAGTTTAGAGGCATAGCGATATACTAGAGAGGGTCCAATGGGGGGCTGTGAGGATGATTAAGGGCCTGGAACACCTTTCTTATGAGGAAAGGCTGAGAGACCTGGGGCTGTATAGCTGGGAGAAGAGAAGACTGAGAGGGTACCTTACTAATGTTTACAAATATCTGAAGGGTGCGTGTCAAGAAGAGTGGACCAGTCTCTTTTCAGTGGTGCCCTGTGATAGGATGAGGGGAAACAGACACAGACATAGGAAGCTCCACCTCAACATGAGGAAAACTACTGTAAGGGTGACAGAGCACTGGAACAGACTGCCAAAGAAAGAAGTGGAATCTCTTTCTATAGAGACTTTAAGGACTCATCTGGATGCATTTCTTGTAACCTGCCTAGGTGATCCTGCTCTTTCAGGGGGGTTGGACTCAGTGATCTTCAGAGCTCCCTTCTAACCCCTACCATTCTATGAGTCTATGATTCTGTGATTCTGTGTTTGTGTTACCTACCTATCTGAAAATTTACTAGGTGAAATAGTGAGATGGGTAAAGCCAGTTTTGATCCCGTGTGTACAGCTAAGGTAACAAATTCAAAGGAAAATCAAAATGGTGGTGACATTATGTCCCATGTGAATGCTGTGGTGAGTCTGCCAGGGACTGTTTGGTGGTCACGTAGAGGTACCAGCCCATAACCCGCCATGCTGGTCCCTGGCCATGAACAAGTCAAATCCTTCATTTTTTTCCCCTTCTGATAAGACTAATTGCAAAGCCTGTTAAACTTTTGCTTGTTTTCAGTTTTGTCAAAATCGATAGGCCATTTCACCTACTTGAAAAAAATTCAAACAGTATGAGTACAGATGTACAGTAGATAAGAAACTTTGCTTTGAGTAAATTCATAGCTTTTAAAAATACCCGATTTCTCAAACTGAAATCTGTGCTGGTGCTAAAATGAGAAATACACACCTGGTGCACCTTACATCAGTAGTAAAACTACCAAGAACCACATTTTGTTGCTATTGAATTATGCTGGTTGTGGTGAGTTGACTCTGGCTGGCTGACAGGTTCCCACCAAAGCCTCTCTCA
The DNA here is from genome assembly GCF_000747805.2 of Chaetura pelagica. Taxonomy (NCBI): domain Eukaryota; kingdom Metazoa; phylum Chordata; class Aves; order Apodiformes; family Apodidae; genus Chaetura; species Chaetura pelagica. The sequence continues at coordinate 89,678 of NW_009953311.1, forward strand.
CTCTCCTCTTCATGTGACAGGAGAGAGAAGAGACAACAAAAGGCTTGTGGGTCGCGGTGAGGACAGGGAGATGACTCGCCAGTGACTGTCACTGGCAAAACAGACTCAACTTGGGGAAATTAGTTTAATGTATTACCAATTACCAAGTAGGGTAATTAGAAATAAAATTGAATCTTAAATCACCTTCCTCCATCCCTCCTTTCTTCCTGGGCTTAACTTCTTTCCCAATTTCTCTTACTTCCTTCCCCCAGGCAGCACAGTGGGTTGGGGAATGGGGGTTGCAGTCCATTGATCACACATTGTCTCTGCCACTCCTTTATCCTCTTTTCCCCTGCTCCAGCATGGGGTCACACCCGTGGAAGACAGTCCTGCCAGCAAACCTGCCCCAGTATGAGCTCCTCTCTCCACAGGGAAAAAAAGCCATCAGCACTTAGAATTTCTTTTCTAGCATCTTTGTCCTTCCAAATATGTATGCTTACACCACTGTGTCCTTACTTCCTCTGTGAAGAAACTGTCAATCGTGAGACATTCATTGTGACCCCAGCTGAAGAAAAGTAAAACAAATTATTGGAAAGAGCAAAGTGGCTATGGGAAACGCTGTCTATCTTGAACCTAGGTTGGAATGTATCTTTTCAGATGGGTTTTGAATTAAATCCCATGACATAATTAGTCTGAATTAACAGACTAGTTTATATTAATTAGTATTCAAGATTTATATTCTGCATAAATATCAGACTACCACTGGTACTAGAACTGACATTGCTGCTCTTCTCTTTATCATTTACCCAGTTCAGCTAATGTCCAAACTCCTTATTCTCATTCAGCTTTCATATTCCTCTGTTTAGATTTTATGCCGTGTGTCATCTTTTCTGATCACCTCTGTTTACGATTTTCTGTAAAATGAGACAAAATCCCCATCAGTACAAAGGCAAACTCAACCTACCCTATATAGGTAAATCCCCAAGTGTGAATACTTAACATTTTTTTTCATTTCATCCTATCAAATCAGCAACACCTGATGAATTATAGGCATGTCTGTGGAAGTCTCAAAGTACTTTCTTGGGAAAGAGCAATTGCTCATGAGACAACCCAACAAGATAAACTGGTAGGGCAATTTCCCATCCATCCATCACATCTGCAGAGCACAACTCAGAGCTTTGGGTTTAATGCTTATATTTGCACTGTGAGTCCCATTCATAACACATTTAAGTGTTTAATCACTCTGCTCCTTCACTTTCTTGTCAAATGAAAACACAGGATAATTCATATTTGTTTTGTACCGTCAGTTGTGTTAACACTTAATGTCAACATTATTAATTATTTCATTGCTGAAACATGTAACTGTTCTGGTACAATGGAAGAAGCTGGAATAGAAGAATTTTGATACCGTTTTTCATGTTTCTGATTGAACATACTCCATTGTTGTCCAATGTCTGTTTCTACCCCAGCGTCACAGAGTAGCAAAAAATCCAGTTTTGTTAGTTGGTTTATGTTTATACCATCAGCAGAGCCATTTTTCTTCTTGCTATGCAAGAAGCCATATCCTAGTTATGATGCACACCCTGACATATGGCCAAAGGTTATTGTAATGTACCTGAAACTGTGAAAAATAAACCCAGAAATTTAAAAAAAAAAAAAAAAGGCCCTTAAGAAAATAATGGGAAAGGGTATAATGTCATGGTTTAGGCCCAGCCAACAACAAAGAACCACAAGGCCACTCACTCACCCCTCCCCCCACCATGGGATGAGGAGGAGGAAATCCAACTAGAAGCTTGTGGGTAGAGACAAGGACAAGGAGGGATCAGTCACCAGCTGTGGTCCTGGGCAAAACAGACTCAACTTGGGGAAAAAATTCAGTTTGATCTATCACTAATCAGATGCAAACAGGACAAAGAGAAAACAAAGACTGAAGCTTACATACCTCACCTCACACCTTCCTTCTTCCCGGCCCCAAATTACTTTGTTCCCTATTTCTCTACCTCCTTTCCCCCAGAGGCACAGGGAGAGAAGGAACTCGGCTTATGAGCATTTCGTCACTCACTGTTTTCTGCTGCTCCTCCAACCCCAGGGAGAAGGATTCCTCACAGTCTTCCCGTGCTCCACTATGGGATTCCTCCTATGGCAGAGTCCTTCATGAATCCCTCCTTCCCAAGAATTTCTTCTTGGAGGCACCAGGCTCTGCAAATCTGGTTGATGGTCTTTCTAAGCAGTGTGTGTCACACAGTCATTATGTTGCCACTGGAGTGATTTTTCTTCTTTTGATTGCTGATTTCCTTGTTATTCCTTTCAATTTGACATCCTGAGGAGATTTACTTGCCCCAGAGAAGGGCAGGAACATTTGCTGCTGTGGGAAACGGTATCTCTGTCTCGCAAGTAATAGATTAATATTTGGTTTCTTCATAACACAAATACTATCAAGTCTTTAACTGGGGAGCCCCTGTGGGGTTCTAAAAAGCTAGCCCTGAATAGGCCAGTGGAATTAAATGCTTCTTAAACTAAACTTTTGGAGTTCTAGTGCTGGTTAAAGCTGTGCCCTTGGTATTTTTCAGTCTTATATAAAACATGTTCTCAAGGAAAAAATTGGAAATTATACCATTTAACAATTAATTAGCTAATCTTGACTCAGGGAAGATTTTCCTAATTTACCTAGTTGCATATATTTCCAATATGTTCATTATTAGGGAAGCTGAAGTATTTAGCTTGGTGATTGATTAAATGTCTGTCTATAATTTATACACTTCCTTTGTGCAAAATAATCCTGAAAACAATTCCTTTCCCTGTATGTATCTGCACTCTAGGCAGGTGCTATTGGAAAAAAAACAACAAACCAAACTAAAAGCGAACCATGAGTGAAGTGAGTAATTCCCAAAGACATTCAGTCAGCAAAGCTATAAAAATGTTTCTTGATGTCCTGCTGCTGTTGTGGGATAGCTGGACATTTGATGAATACTGGAGAGTATTTTCAAAGCTTGGTTCACAGGAAGTAAGCACAGTGCATAGAAGCAGAGAGCGTACTCATTTATATGGTATTCCCTGTTGACACTCTGAGAAGTTTCTATGGCATATACGGAAAGAGCATCAAACAGTTCCTACGGAATGGAAAGTTAATGACTTCTCCTTGACCGTTCTCTGACTTACAGCTGCTAACAGTATGAAATACTTCAGTGAGAATTTCAGTTTAATCTGTGTGACTGTTTCCTTCTTGCTTTATATAAAGTACTCTCCTTAACTATAAGAGGTATTTACACATTCTAAAACCTGAAAAATGTTATCAAAATTTAAGATAATAAAAAGGGAAATGCTGTCAATTTGTGAAGCATTACATCTTAGAACATTAAGTCACCATCATAAATGACAATATATTAGTGAACTCAAAGATGTCAGACATAAGAAACTGAATTTCACTAAATTCCTTTTTCTTCACAATTTAAAAGTATGGGAAAGCTGATCACTACTTGAAACTAAGAGCAAGCCCACAATACTGTAATATGTTGCAAGTAAAACAGTTTATAAGTTGTTATTCCATTAAATACAGCAATTTTGAAATAAACCAAAAAGGAAAATTCACATGCCCAAAAAGTATGCCTCAACTTTTCAGTACATCCTACAAATCATAAACTGAGATAAAAGCAGAATGTTGCTTTGTAACACCCAACTGTACTAAAAAAGCAGCAAAACAGTCGCTGTCCATGGAGATGAAGAAGTGTGTGAGAATACTAGGAGAAAATGTAAGCATATAACTTGATATATTTCTCTGAAACTGCCTTTTACCGTCTGAATTAATTGTTTTTTTAAAAAACGGAAGCAGTTGGCAAACTGGCATAGTTTCATTTGAAACATGAGACTGCCTTTTAATCTATAAGCTTTCCCAAGCATATGTCTCCATAAAAACCAAACAAATCCAAAGTGTAAACATAAAGACTTATATCAGATGAAAAATTAAGAAAATCTGGATAATATTTGCTCAGTGCATGAATTTCCATCTTTTAACAATAGCATTCCTAATGCTGACTACCATGATGCATATTTAAAAAAAAAAAAGTAATAAGAAAATATAAAAAGTCCATAGAACATAGGAGCAAAATATTCAATGGAGAGACAGTTAGAAAATACCTCTCTTTGGTTTTAACTCTATCTCATGCAGACATCTTTAACCAATCAGTTTTAGAAGTTGTCTTCACAGTCTGTATTTTCAACATTTGCTGAATATTGTATATGTCCTTTTCTTCACATTAAGATAGGCCAGTCTGGTAGAATGCCCTTCTTGTCTTTGCAAATTACCTGTTTTTTCAGTGCTGCAGACCCCTGCCTCACAAAGTCCCTAAGTAGGTATACCCTTCAAAATGGAAGAGCTTCACTTGCTGAGTATTAAGCAGTTGGACTTGAAGACCTTAAAGGTCTTTTCCAACCAAAATTATTCTTTAATTCTAAGATTATAAAGTAGCTACCAAAATAGTATACAAGCAAGTCTGTAGAATCACAGTCATTCCAGTGTTAGCCAAAACAAGGCTGAAACAATAAATCTCTGTGATAGAAAACAAGAACTGCAATAGATGAATTGCCAGCTTTGCCCCCACATGCTCTATACATTAACCGAAAACCTCGTATTTCTCATTCCATCATTTAGGTTATTGAACTCTACAAGATGGTGCTTCTTTGACCTCCCAAAGGAAATATAACTCAAATATTCTAGTGTCTTCACTGCTTCTTTAAACAGTTTGTCATCCACACCTCTTTGCCTGCAACACTCACAGTTGCAAATCTGTGGAATGCCCTCCTTCATAAATCTCCTCTCAGTTATTTTAGCAATCCTTCTTCCTTTATTGGCATTAACCTTTCTTTAACCTTGTCTATCTTCAGATTTAGTCCCTTCCTTGTGACATCCTAGACAAAATATCAATTTGTTTTCTATCATTCTCTCATTAAAACCGTGTTCCTTTGTTTCCTTTATTTCCTTACTGCATTAACTGAATATTTACATTGGATCACCCTTAAATGATCTATAATTTAATATGATGAATCTCATTCACAACAGAAAATCATTTAGGTGCATATAATGCATACAGTTCAAAACTGTTTTATACAGTTTTGTACAGACCATATAAAGCATTGCATTAATGGCATTGTTTCAGATATCTCTAGAAATGAAAGGTGTATATGCATGTACATGATACATAGTAAAATAACACACATTGTATTATGATGGAGACAAGGTTGAGAAAGTGTATCTGTAAATTATAAATAAATTCAACACAAGTTGTGTTGAATTATCCCAAACCTGAGCATCACAATGCCAAGTTATTAATTAAGATTACATAGAAAATAAATCTAAATGTATTAAGAAACATAGGGTAAAGGCCAAAGATCTCATAAAACTGTTTGTGCATTAATTGCAAGTTTAAGGCATAGAGTTTGCTGTGCTTTGTACAAGATTTTATTACTTTTGGAAGTAGTTGCCTATTTCTCTTGTCATGCACAATGTCACACCCCTTGTTTTCTCTCAGTGATGTTCCTGAAGTCTGCTCAAGAGCTTTAGCTTTTAGCTTTAGCTTTAGACTTTATGCAGTTCCTTAGAGTTACGTCTTTCTTTCATTTCATAAGACATAAAATAACTCCAGGGGCAGCTGCCAGGTTATTACAGATTCTTTTGTATTTGATCTTATAAAATAGTCTTTGTCATGTAATAATATGATATAAAACAAGACTAAAAGCTTAATCCCCACCATACTAAGTGCTACCATGTGGAGCTCATAGTGGCCTGAAAATCAGTGCAAGCAATCTTCTTGTGTATTAAACTCATATCTGAAATTCACTGTTCTGGACAAAGTATTAAAAAAAAAATAAATTGTGCAAGGAACGCCATATATTAAGCTTTGATGTATCTATGCTTTAATTTCTCCTCACTTCTCTTGTGTTAGTCTGCCCAGCTGTGAGGTAAGACCGTAATGAGGGAGTCTTTCAGTTACTAATACCTGAGCTGGTGTAAGACCACAGAATCTGCAGTAAACAATACAGCCACTGTAAACAATTCTGCAGCCTTGAATAACAGCTCACAGTTATGTACCTAGGGACTACTGCTGCAGACAGTGAATACCAGTGCTTGATCCACTATGATAATTTATTTACTCCTAAACTACTGTTCATACAAACGAGAGCAGAAAAATAATTAATAGATCCAAACTTTAAATTTAAACATTTAGAAATACTAGCTATTGTTTCCTAATAATTTCTCAGTAACTAGGCTCTTAGTTGAGATTGTTGCGTTGTACAAATAGACCAAAATGGCCAACGGCGTTTGGAAAAATTTCAAGGACAGGCAGTATCTCACTGTAAGAGAACAGAGGTTTTTCCCCATGAGCTTCAAGTATGCCGAAAGTAAAATACATCCAGTCTGACCTCAGCAAAAAGCTAACGACCTCAACATTTCTATCCTGTCTAGAAATGTTCCTCTTTCTCCTCGAAGTCACAGTGCCTTGTGTACAAGCATATTACAGGCAGGAAAAAGGTATTCAAAATTCACCTAGAGAATAATGGATTTTGTGGAAAGTGCACCGGATGAACCTTGAGTCTTCTAGGTGTCTGAAAGCATTTTATTTCCTTCCTCCAAGTGGCAATTTTTCCCCATCTGGTAAATGAGGATAATTATGCTGGGATTGTAAAATGCTCTAAGAATAGGGACAAAGGAACACAATGCAAAGAAGTAAGTCTAATAATTATTTTAGAGGAAAAGACATTCAAACAGTATGAGTCCAGACGCATGGTTCCTCAGTGTCTTCATTAGCTGGTTTTATGATTTCTAGGCAGTCATTAATCTTTGCCTTTTCCATACACTGATTAAATAGCATAAGGCCATAATGAAAAGGAAAAAAAAAAGAAAAAGGGAAAAAAAAAAAAAAAGCATCAGTAGCTTTAGTAACTGAGTAAGAAAATTACAGCATCACTGGGAAAGTATCTAGAATGCAAAAAGCCTTCTGAGTGGTTTCCCAGTGAGCATATTTACTAGAAATACATGGGATAAAGTACTGAAGTGTTCTCAACATGTTAATACATATCTGTACATGCAGCTTGTGACATATTGTGAACAAGTAACTGAACTAGTTAAGGAGATACCATCTATCTTCACTGGTATCAACTTCTTAAATATTCAAAGTCTGTGTAGGGCTGCAGCATTACTTATCACATTGCAAAAAAGACCTTTTATGTGACACGAGGTGAGTACCAAGCTGCTGGTGGGAACAGATGGCCAAAAGGACAAAGAAACTGGGAGCTTGACCCCTGTCTGAAACATTTCTCAGGCTGTAACAATGGTTGAGCAAAAACTCCACCAGTGAGACCTTGTGCCTCTGTTGTCAGATCTGTCCTAGTGTTGCTGCTGACATCTTGATGATTCCCACTTTGCCAGGCACTCTGTTGATGCTGATGATGAGTGACTCTGTAGCTTGGAGAGGAATAAAAAATGGAACACATCTAAATACTGCCCTGAGTTGAGCCTGTACATGAATGGGAATGGGAAAGACATGTGAAGGCTGATCTGTAACTGTATAATGGTGTGATACTGTTTGTCATGGAATAAAGAAAGCCTAATTAAGAAACAGCAGGGAGAAAACACAAGAGATCTATCATTTTAAGAAAATCTGAAACCAGTGAAAAAAAAGTTTTATAATGCCATTTAGCTAGCTTCAACAGCACACTGTTTAAAATTATAGTGAACTCTATTAATACTTGTTCAGAGAACTTGTGACCATGTTAAATCTAGAAAAGTCATAGTAGGCCAGTTCCAGATACTGATATAATAAAAATGATCAGTGCTGAGAAATATTCTCTATGAGAAAACCACTATTTTTTCTGTAAGCTATGGATTTGAGGTTGTGAAGTCTCTACTAGCTTCATGCTCATTACCAGTTTTCATTCATATCCTCAACAGAGTTCCTTAACCCACATGTGTCAGAAGGAATTCATCATATTGTATTTAGCATGGTTACAAATCTGTAGTATCAGTCTCCCTATCATTGATAATTTTAAAACAGGCAGGTTACACAGTGGCTGTTATGAATTCCTTTCAAGCTCCAGAAACTGTGTTTCTGCATAGTGCACCTGTGTGTCTAGCAAAACTTTCTGTACAGCCTATGCTGATAGCCTCGCAAAGTTCCTCATCTTATGACTAGGGTTAGCAGAGTTTTGTGGCAGGTGACAATGCAACTGATGTGTACACTATTAAACACAAGCTAACACTGTTTCTCAGCATCAGGGCTAACTTCCTTGGCACCTCACTAATGCTTGTGGTTGAATGGTGGCGCAAATAAGCTCCCTTTGAGCACACCAGTGGCACAGAACAAGCCAGAAAATCTGGCTTTCAGCCATATCATTCTTCTAGTTTATCAGTCACTGGGTCTGTCTCTTCATCTTTCTGGTTCTTAATGTCACTCTGGATGTCCTTGAAGGCATGACAGAAATTCCTTACCTGGCTTATCCCTTTCAGTAATCAAATATCCTCCTCCTAAGTCCCTTGCAACATGCAGCCATTGCAGATAAAGCTGTACTGCCTTAGATTTTTTAAGATGTAACACAAACTACTTATATAAACATTATTTTTTGAAATTGTTTTTTATTTGCCTGGTTTCATTTGCTCTGGTGGCAGACATTTGCAGACTTTTAATGTTTCCCCGGAAGACTGATAAATGTCTGCAAAATTCAGATCTTCTTGGCCAAGAGCCAGGGCTAAAAGAGGGTAATGCTAATGCTTCTCTAGGCTACAGGCAGAAACACCAGCAACGAGACACCCTAGGCGTGTCTAATTTTTCAAAGACCTGCTAAAAATATATGTCTTCTTAGCCCTTTCTGTTATGAAATAGTCTATTTTCCCAGAAACAAAAATCATCTTTGCTTACTTTTTTACAGAGCCCTCAGTTTGTAAATATTTTTGAGCTTCCTCTGAAGGAGGGTAATGTGTGCATTTAACAATAATACTATTTTCACTGCTAACAGCTGTTTACAGTCTAGCTTGTCATGCCACTAAGCAGTAACAATCAAGGAACAGAGCATTTCCTAGGAATTAATAGCTGGCTGGACAGAGTTTAAAGCCTGAGGTTCAGCTAGAGGCTATTAACTCCAGCTGGTCATTAAAAATCCTTTGGAAATACCTTGCTCTAAGGTCTGTATTACTGTTAAAACAAATGTAGGCAGATGGATTTATTTCGTGGGTTGTGTTTTCAGTTGGTATGCACAGGGCTTTTCTGGAGAATTTGCACCTTTGTAACATTAACCAGCCAAGTCACCTCTCAGCATTCCAGTCATACAGTTTTAATTATACTTACTGTGAAAAAACAGAAGCAGAGCACTCTGACAACTTTCAGGTCAGTTTATCTGATTATCATTTCAGATCTGCTGGCATACATGGGATGTTGGTTTTTTTCCTCTACCAGTTATGAATTCCTTTCAAGCTCCAGAAACTGTGTTTCTGCATAGTGCACCTGTGTGTCTAGCAAAACTTTCTGTACAGCCTATGCTGATAGCCTCGCAAAGTTCCTCATCTTATGACTAGGGTTAGCAGAGTTTTGTGGCAGGTGACAATGCAACTGATGTGTACACTATTAAACACAAGCTAACACTGTTTCTCAGCATCAGGGCTAACTTCCTTGGCACCTCACTAATGCTTGTGGTTGAATGGTGGCGCAAATAAGCTCCCTTTGAGCACACCAGTGGCACAGAACAAGCCAGAAAATCTGGCTTTCAGCCATATCATTCTTCTAGTTTATCAGTCACTGGGTCTGTCTCTTCATCTTTCTGGTTCTTAATGTCACTCTGGATGTCCTTGAAGGCATGACAGAAATTCCTTACCTGGCTTATCCCTTTCAGTAATCAAATATCCTCCTCCTAAGTCCCTTGCAACATGCAGCCATTGCAGATAAAGCTGTACTGCCTTAGATTTTTTAAGATGTAACACAAACTACTTATATAAACATTATTTTTTGAAATTGTTTTTTATTTGCCTGGTTTCATTTGCTCTGGTGGCAGACATTTGCAGACTTTTAATGTTTCCCCGGAAGACTGATAAATGTCTGCAAAATTCAGATCTTCTTGGCCAAGAGCCAGGGCTAAAAGAGGGTAATGCTAATGCTTCTCTAGGCTACAGGCAGAAACACCAGCAACGAGACACCCTAGGCGTGTCTAATTTTTCAAAGACCTGCTAAAAATATATGTCTTCTTAGCCCTTTCTGTTATGAAATAGTCTATTTTCCCAGAAACAAAAATCATCTTTGCTTACTTTTTTACAGAGCCCTCAGTTTGTAAATATTTTTGAGCTTCCTCTGAAGGAGGGTAATGTGTGCATTTAACAATAATACTATTTTCACTGCTAACAGCTGTTTACAGTCTAGCTTGTCATGCCACTAAGCAGTAACAATCAAGGAACAGAGCATTTCCTAGGAATTAATAGCTGGCTGGACAGAGTTTAAAGCCTGAGGTTCAGCTAGAGGCTATTAACTCCAGCTGGTCATTAAAAATCCTTTGGAAATACCTTGCTCTAAGGTCTGTATTACTGTTAAAACAAATGTAGGCAGATGGATTTATTTCGTGGGTTGTGTTTTCAGTTGGTATGCACAGGGCTTTTCTGGAGAATTTGCACCTTTGTAACATTAACCAGCCAAGTCACCTCTCAGCATTCCAGTCATACAGTTTTAATTATACTTACTGTGAAAAAACAGAAGCAGAGCACTCTGACAACTTTCAGGTCAGTTTATCTGATTATCATTTCAGATCTGCTGGCATACATGGGATGTTGGTTTTTTTCCTCTACCAAATAAAGAAACAAAACCCCTGAAATGTGCATATATTCACCAAGAACTATGTGTTTCATCTTCTTCTCCTTGTTATCTAGTATGATTGCACAAAGACCCTATCATTCAGAATACCAACTGGCCAACAGACCAAAATTAAAATTTAATACAGGCAGGATTTAATAGGCTTTAACATGAGCCTATAAATAATAAATAGTTCCATTTAACATATCTTCTGGGAAGACAGTGTAGTAGTTAAAGAAGAATTTAAGAGAATGCATTTGGAATTGATTTGCTCAAACAGAAAAAGAGCACTCAGTGGAAATATTCCTGCTCGTAAGTGGAGATGGCCATAGTTCTGAATAAAACAGGAATTGATTTAAATTCTACAAACCACTGAATCTTGAAACCTGCATGTCCAATAGGTCAGTTATCTTTCAAAAAAGCTGTTCACATGTGACTTTATATTTTGGTAATATTCTGATTTCAAAAAACAAGAGCAAAACACAGTAAAAAATTGTCATTGAAATATTTATATTGCTGTCATCTCACTACTGATTTTCAGACTAAAATTCAGATGATGTCCATGAAGCTTCTGAACTTGATCAGTGCATAAAACCAGTTGTGCTCTTGTCAAGTGACGCATTTTTATTTCACCAGAATTTAACTTCCTAATCCCCTGGGTGAGTATCTTTAGGGGGAGACGGCAGGGCTTTAGGATTTGACATCACGACTTTTAATAAGATTAACATAAGTTTCAACACATCCCTTTCAGATACTGGTAGAAACACTATCAGTAAACGGGAAGTTTCTAAAGCCAGTCATCCTGCTGGGCAAACTGTGCTTCAGCAGCGAAAGTTATATTTTCTGTAGGTACTCAGAGCTGTATAGCAAAAGATTATTTCAGTGATCCTGTCAATGTCCAGTTGCACTACAAAATCTTGTATCACTTCTGCTGAAATAATTTTGTAGCTATTTTCTTGCTTTCTGTATCATATATACACATACACATTTTATGTAGAATAGCTGTTCCAATCTATTTTAAGATTATTTTCACTGGGACATGGGTTTCTTCTATTTCCCTTTAAAAAATGTTTCAACACCTCAAGAATGTGTTTAAGTATTACCTTAAGGCTTCTGAATGTCCCAAACCTGACCTCCATTGAGCTTGGTAGGATACAGAACAAATCCTAAGGTACAAATCCTGCAGCCACACATCTGGTTTATTTGACAGACTTAAGATGCTCTGAGAGTTAAGTGCTTAGTAAACATTTGCAGGATTGAAGCTTAAGTATTTTTTATTATAACATTTTATTGTGCATGTATAAGTAGGCTTATATCCCATTATCTATTTGCATGTAAATTTTTCCTCTCAGTGACCACATTCTGGTAGCAATAGCCAAATGCAATCTGTGAAGTTAGACTCCCAACTTTAATTCAAGGCAGTCTAAGAAACGCAGGATTCTCCAACAAAAATAAGCTGCTTTCCCAGTTTAGGCTGAAATAGTTGCAAATGCTGCCTATGACTGAGTATGAATTAGAGACCTTTGTACACTGTTTGAAATCTGTGCTCTTAGTGTAAGAGACAGTGTGTATGAAACCAAATTTTGTCCTTCTAAATGTGCTTTCGAGATGAAACATCCACCCCTCTGATGTTAACTAGGTAAGACACAGCAGTCAGAGTGAAAGGATGCCAAGACTAAACTATTTACTTAAAGGATTCCAATTTGTCCAAGCACCAAACAGTTTTAAGTCTCTCAAACAGACAATTAATAATAAAACCACCATTCCAAAACACAGTTTAGCACCCCACATATATACCTGAGTTTAGCAGAATATGATTCTTGAACATGTTGCCTGTTGCTCTGAAAAAAATTTTCTCACCAAATGTTTAGCTGTCCTCGTGAGGACTGCTAGATGACACTCAACTGGGTAGAAAGTGGATTTTTCCTCTACTGAATAGATTGCATCAAAATAAAAGAAATCCTTCTTGCAGCACTACACCTTATAATTTATTTTTTTAAGTTACCTGACACCTGTTTAGAAGGCTAGACTTAAATGTCTCAGTTTTTATGTGGACAGAAGGGGAAACATGGGGAAAAACAAGTAAAATGCTTAAATCATTGAAAATTAAAAATCCATACATAAATGAACATGTATTACTCTTTAAATGTGTATAAATCATTATATATATCAGCATACAAAGTTCCACATTTCATAGAGGCGAAGTCTTTTTTCAGTAGCTTGCAAAGAACATGTAATTTCAGATTTCATATGCTCTGGAGCACTGTAAAACATTGTGCCCTGGCCATGACAATAAACTGCTTTAATGTGTGTGTACCTTGACATACCATTATAATCAGAGAGCGTGGTAATGAGGACCAATATTGTGGTTATGTTTCTGCTGACCCAGTGAACACACTTTTTCAGCAACATGTTTTGCAACACATATGAAGATCAAGAAGTAAATACCTGACCAGACTACATGATCTAAAGACTTTGAATTAGCATAAATTCGGGTATCAGATATCCACATTCAGTTCAGCTCATCTTATCTCAACTAGTTAAATAAAAATCTTTTCTTCAGTGGCTCCTTCTGAGCTGCTAAACATGGAACTTTTGCTTCATGGAAAAGGACAGAGAATTATGAGCCTGATAAAATATGGAAGATAATTTAAATCAATTTTAATTGATGTGTGAAGCTGGAAATTACACACTATTTAGTAGTGCTGGTTAATTTATTGATTTCCTACTTAGAGGACCACTCCAAATCCATCTGTATTAAATAAACAATAAGCCATTTAGAAAAATGTAATGATAACAAGCTAATCTCTGAAAGCAGTGAGGTAATTAATCCTGCAATTAAATATTATTTTTTTTTGTTTAATATCCTGCAAGGGACAGATCACAAATCTATGTTTTCCATTAGAGTGGCAGAACAGATTTTAATAAAAGGACCTCATGAAATACTCTTCAGCTCAAATCTCTCTGGGGAAAATGCTCTGACTCTATAGCGCCATTTAAGACCATATTGAATCAAAGGCCCACTGGGATATGGAGAGTCTTTGGTGGATGAAAGGCTTAGATTTTATCAGTTATTTTAACATATAATCATAAAAGAATGGGAAACTATTCATGGCACACAATAAATAAGATGCATATCCACTTTTAATTTTAAAACAGAGATTAAAGAACTCTTCAATATCAGTTTGTTATGATTTGGGAGACCCTGGCACAGTGTGGGCACCTAAAGAGAGAGACGGTCCATAGGATCTTAAAAGACTGGAAGGGTCAGTATTCCCACCACTTCCCATCACAATCTATAAAATCCAGGAGAGCCGGAAGCCGGTCCCTTCTGCCTTCCTGCTCCTTTCTCTCTGCTGGGGCTGCTGCTGGTTCCTTCAGTTTCCCATGTGCTTGCTCCAGAATCCAACTGCACTGGGTGCTGTGAGGAGCTGTGAGTCTCTCCCCTGGAGTGGCCCTGCATTTCCCATATCCCTGTGTGAGAAACGTTTGCCATGCCAATAAACAGGCCCAAATAGATCCTTCAGCAAAGCACAGTTTATTTATGCTCTTGCAAGAGTGGGTGACCTAAACAAGTAGGCACAGCCATAGTAAGGTGAATAATGGTTTATATTCCCTATTCCCGACACAAAGTTCCCTCCCGTTTCCTCACCAGCTGGGTAGTCCAGGGTTTACAGCCTATCCAACGCTTCTAATTACCCTATAAGTTTCCCGCCCTTGTGTACACGTTCCATTCTAGCAGTTTAGTTTTTACCTTTTAAGGTATAATTCTGACCTTTCTTGCCCCCTTGGCTGTCTTCCCAATCACCAAAATGATTTATACCTACTGGTGTCATCATGCTCCAAGGAGCAAGATAGAAGTGACTTTGTTTGGTCTTATCTTGGGCCATAAATCCTTATCTGTTCAGATCCCCCAGATGGAGCCCAATTAAGTCCCTCAGTTTCTGGGACTGAAAACCACCCCAGGTGTCCTTGGAATGTGCAGATATCTCACTTTTCTCTTAAACAAACTATTATATTCCTAACACTAGGGTATATAAAAAAACTACTAACAGTAAGATGCGAAAACAACACTACATTTTATTTCTAACACCTGCCATCCTTGAGATGTTTTGTATATAGATACTTACCTGTTCTTCCCCTATGTTTTACCCTGTTATCTTGTGTTATAGTAAATTTGTTTCGAATTTCAATTTCCAAAATTTAAGTCTATCTTCCTTGTTCCCCTTCTGTCTTCCTTGGCAGAGTGGAGGAGGGGAGGTAATACAGAGCAATCTGTCCTCTCTTTTTTGGGATTCACCTTTAATATTTAAACCAGGACAAAATTATTGGCGCCTAATGTGGGGCACAAAATTTAGGTGTGGTTTGTTTTTTTTTTAAGATTCTGTTTGGAAATTGACACTGAAAAATGTTGAACTGACAATTTTCTTGTGGGTTCTTAAAAACATGATTTTTCACATAGACATGGGCTTTTTCCAAAATTAAGTCTATCTTCCTTGTTCCCCTTCTGTCTTCCTTGGCAGAGTGGAGGAGGGGAGGTAATACAGAGCAATCTGTCCTCTCTTTTTTGGGATTCACCTTTAATATTTAAACCAGGACAAAATTATTGGCGCCTAATGTGGGGCACAAAATTTAGGTGTGGTTTGTTTTTTTTTTAAGATTCTGTTTGGAAATTGACACTGAAAAATGTTGAACTGACAATTTTCTTGTGGGTTCTTAAAAACATGATTTTTCACATAGACATGGGCTTTGTTGTGATAAAGATTCAGGGGATTTTTATGTATGTTCCTGGATTTTTACTTTCTTACTGTGCATTTGAGGAGTTGGTCTGCAGAGCAGCTTAAGGCATTCAGGAGCCATTTTATGATTTTTGCTGTTATGCAAAATTACTCGATTCCTTTTTCTAGTGCCTTGGAGAATTACTCCACTCCTTTCTCTGGCAATTTCACCGTGCCAAAGTCTGGAGGCTCTGGGAATGTTTTTTGTTACTTGTTTTTGGTGGTATCCATGTGCCTGAATGTGTGCCAGGGGTGGGTTATAGTTAAAAACTGGTGCAGGAACATGGCTGAGAGCTGCAGCTGCCCTGTGCTGGCCGCGCAGGCATGCGCTGCCTGCGGGACTGCTCCGACGGCACCCGCGGTAGCGAGCAGCACCAACCCCCCTCAGCCCCAACCGGTCCATGTCGCTCCCGTGACAGCTCGGGAGAGACATCTAAAGAAGTCCAACTGCTGCGTTAGTGATGAGGACTCAGATACAGGGGAAGGGGCAGACGTTGGGCACAGAGAGGGTTGGGCTGAGGGAAGAACAACACGTGATAGCCACTCAGACCCTGAAACGATTGTTAAATCTATGTCCATGAAAGAGTTAAGGGACGTAAGAAAGGGACATATAGGGAGGGTGAGCCACTGATTTCATGGCTGTTGCGGTTTTATGACTTGGGAGCTGATGAGATAGACCTGGAGGGTCAGCACATGGGGTCAATACCCAGAGATTCAGGCATCAGTAAGATGATTGGGAGGAAAAACGGCACTTACAATCTCTGGCACCACCTTTTAATGGCTGTCAAAAGCAGATGTCCCCATAGAGAGGACATTAAATGCCAATCCAGTAGGTGGAACACTGTAAATAGAGGGATTTCTTATCTGAGAGAGCTGGCAGTTGGGGAAGTCATCTATAGTGATGGGGACACACCCTGAAAGCCCTGATGAGCTGCCATGCAGTAAGATCATGGTAAAGAAGCTCGCACAGTGTGCTCCTCCTACATACTCCACCGATTTGGGAGGAAGGGTGTGAAAGACCGGACTTTTCCTCACATGAACATAGCATGTCCTTTAGGTCAGCAGTCATAACCGATTTTAAGTGTCTGCTCCGTTAGGCACTTTAAACCCTCTCCTGTCTGCCTGCCTCCTCTGCTACAAAACAACAACCTAGACACCAGGCAGGAGCAACGGTGGGAAAACAAAACAGTGTTGTGAGCAGTGACCCTGCCCAGGGATGGTGCAGCAGGATGGGAAGAAAAATCCCTGCTTGATTGGCAGGGAAGACCAGGAACATAAGGCTGGCCAGCCGGGGACGAAGGAGCAAGTCCCCGAGACTCATTAAGAAGTTGGTTGCCTGCTGCTTGCTGCTGCTCTTTGGACAGACACTGAAGCTGCAGCTGCATGCTTTTGGGGGTTTGCCTGCTCTTTAGAGAATCGTGCTTGCCTGCAGTGCCTGCCTGCCTGCGGTCCCTGCCTGCTGCCAACCACCTACGGTGAACTGTTTTGTCTCTAGGAGAAGGCTGTGGTGCCCAAGAAGAACCTGCCGAACAAGAGCATGAACTCCAACTAGCCTGTGACACCTCCTCTGCACTGAGAGACTACCATGGTTGATGAATATCCAGAGTCCAGACCTAGTAAACTATATTGTGCAAGGACAGTTGACAACCTGGTGAATGTTTTGGAACAAGGGGTGGAATGTTATGGTTTGGGAGACCCTGGCACGGTGTTGGGCACCTACAGAGAGAGAAGGTCTGAAGGATCTTAAAAGACTGGAAGGGTCAGTATTCCCACCACTTCCCATCACAATCTATAAAATCCAGGAGAGCCGGAAGCCGGTCCCTTCTGCCTTCCTGCTCCTTTCTCTCTGCCGGGGCTGCTGCTGGTTCCTTCAGTTTCCCACGTGCTTGCTCCAGAATCCAACTGCACTGGGTGCTGTGAGGAGCCGTGGGTCTCTCCCCTGGAGTGGCCCTGCCTTTCCCATATCCCTGCCATCCTCAAGATTGGTTTTATATATATATACTTACCTGTTCTTCCCTCATGTTTTACCTTTTGTGTTACAGTAAATTTGTTTCTAATTTCAATTTCCAAAGTTTAAGTCTCTGTTCCTTGTTCGCCTTCTGTCTTCCTTAGACAGGGTGGAGGGGGGAGGTAATACAGAGCAATTCTCTCCTCTGTTTTTTGGGATTCACCTTTAATATTTAAACCAGGAGACAGGTTTTTTAATGTAAATTACTACTATTAATTATTATTTTCATATATTTTCAAATGACAATACAGCTACCTCTGTTCTCCTGACTACATAGCACTGTGTGAGAGCCTGAAAACACAAAGCAGCAGTTGAACAGATGAAGAAGTATCAAATTTAAGCCCTGATTTACAATGGTGAATGTTTCCAGAACCCACTTCCTTTGGAACAAAGTATAGCAAGAAAAAAAAAAGAGAAAAAAGCTTTGATAGTTCTTTCTCTACCTCTGTATGGTGGAACAAAGGGATCAACATCCAACAGACATACTGAGTTCTCAGCACTGCTGACAATTTGGTGGCCTATTTTGGTGCCTATATAAAATCATATGATCCCAGAAAGAGCCACAGGCTAAACCAAAACCAAAAGGGACTTCTGGAAGGCAGAATTCACTATCTGCTTGTCACAGTTCCACAGTGTCACTTCTTTCTGTCATGGCTCTTCCTTGATTGTTTTTAAGTGGTATTTTGTTCTGAAGGCTTTAGAGAAACAAATGTTCTCGATGCTAACTTGGTGAGAAGTGTTCTCTGACTGCAGATGTGCATCTACGAATTTGCAAGCAGAATTTCTGAAGTTCGGGAATATCTTTAATTATCTGGGTCTTCTTTCTAAGAATATACTCTTACTGACAGCCTATTACAAAATCTCATTTGTTTTTTAAATCTTTATAAAAAAGATAATAATTATAAAATTTATTTTAAAAGGATCTGCTTGTAACCAAAACGGAGGGGAAAAAATCATTCTTCTCTGTGGATGATTTTAGTGTAGCAGGATTTTGAAATATAAGGTTCTAGGACAACACTGGTCCCTCTTGTATTTTTGTTTTTAAAGATAAAACAACCTCAATCTGCCTATCCTTCTCTTAGTTCTGTGGACTGCAAGTGCATTAGTTACCCCTATGATTGTGGTGCCTCCAAACAAGTTCTTAATTTTATGGAACATCTATTGTTATCATTATTATTATTGTAAGGTAGGACTCTTAAATATAATATTTGGACTGATCAGATCATAATTATTCCATGCATTTATCAACTATTTAACCAGAGGTAATTTATGGTTATTAAAGTATCTCCTCCCCCTCTATTCTGACTTGGTGAGGCCGCATCTGGAGTATTGTGTCCAGTTCTGGGCCCCTCAGTTCAAGAAGGACCGGGAACTGCTTGAAAGAGTCCAGCGCAGAGCCACAAAGATGATGAAGGGAGTGGAACATCTCCCTTATGAGGAAAGGCTGAGGGAGCTGGGTCTCTTTAGCTTGGAGAAAAGGAGACTGAGGGGTGACCTCATCAATGTTTACAAATATGTAAGGGGTGAGTGTCAGGACGATGGAGCTAGGCTTTTCTCAGTGATGACCAGTGAAAGGACAAGGGGTAATGGATGCAAACTGGAGCATAGGAGGTTCCATGTGAATATCAGGAAGAACTTCTTTACTGTGAGAGTGACAGAGCACTGGGATAGGCTGCCCAGAGAGGTTGTGGAGTCTCCTTCACTGGAGACACTCAAACCCACCTGGAAACGTTCCTGTGTGATGTGCTCTGGGTGATCCTGCTCTGGCAGGGGGGTTGGACTAGATGATCTTTCGAGGTCCCTTCAAACCCCCAGGATTCTGTGATTCTGTGATATAACAATGTTGATTCTGTATCATACTTAAATGATAATCGCATTGTTTTCTCACTGTTTTGTGCAGTATGTAATTAGTTTCTCTCACAGTTCTATGAATATTTTGGTTTTGAATATTTTAAACTGCAGAAGCTGGATTTCTTTCTCAGCTCTGTGGTTTTAATTCACTTTTCTGTACATTTTCATTCAAAAAGTTCTCATTTCCCAAACTGACCCCAGCTTCTTGCTTTCTTCAAGCCACCAGCCAATGCTGCCATCTCAGAAGTCTCCTACTCCTTGTAACCCATCCTCTCCTGGCTCAAGCCCCTTTTACCCTTCCCCTGCCAAATACCCAGCTTCCTAACACCTCTCAAATCTTCCCTGCCATTGCTGGAACACAAAGATGGGCTTTCTTCCCCAGCTTTCATGGCTGTTCAAGGGAACACTGCTGCTGCTTTCCACAATCGAGACCCAGACAATGCCCTTTCTGGCACTCTTCTCCCCATCTGCCACTCTCTTACTGGCTTTCACAGCTAGCCAAGTTCATTCAGTCTTTCATTTCTTTTTGACCAGAGTGCAGGGACTGAAAAACACACACCAAGATGCACTTACCACAGATCCCTACAAAAAAGCCAGGAAAAGCCAACACGGCAGCCAGACTCCCAGCTGCCCCATAGGCAATGGCTTCCTATACAGCCTTACTGCAGAGCTTCTTCACAAGGGCTTCTGGAGTCTTTGCTTTTTCACATACTTAGCCTGTTGGTGGCATGTGAGGAAAAATATGGTGGTTATTAGGGGGATGTGTGTTCTCTGGAACAGGAAAAAAGTATCTGCTTGGCCACAGCCGACTTCTGGGTCTGATACACAGTTTCACTGGGATAAAACTAAGCGCAAGTCCAAGTATTCAAGCAGAGATCTTAAAGGGAAAGGTACTCTGAGGCCAGAAAAAATAATTTAAAATTACACAAAAGAGTGTCTTCGATTAAAAGCTTTTTTTTCTTTTATTACATGTACATTAAGGAAGCTAACAAGACCATTTCCAGTAAGTCAGTACCCTTCTATTCTGCTTAATCCTACTTGTACTCTGAGGAAATGAGTCAAAAGAGTATGAGTGTGGGAAGGAGATCTATAGACTCCCATAGTCTGTAGGCCAGTGCAGAATGAAATTTTTTAGGAAGCCTCTGTGAAGCCAGTCCCAGACTGAGAAAAAACATTTGTCTAGATCCTGTTCTTCTAAGCTTCCCTTCAGGAGTTTGCTAAACAACAAAAATTAAAGCAGAAATAGAAAATGAAGTGATGTACACTGGGAACACCAGCCCCCAAAAAACTGTGAAACTGCAGGTGCAACTTCCTGCATTTTGGAAGACTTTTGAAACTTTTCAGGACAAAAAAGCACACGTAAAAATATAAGCTTACCTGGTATTTATCTTGGACTCAGTGCTAAAATAACTTGCCAGTAGCAAATTCCACACACTGAAACCACAGTTCTTTCTACATGCTTGCATGTTTCCCATCATACACACTCACACACACAGACACACACACATTGCATAGAAAAACATTCAAAAAGCCAGCATCAACATTATAAAAAAATATCTCTCAAAGCAAGTTACCACCTCCCCTATGAGTAGGAACACTAGTCTCTTATGCTCAGCATCCAGGCGCAGCTACTCCTCCCTTATCCAGCACAACGACACCCGTAATCATTTTTCACAAATTTCAAATGCACCTTTTAAAGAAACTTTTGTGAGTCCTCCCACATGGGCTCAGATATAGTTTTCATTTCTTTTTCTGCTGTTTCCTTTAACTTTCTACTCTGTGGATACTGACTTTTTCACTACTGTGTGTCTCAGTAACCCCTCACATTACATCGATGAAGGCAAGCAAACCAGCACCACAGTATGTGTGTGTGTGTACCACTGCATGCAAAATATCCAAGTTTATTCTCGACAAGCTGAACCCAGCTTCATAACAGTAGCAAAAGTCAAACTGTCTTATGTGCATTTTTATCAGTTGCAGAACTTGTTATCTCACTTCTGCAACTACTTCAGTACCTACTTATTGTTTCTGGTTTGAATAGTGTCCCAGCGATCATTGTGATTGTGAAACAAAGGACTCAGATGTTCAAAGGATCAGAACCCATGTCAGTTATTGTTAGGAGAATCTTGAATTTTCTGTAGAAGTATATTTTCTGCTAAACATGTCTGATTAATTGATTGGATTTTAAAAAATGTAAAAATCCCCATTAGAATAATGCAAAGCCGTAACCATAAAACAAATTGTGAAACATACGCACAATGCAGAGAAAGAAAACAAGAAATAAACACAGCTAGTAATTTCCCAGAAAACATACTTAGAGAGATTTTTTAAGGAAAGGTAAACATGGATTTACCAGGGGCCAACCATGCTTGACAGACCTGATCGCCTTCTACAACAAAGTAACCTGCTCCATTCATACATGGTCAGTGATGGACCAAGGCTCCAAGGCTCTTCATACAGTTCCCCACAGCCTACTCCTGGTGAAACTGACTCATTACAGCCTTGACAAGTGCTCTGGGTGGTGGGTGGGGAACTGCCTCACAGACCATACCCAGAGGGTGACAGTAAATAGTTCCTCCTCAAACCCACAACCTGTCACAAGGGGGTCCCCCAGGTTTCAATATTGGGCCCAATCCTGCTTAACATCCTCATAAGTGACCTGGATGTTGAGATCAAGAGCACCCTGATGAACTTTGCCGATGACACCAAGAGGAGTGGAGATGTTGACACTCCAGAAGGGACAGCCACCCTCCAGGATGACCTAGACAGACAGGAGGAGTGGGCTAGCAGGAACCTTATGAAGTTCAATGGGGAGAAGTGTCAGGTCTTGCACCTGGGAACACGTAACCCAGGAGTGCAGTTCAGACTGGAATCCACCTGTCTGGAGAGCAGTGCTATGGAAGGGGAACTGGGGGTCTTGGTGGGTAACAGGCTCAACATGAGTGAACAGCGTGTTGCAGCAGCATAGAAAGCCAACAGGATGCTGGGCTGCATCAACAAGGACATCACCAGCAGAGATAATGAAGTCATTGTCCAGCTCTACTTGGCACTTGTCAGACCACACCTGGAGTAGTGCGCTCAGTTCTGGTCCCTGCTCTACAAAAAGGATGTGAACGGGCTGGAGACAGTTCAAAGAAGAGCCACAGGGATGATCAGAGGACTGGAGGACCTGTCATATGAGAGGCTGAGAAAACTGGGTTTGTTCAGCCTTGAGAAAGAAGGCTTTGAGGAGACCTTGTTACAATGTTCCAATACTGAAAAGGTGGCTGCCAAGAAAATGGAGACTCCCGATTTACAAGAAGTCATATGGAAAAGACAAGGGGTAATGGTCACAAGTTACTCCTGGGGAGATTCTGACTTGACACAAGAGGTAGATGTTTTACCATGAGGACAGTCAAACATCTCCCAAGGGAAGTGGCAGATTCCCCCACATTGGATAGTTTTAAATCTCAGCTTGACAAGGTGCTGACCCATCTTATATCAACTATAGTAGTATCTAGAAAGATTGGACCAGATGATCCTTGAGGTCCCTTCCAACCTGACGTTACATAATTCTATGAAATTTCTTTTCTGGGATTTCTCAGGCCTGTCCAGCTCCAAATTTGTACTATGTTACTTGTGCACTAGAGATCCTGTATTTCTTCACCAGCTCTTCTCATTGGCTTTTTGGAACATTTCAATTCAAACTGCATGCCACAGATATCTAGGCATAGCTGCATTCATGAGGTAACCATGGTGGATGCCACACAGGCATCTCCATGAGGAACTGCAAGGGGGACAGCAGGGAAGAGGAATGGCAAATAGAGGACTAAATGTTATGGTTGAAAAAAAAATCACACTTAAATGAAGAAAAAGAAAAAGAAAAAAAAGATAGCTGTTTTTCTACAGAGATCCACTTTCGCAAAGATAAAGGATGCAATCTGGGTCATTGAATTTAGGTTACTGCAGTTTTCTTGACACAGAAAGTTTTCTAAGGTTTTATCAAATGGAAAATATAAAGGTGGTAATTTAATACAGAATAGCCAGAACAGAATACAATTATAAAATATCACAATAATGAGAGAAAGACTGGATGCAGTGGCAGTGACCTGGAGGCCTAGGATTTAAATTCACAAGCATATTCCAGTATAGCTCTTCTGTATTTCTCGCATGGGTGTGAGGCAGGTCACTTCCACAAACACAACCCTTTGCTTGCTGGTTTTCATTTTGCAACTTTCTGTTTAAGACACAGCTCAAAAGGACTCCTAAAGTATGCAAATCCATTCAAGAAGTTCCAGAGTACCACTGATGATAGTAGTATTATGATTTACAGTCTGAGGGGGAAGAAAAACCCTGTTTGTTGTTTTTTTTTACTTGCCCCTCAGCTTTGGACCTGTAGCTCAAGGATCAGCTGGAGCCTCTATGGTCAGAAATCCATGTGCTTTTTGTAGTCAGTGACAACAGAAGGATACCTCCATAAGGATGCCTTGGTTTGCCAAAATTACATACCATGGGTTAAAGGAAGGGTATGAACACCATAACAAGGACCACACTTTTCATTATACACTCCTCACAGACCATAACATGAAAGGATTAACACAACTGCAGATTTACCTATAAGTGATTCCACCAAAGACAATATAAAAGCAGTATCTCCTTAAGGCTTTTAAGCACACTGGCTGACTCATGTCTTATTCCCATTGGATTTTATGGGAATTTGCAGGCTTCATCTATGTGCATGTCAATTTTAAAATGTTCCATTTTTTACAAGTTCAGAATATACTAGATTAGACTAGACTGGACTAGATCAGTTGCCGTTGGAAGAAACCAATGATCATCTAGTCCAACTACCTGACTACTTAGGCTGCTGTCCAAATGGCTCTTTTAAAGGCATAGGTCACTGACCACCTCTCTAGGAAGCCTGGCTGAGTGTTTGACCACCCTCTCAGTATAGAAATTTTTCGTAATGCTCAGGTTGAACCTCCCCATGTGCAGCTTTGAGCCATTCCCATGTGTCCTGTCACTGACGCCAGGGAGAAGAGCTCAGCACCTCCCTCTCCCTTTCCCCTCCTCAGGAAGCTGCAGGGATGAATGAGGTTGTTCCTCAGCCTCCTTCTCTCCAAACTAGCCAACCCCAGATTCCTCAGCCGCCCCTCACAGGACATGCCTTCCAGCCCTTCCACCAGCTTTGGTGACCTCCTCTAGACACACTGAAGAACCTTCACATTCTCCTTAAATGGTGGGCCCAGAGCTGCACACAGTGCTGGCGGTGAGGGCACACCAGTGCTGGATACAGCAGGATAATCCCCTCTCCTGACTGGCTGGGCATGCCGTGTGGGATGCACCCCAGGATGTGAGTTGCCCTGGTGGCTGCCAGGGCACAGGGCTGACTCACATTGAGCCTGTGACCAGCACCTCCAATTTTTTTCTGAAGTGTAGAGAAGAGGTTGAAGAAAGGTTGTAGGCATGTGAAGTGACACTGCCCTTCAGTGAGTTCTTCACCCAGTGCACCATGTACCTGCTCATCTCACATGCTCATCCCTCATGTACAGAGGGATGCTGTGAGGTACAGTATCAAAAAGCCTTAATGGAATCCAGAAAAACAACAACCACTGCCTCCCCTGCATCCACGAGGCAGGTGACCTTAGCACAGGAGGATATCAGATTAGTTAGGCAGCACTTTCCCTGTGTGAACCCATGCTGACTGTGCCTGATGATTGCATTCTCCTGGAAATGCCTTTCAATAGCACCCAGTATGATTGTCTCCATCATTTTTCCAAGTATGGAGGTTCCAGATAACAGCAGGTCTGTAGTTTCCTAGACCTTCCCTCACATGCTTCTGGAAAATTGGAACACCATTGTCTAGCTTCCAGTCAACAGGGACCTTCCCAGACTCCCAAGACCTTTGGTAGATGATTGAAAGGGGTCCCACTGTAACATCTGCTGGCTCCCTTATTACTTGGTTGAATCACACCAGTCCCCATGGATTTACAAATATTCAACAGATAATGCTGGTTGCTTACAATTTCAGGATCCACAAGTAGAAAATCACTGTTGTTATAGTCATGGTCCTCCAGCTCAGAGGAGAGGGCAACCCAAGGTCTATTATTAGTATTAAAGACAGAAGCATAAAAAACACTGAATGCCTCTGCTTCTTCTGCATCCTAGCTTGCCAGGCAACCATCTTCAACACGTCAGTCCACTATTTTCCTTAGACCTTCTCTTGCTATTAAATAATTTCAAAAGGCATATCAAGAGATTCTTTCAAAATATGGCGGAAGAAGCTAACTATCTGCTTGTTTTGTTTTGCTTTTAAAAAATTTTATGCAGCTAAAAAAAATATGCATTTGGTGGACTGCTTAGATCAAACAGAGAAGTGTAAAAGTCACGAAAGTGATTCAAGTTGAATTCTTCCCTCATTTGTTCATTCCCTGGAGTTAATATGAACTTTCCCACAGAGCTGAGAAGGGAACAACAGGACAGTGGGTGTGCAAAAAACCAAAACCTGGAGGGCAATAAATGTAGGGGGGAAAATCTCTCAAAAAGAAGGCATTGATTTGCCTAGGACTGCTGAAGCAGAGTGAATCTGAATTCCTCCTGAGCCTGAGGAGTGAAGGGAGACCCCATAAGATGTCCCTGAAGGTGGCTCCACTCTCCAGAGAGAGCCCATGTCTTGCAGCTTGGTTGGCCTCCCAGGGCAGCTCTCTGGCCCCTCTGCAGCCCCTGCGTGGTGAGGCCTGCCCTGCTCTCACTGCATTATGCCTGCCTGCAGAGCCTCATGCCCCTCTGCTTTTACTCAGGTTCCTGCTGCATACACCTCTGGATGCATTCAAGCACCTTAATATCCTTCTTAAATAGGATGTGCTTAGATTCCAAAACCAACTAATGAGTGAAACCTTGTCAATTCATGGGCTGCTGATTCAATGGACTGTAATGGTTGCTTTGGAGCATTAGTCTATTGCATCAGAGGACATCCATTGATATTTATTTAAATTAATATACTATCTAATTAATTGGGAAGCCTAATTATGATTGAAATTAGACCTTTCACAGGTAATGTTCTTAAAAGCCCTTTTTGTCTGCATATGTACTTTTTCTCCAACTTATGCTGAAATGCCTGACAACAGCATAGAGATGCAGAGTGAAAACTAAATTAACTAAATGGAGCAATGTTAAGTAACTTAGAGGAACTGGACACTACAGCTTGTGTATTGGTTAGTATTTTCACCAGTTATATGCTTAATAATTAGTTATAGTCATACATAGATCTTTTTAGGGACTAAAAATAAGTTATCTTAATTCATACTATAGTTTCCTCATTTATATATAAGCCAGACTGAATGAAACTATAAATTCACAAAGCTCGTGCTATGCATATTTTTTGTTCCATTCAACTTTGTTGACAACTTTTTTTGCAAATTTTGAGAATATAAAAGTGAACAAAAAAGCCTCCCCTGCCATTTTATGAGGTAGAAAGTTCTATATTACCAAAAGTAAAAGTTTTAGGCTTTTAGATGTCATCTGACAATTTGTGTAAGGTGTGTGATGCTATGCAATAACACCCTCCCTTAGTACTTACAATCATTAAAGTTGAACATGTTAGTCTTGTAAAATGGTACAGAAGTATATTACATTGGCTACAAAAGTAAATGCTCTTAAGTTAAAATAAATACCCTATTTAAAATGATTGCATAATGAGTAAGCAACAAAGTGAAAGAGGGTATGAATGCTCTTACAACTAATGGTAGTTATTTGGAGAGAAAGTTGTGAGTTTCATATTTATCCCAGCTATTCTACTGAAATAGGTATTCAAATATTTTACCTTTATTAGTATAAGCTACTAATAAAATATCCAGTCCCTTGTTTAATGAGAATAAATAACCCATTTGGTTTAGATGGGTAAACTGTAATTAGAGATGGGTTTTATGTTTGGTAACTATGAAAGCGCAAATCAGCATTTTAACCTAAAGATTATCAGTTTAAATCCAGCCATCTCCAAGGTAATTTGTGACCTATGTTTGGTGACTTACAGGGTCACATATACTTTCAGTTAGGCCTCCTTAGTGACAGAGAGACACTCTGTGATTACAGGCTCCCTACTTAAAACCCTACCAAGATCTGGCAGACCAGAGTTACAACTGCTTGTCTTCTGGGCAAGACACATCTGTCACAAGGGAGAGAAAGATTACAGATTTGCCTTCATCAAAGTAACAAAAGTTGGCGGGGGGGGAGGGGAGAACATACTACTACTCTTCCTTTGAGTCCTTTTTAGTTACCAGAAAATTCTTGTGTAATTCCTTTA